>NW_024070189.1:70496427-70969566 GCF_014754425.2 Oryx dammah | reverse complement strand
ACAGAATTCACAACACACACACACAGAATTCACAACACACACACACACACACCCCACCCCACCCCACCCCACCCCCCCTCATTCCCAACCATCCTGAAAACCCTCTCTGTGAGGACGGAGTGGTGGCTGACTACTACCCTGCAAAGGGCTCAGACTTGGAGATTTGCCAAAACTCAAGTTTGCATCCCACCTTTTTGCCTCTTTTTAGCTGAGGAAGCCTAAGGATCAGCTCCCCTAGCAGTTGCAGGATCTACTGCACGCTGTTTGCTGAGGCCACGCATTGAGGTACCAGAACGCCTGCACCAGCAAACAGCCCCTCTGGCTTCACTGCCCGTGATCCCAACACTGAGTGCAAGACGATACAGAGGCCAGGGGCTCACACACCTGTTCATGAGCACTAGCTGCTGATTCAAGGGCTGAGTTGGTTCAGGGAAGGGCAGATGGGCCCTGCGCAGCTGCCTAAGCCAGCCCAGGCCCCACCGTGAGGGGCTGTGTGTGCCTACCTTTGGGCGACTTGAGGAAGTTGACGCTGGGCTCAATCTTGGTCCAGTCGATGCTCTCCTCGTCAGGTGTGTGCTCCACCATCAGCTGGAACAGCTTCATGGAGATGATGTCATGATTGTCTGCAGGCCAAGAGTTAGCTTCTAAGGGGCATGGAGCCGCTTTGGCACACGTGGCTCAACCCTCTCCCGCCCCACACCACACAAAGAGGCCAGGTCCCCTGAGGAAAACCCAGCAGCCTCTAGCACGCAGTATTCCAGGGCTGGAATACTCCAGAACTCAGCAATAAGAAACCTGGGAGGAAGCAGAGCAGAGAGGGAAAGCACAGGTTTTACAGTCAACATCACTGGGTCTAATCCTGGCTCTGCTACCCTCTGAGGCTCAGTCTCATTTGCAAATGGGGGTGGTAATCTCCATCTTGCGGTTACTGAGGCATGTAAATGAGAAAGTACAGACAGGGCCAAAGGTACACTGCCTGGAGGTAGCATGTCCTTGAAAACAGAAGTGGACAAAGACCCACACACTGCTGCAGGGCTGGTTGAGAAGCCTGACCCTCCCGGGGGCGGGCAGCCACCAGACGCTCTGTCACAGAGACCCAAGTGCAGGATGCAGAGAAACAACCTGGCAGCCGGCTGACAGCTCAGCTGTGACAGTCATTGACTGTACCTGGGGAGACTTGAGGAAGGCCCTGGTCCACTAGTATGGGCAGGAGAGAACCTCTGCCTGACGGTGACAGTAACTGACAACCCCATTTGGAGATGGAGAGGTTGAGGCTCAGAACTGAGACGAGGGTCCCAGTCAGCCTGCCACCAGCTCTCAGCTCAGCTAACTGACTGGAAGCTGAAAGCGTAAAGAGCAAGGACCCTGCGGCCAGGCCAGACAGAGGCCAGCATACCAGACAGCTGGTATGAGCAGCCCTGGAAGCCCAGGGCCAAGCAGGGGCCCTGGAGCCAGACAGCAGGGACCATCTGAGTTCTGTCACTTCCTGGGTGCCCGAACTTGACGTCCACCTCCCTCAACTCCAGATGCCTAATGGTCTCAGATGTACAAAAGGGGAAAGAGACAGTTACCTAACTAAGAACACAGCCACGAGACACCTGCGGGAGGCTGGCATGCACACCCCTCTGCCTAAGGGCCACACACTACTGCAGGCATGGCCCCTCCATCGCCCTTCCCAGGGCCACTCCAAACAGACTTAGAGAATACCCTGTCACAGGTCTGGCTCTGTTTCCAGAGCGTTCTCATGATGCCTGCTGAAACAGTCAGATGGAATTCGAGGTGACCCAGGGCAGGGTTGTCCCGGGTCCACAAATGAAAGAAGGCAGGCCGTGAGCTGTAATCATTGAGGCTGGGTAACAGCAATAAGGGGCTTATCACACCAACTTCCCTCTCGTGGGTATACAATTGGAATTTCCATATTAGAAACCTCAAAACAATAGACACTCCAGGAACCAAATGGACCCAGACGCTTCCATGGTGACGGGGATGCTCCTGGACAGTGGCTGGCTCACAGGCCCTGGAAACATCTATCCTGACAACAAACAAGCCTCTGTCTGGTCTGCCACACTGCTTCTCAGCTCTGGTCAACAAGAGCTGGCCCCAGGTATGGTGCCTCCTGAGGGCCCTAAGAAGGGACTAAGGAGCAGCGCCAGGGGCCACCAACAAGTGCCACCCAGGCCTGGTGGTCCCAAGAGGCCTGCACGGGCAGGTAGCACCCCAAAGCTTACAGCACTCACCATGGGCCAACAAGACAGAGCCCTGACTCCATGGAGCTCACAATTCAGTGAGGGAGACAGGACAATGAAATAAATGACACAGTGGATACCAGGATGGTTCAATGCTGTGAAGACAAATAAAGCTAGAGAAGGCGACAGGAAGTGTGCAGGGGACTGGGGTGTGTGTGTGTGTGTGTGTGTGTGTGTGACTTTAAATGAGGGAATCAAGGATGGCCTCACTGGGAAAAGCAAGACCTGAGCAAGACCTGGAGAGACGGAGGCACAAAGGCCTGAGGCAGGAGGGCAGGGGTGGGTCTGAAGAGTGGCTAGGGCAGTGTCACCAGAGAGCAGAGAGGATGAGCAGAGGGACTGTGGCGGCAGGCAACAGGACAGCTGCTGGGAGGACAGCGGCCTCAGCCCTGGGTGAGGTGGAAGGAGCAGCTTGGCTGTGGTGCTGGAAGGGCACCCTTGGGAGGCTCCTGCAATTGTCCAAGCAAGAGAGCACAGTGGCCCAGACCTGCCTGCAGTAAAGGAAGGGAGGAGAGTGGTCTGCTGCGGGGTGCAAAGAAGACACAGCCAGCAGGACATGCCAACAAAGGGGAGGCAGCATGCGAGAGAAAAAGCAGAGGCCGGAATAACACCAAGGCGTTCTGACCCACGTAACCACCAGGACAGAGGTTCACTTGTCTCTGGCTGTGGGCGCGTGAAGGCTGAGAGGCCTGCTGGGCACGTTGCTGGTGACTCAGGTCTGGAGAGGGCAACGTGGGGGTCCATTGCTGGGTTCACCAGATTCAAACCCCCTGAGCTCACAGATGACAGAGAGGGAAGACGGCTGAAGGACTGCGCACACACATGGGAAGAGGGGGAAGAAAACCAGACACGTGTGGAACCAAATGGAGGCAGGTCGAGGAGGAAGGGGCTCCGCCGTGTCACAAGCTCCCGACAGCAGGGAAGGCCTCACTGAGACTGGATGCCTCGCGCTGCCCGCACACTCACCAGACAGGTCGCCGGTACCGGCAGAGGCTCCAAAATAGTAGCCGGTGGGCAGGCGCACTCCCGTGATGTCAATGCAGTTCTTCCACTCATTCTTGTCCTCCAGGTCAGTCATCACCTGCGGCCAGCCAACAGGTCAAGGGTGGCCCAGGGCTGGCCTGCCCGCCTCCCCAGGCCCCACAGAGCTGCCCCTCCTGCCTGCTCACCGTCAGGCGACCCCGGGAGTAGCGCACTGCCAGGAAGGTGTCATGATCGCGGTTGCGGAAGTCAGCTGTGCAGCCCGCCAGCTCAGTCCAGCGGCCGTCCTTGCTGTGGTCGTAGGACAGGGAGCCATTGTTCACCATCACGGAGATGTACGGGAACACGCGCTGAGACAAGACACTGGTCACTCCGAGGGCAGCCCAGCCAGTGCGAGGCCGCGGGGCACCCACCACCCTGACCCCACGCAGAGCCCAGGGAGAAGTCCTGTCCTGCTCTGCAGGAGAGCAAGGGCCTACCTCTGTGGTCTCATCGTTGGGGTACGTGTCCAGAAAGATGGCTAAGCCATGGAAGTTGTCTTTGCTTCCAAACACAGGCCCTAGAATTAGAAGGAGATGCTCCTGTGATGGGAGAAATTGGGAGTTGCCCAAGGGGTACCTGAAGGACAGAGTAACGCCAACATGGATGGGGTCAAAAGACGTCAGCCCATGGTCACGCTCCCAGCAAAAAGAATGGATCTCTAAGTGGGGTGGGGGGATTGGAAGGGTAGTCTCAGGCATGTGGCAGAGGACTCAAGTTTGAAGCCCAAACTATGAAAGAAAAGTACCTGTCTATCTGCTCTGAGGTGTCGGGGGCAAGGGGATACCTAATCTGTAAAAACCAGATGGTCATGCGTTAAGGACCATCCCTGAACCCAGGGGTCACCAACTTTCTGTCCAAGGCCAGAGAGTGAAGATTTTAGGCTTTGTGGGCCACAGAAGGTCTCTGTCAGAGTCTTCCTTGTTTTTTCCTTCTTAAGATGATAGGATGGTGAAAACCACTTAGCTGGTGAAGACCAGGCCACACTGGGCACAGAGTTGACCACGGGGTCATCTTCTACAGGGACGCTCCCTCCAGCTACTCCCCAGACCCCGTTTCCTCAAAGAGGAGCAGCAGTGCCCTAACAGTGAGTCCAGAGTGGAGGATTCCTGGCCACAGACAGCCCACCTGTGCCAGCACCATCCTACCTGGCACCAGGCGGTCCCGGGTGTACCACAAGGCAATGCCATCTCCATGGAGATTTTTCTTTCCTGCGCCATGAACTTTGAAGTGTACATGCATCTCCCAGTCCTTGAGGAAGCAAGGCTAGAGGGAGAGCAGAGAGGGCTGTCAGAGCTCCCCAGGCTTGCCTACTCCCTGGAAGTGACCTACAGCGAGTCGGGGCACTCAGAACAGGGCCAGGCAGCAGGGTCCCAAGTGTCAGATGAACAGATCCCCGAGCATCTCAGTGGGGGGGTCGGGGGGGGGGAGGCCACAGACTGTCCCAAGGCTGCTGAGGCCCAGACTCCACCCACCCTGGCCCCAGTCTTCTCCTGGGCTGGTTCTCACACCTTGACTCACTTTCCTTGATACCAGCCAAACCTGTTAGCCCTGTTTCTTCTCCATCCCCGCTGTTCCTGTCCCCTGGGATCTTGTGGAAGGACTACTATCCCTATTTGAGTGATATATTTTATAAAAAGAAAACACATTCAGAGACGAAGTAACTTGTCCACAGTAGGTAAGTGGATGTCCTGACTCATGCCCAGGACTGTCTGACTCGGAAACTTCTGCTCTTGCCTACAGCTGCCATGGCCTTCAGGCCTGTAACACAAGCGGCACCAACTCCTTTCTGGCTTTCCATCCCCACTGTGTTCCCTTCAAACCAACCCCTCAAACTGATGGACCCACCCCCAGCCCTAGACTCCCAGCCAGCACACCACCTGTCTCTTGTGGTCTCAGCCCAGCCTGAGGGTGGTGATGGTGATATCAGGCCTGGGGGCTGGAAGGGCAGCTCTGGGGCCTCTGAGCTACTGTGATGTGAGGGAAGGAAGTCCCAGCAGTCAGGAAGGCACAAGGCTGGGCCCACAGCAAGGACATCAGCCTGGCCTTGCCTACCAGGAAGCTGCTCATGAAAACTATGGTATTGACACTCTAACAAGAATCTGCCCAGGGAAAGTCTGTAGATGGGTGTGTGAGCAAGTAATCAAACAAAGGCCTAGCTGAAAAGCAAACTAAAACAAGGTATTGCTGACATTAGATTGGCAAGGCTTAAAGAGATCATGAGCAGCAATGCAGACAAGAATGAAGAGAAACGTGGCCTACATCCAGAGGACAGTGGATGCTCCCATCTTCTTGGGGGCAATTTGGCTGTTGCAACTTTTTAACAAAATGAGGGTGATCCATAAGCTCTCACGGGTCACAATCAAGATGTCAAAGAAACTAAGATGAAAGATAAGCTGAAAACAGTATCAATGCTATGTGCTCATTTAAAATATATATATATATTAGTCTATGTGCAGAGAAAGAAGGAAATGAAGGAAATATGACTAACATTAATGAAAGCTAACTCTGGGAGGGGAATGTTTACTTTCCACATTTTCAATCTTCTATACTGAACATATTACTTCTGTAATCATAAAAAACTCAACTAAAAAATAAAAAACCCTATGTCCCACCGTGGCTTGTGCATCACTGATTCATCAGGCACTGTTCTGGGCCTGGGCACCAGGAGCTCAGGTGAGAAGACTCGGCCCTTGAGAATACAGGGTTAGCAGGCACCTGCACGACGGTCTGACATAGTGTGAAGTCAGCCCTCCCAGTTTCTAACAGTTCACTGGCTCTGGGAGACCCTGCAGATTCTCAACGGGGGCAACTGTGAGGTGATAAAAAGCAGGTCTCCATGACAGATGTGCAAGGAATCTGAGTCCAAGACCTGCTGAGGGGTGGAAGGACTGGTGAATCAGTCTTCCTTTGCATTGAGGTGACAAAAATCACAACTGAAAAGAACAAATGAGAAAGGGCTCCCAAGGACTGCAGCTCAGCTATGAGTTCCCACAATCCCTGAAATTAGACTAAACAGACTCACTCAGGCCTCATACTTTAAACAAAATATTGTACAAACACAATATCTGGGACACAACCAAAAATGCCAGGCACATGAAGAGACAAGATAGGAACAAAACACAGAGAAAGGCAAGGAGGGAGAAAGAACCACCACCGCCATCACCATCCCAGGAACCCTTAAAAGTAACCAGAGGAAAGAAAGAGTAACTTCAAAGGAGCTATAATCAGCTTGATACTAGAATTTTCAACAGAAACACTAGGAGTAAGAAGACAACAGACTGATATATTTGGAGTTGAAGGAAAATAACATCCAACATAGGATTCTATACTCAGCACATGTATCCTTCAAGAAAGAAGGTGCTCTTTGGCCTCGGACCTAATTTTCGGCAACAGAGCTAAACACACCAAGAAGATCCAGTAAATATGGGATCTGCTATTTCCCTCAGGAAAATGGTGAAGAGAATGGAAATCAGCCAGCACAACAAGTACACTTGCTCCTGTGACAAAACCAAGATGAAGAGGCAAGCTGTGGGATCTGCCGCTGTGGCTCCTTCATGAGAACAGGAGGTGGTGGTGCCTGAACCAACGCCACCACTTCTGCCACCACCGGAAGGTCAGGCCTCAGAAGACTGAAGGGCCGGCAGAAGCGCCACCACTGCCAGCCTACAACAGATTAATTCATGTAATCCGCTTAAAAAAAAAAAAAAAAAAGGTGAAATTAAGACATTTTCGGACAAAAACACTAAGACTATCTTTCATTCTTCAGGGAGAAATGTGATCCAGACCCGGACGTGAGGTCAGAGATTCAAGAAGGAACGAAGACCAAAGACTAAACCAAGTATGAGACTAGAAACATAAATGAACACTTGGCTGTATAAAACAACAATGTTTTGTGTGTCCCAAAAGCCTATCATCTTCCTGGAAGGAGTCAAAAGTACATCTTATCAGTACTCTTTGGTAAAACGTGATCTGTGTTTTAAACTTCAGAGTAATCACCAAAATCTTGGGAAATAAGCACAGAACTTTCAAGCTAACAGAAGAATTAAAGTGGAATAAAAATTAACCAACTCAAAAGAAGCCAAGACCAGAGAGAAAAGTGAACATAGGACAGCCAGTACAAACAGAAAGTAAATAGTAAAATGGTAGTGAAGTCACTCAGTCCTGTCCGACTCTTTGCGACCCCATGGACTGTAGCCTGCCAGGCTCCTCTGTCCATGGGATTTTCTAGGCAATAGTACTGGAGTGGATTGCCATTTCCTTCTCCAGGGGATCTTCCCAACCCAGGGCTCGGACCCAGGTCTCCCACATTGTAGACAGACGCTTTACCATCTGAGCCACCAGGGAAGTCCAGTAAGATGGTAGATTAAATCCAGATGTATCCATGACTTTACCAAATGTAGATAGACTAAATGCTGGTAAGAGTACCCAGGATCTCCCTGTATTCTTTCTTTTTTTTAAAAAATGAAATATAGTTGACATACAATATCAGTTTCAGGTGTACCACATAGGGGTTTGACAGTTACATACATTACAAATTGATCACCACAAGTCTAGTAATATCTGTCACCATAGAAAGTTACTGTAATACTATTATTATTGAATATTATTGACCACATTCCCTATGCTATACATTACATCCCCATGAGTTATTTAATTTTACAACTGGAAGTCTGTTCTTCTTAATCTCTTTATTTATTTTTTTTTTATCTCTTTATTTTTTCTTACAACTACATGTGAATCTACAATTATCTCAAAAAAAAGTTTAATTTTAAAAATAAGTAATAGATCAAAGACTTAAACTAAAGAGCTAAGAGTATAAGACTCTTAGAGAATGAAAAGACGACCCACAGAATGAGAGAAAATATTTCCAAATCATATACTGATAATGTCCAGAATACATAAGGAACTCCTAAAACTCAATAACAAAAAACAACCCAAAATTGGACAAAGGATTTAGATAGACATGTTTTTCATAGAAGAAGATAATTTGTATATAAAAAGCATATGAAAAGATGCTCAACATCATTAATCACTAGAGAAATGGAAATCAAAACCACATACCACTTCACGCTCGTCTGGATGACTATTATAAAAAAATGGAAAATGTATTATAAAAATGTGGAGAAACTGGAACCCTGGTACATTGCTGGTGGGACTGTAAAATGGTGTGGTTGCTGTGGAAATCAATTTGGTGGTCCTCAAAAAGTTTAACAAAGAGTTACCATATAACCCAGCAATTCCACTTCCTAGATATTTATCAAAACAAGTGAAGCCAGGGACTTCAGTAGCCACCTATGTCCACCCATGTACATAGCAGCACAACAGCCAAAAGGTGGAAACTACGCAGTGTCCACCACCAGATGAACGGATAAACAAAATGTGGTGCACACACAGACACACAGCAACATTATTTAGCCATAAAAGAATGAAATACTAATACACGCTACAGCATGGATGAGCTTTGCCTACGTTATGCTAAGTGAAGTAAGTCAGATACAGACAAATATTCTATGATTCCATTTATGTGAGGTACCTAGAAGAGTCAAATTCAAAAACAGAAAGTACAATAGTGGCTACCAGGGGCTGTAGAGAGGCAGAAAACAGGGAGTTAGTGTTTAAGAAGTACAGTTTCAGCTTCCGATGATTAGAAAGTTCTGGAGATGGATGGTGGTGATGGTTGCACAACAAAATGAATGTACTTAATGCCACTAAACTGTACACTTAAGATGGTTAAAATGGTCAATTTTATGTCATGTATATTTTACCACAATAAAAAAATTTTGAGAAAATTTTTTTTCATGCAGATACATATTTATAGTAATTGAAACTAATTTTTTGTTGGTAGACATTACACTTTTAAAATTTTTACTGCAGACTGATTTACAATATTGTGTTAATTTCTGCTACACAGGAAAGCGACTCAGTTATACATACAGTCTTTTGCATATTTTCGCATATTCCATTACAGATTATCACAGGATACTGAATATAGCTCCCTGTGCTATACCGTAGGATTTTGTTGTTTATTCACCCTATATTAATAGTTTGTGTCTGCTAATCCCAAACTTCCAATCCTTCCCTCCCCAACCCCCTGACAACTTGGCAACCACAAGTCTGTTCTCCACATGTGTGAGTCTGTTTTGTATATATGTTCATATATTTTAGATTCCACATAATTGATATCATAAGATACTTGTCTTTCTCTAACTTCACTTAGCATGGTAACCTCTAGGTCCATCCGTGCATGCATGCTAAGTCACTTCAGTCGTGTCTGACTCTGCAACCCTATGGCATCTCTGTCCATGGGATTCTGCAGACAAGAGTACTGGAGTAGGTTGCCATGCCCTCCTCCAGGGGATCTTCCCGACCCAGGGATCAAACCCACATCTCTTGTTTACCTGCACCAGCAGGTAGGTTCTTTACCACTAGTGCCCCCTAGGTCCATCCATGTTGCTGCAAGTGGCATTATTCTTTTTTGTGGTTGAGCACTATTCTGTTTGTGTGTATATGTGTTTACACACACACACACACACATCTTGATCCATTCATATGCTGACAGACATTTAGGTTGTTTCCATGTCTTGGCTATTGTAAACAGTGCTTTAACGAACATAGGGATGCATGTATCTTTTCAAATTAAGAGTTCTGTCTAAGTGTATATTCAAGAATGGGATTGCTGGATCCTATGACAACTCTATTTTTAGTTTTCTGAGGGCTCTCCATACTGGCTGTACCAATTAACATTCCCATCAACAGTGTGAAAGGGCTCCCTTTTTTCCACACCCTTGCCAGCACTTATAGTTGGCAGATTTTTTAATGATGGTCATTCTGACCAGTGTGAGGTAGAACCTCACTCAAGTTTTGATTTGCATTTCTCTAATAACTGGCTTCCCAGGTGGCTCAGTGGTAAAGTATTTACCTGCCAACGCAAGAGATGTGGATCTGCACTGGAAAGATCCCCTGGAGAAAGAAATGGCAACCCACTCCAGTAGTTTTGCCTGGAAAATCCCATACAGAGGAGCCTGGGGGCTACAGTCCATGGGATCACAAAGAATCTGACTTGACTTAGCAACTGAGTATACACAAAGGCATTGGCCATCTGTATATCTTCTTTGGAGAAATGCCTGTTTAGGTTCTCTGCCCATTTTTAAATTTTTTTTTTAAATTATTATTGAATTGTATGAGCTGTTTGTATGTTTTTGAAATTAAACCCTTGTTGGGCTCATCATTTGCAAATATTTTCTCTCAATCCGGGCTTCCCTGGTAGCTCAGTTGGTAAAGAATCCGCCTGCAATGCAGGAGACTCCAGTTCAATTCCTGGGTCAGGAAGATCTGCTGGAAAAGGAACAGGCTAGCCATTTCAGTATTCCTGGGCTTCCCTGGTGGCTCAGACGGTAAAGAATCCGCCTACAATGCGGGAGACCTGGGTTCAATCCCTGGGTTGGGAAGATACCCTAGAGAAGGGAAAGGCTACCCACTCCAGTATTCTGGCCTGGAGAATTCCATGGATTACAGTCCCAGGGGTTGCGAAGAGTTGGACATGACTGAGCCACCTCGACTGAGCGACTTCACTTTCACTTTTCACTTTCATGCACTGAAGAAGGAAATGGCAACCCACTCCAGTGTTCTTGCCTGGAGAATCCCAGGGACGGGGGAGCCTGATGGGCTGCCGTCTATGGGGTCGCACAGAGTCGGACATGACTGAAGCGACTTAGCAGCAGCAGCAGCAGCAGCAGAGCCACTTTCCCTTTCTTCCAATCCATAGGTGTCTTTTCATTTTGTTTATGGCTTCCTTTGCAAAAGTTTCTAAGTTGGATTAGGACCCATTTGTTTATTTTTGCTTTTTATTTCTATTGCCTTGGGAGACTGACCTAAGGAAACACTGGTACGATTTATGTTAGAGAATGTTTTATCGATGTTCTCTTCTAGGAGTTTTATGGTGTCATGTCTTATATATTTAAGTCTTTAAACCATCTTGAATTTATTTTTGTGTGTGGTGTGAGCATGTGTTCTAACTTCACTGATTGACATGAGGCTGTCCAACTTTTCCAACACCACTTGCTAAAGAGACTGTCTTTTTCCCAGTGTATACTCTTACCTCCTGTGTGGTGACCATTTACACTTTTAAAAATTGTCTCAATGCCATTAAGTATTGTGCAGAAGAGAATGGTATGAAAAATTAAACTGTTTAAAAGACAATAAAAGGTTAAATGGGGGACTTCCCTGGTAGTCCAGTGGCAAAGGCTCCAGGCTCCCAATCCAGGGGCCTGGGTTCAATCCCTGGTCAGGCAACTAGACAGCATCTGCCTCAACTAAGATTCGCACGCCACAACTAAAGATCCACATGCTGCAACTGAAGACCGAAGGCCCCTCATGTTGCAGCTAAGTCTAGGCGAAGACCAATAAATAAGCTTCTTTTTAAGAAAGGTTAAGTGGCAAACTGTTATGTTACTGTATTTTATCACAATTAAGATAAATGGATAACCACCCAAAAGCCTGGTTATATGCCGTTTACAAGAGACAACTCTAAAAGAGGTCGGGAAAAGAAAAGGACAAAAAAAGACAGTACATGCAAATGCTAAGCAAAAGCAAGCTTGTGCAGCTGTGCCAATAGCAAAGTTTAGAAGAGGACTCTTCTCCATGACAAAGGACTCCATTTACCAGGAAAATGTTGGTCTCAAAATATATGAAGTAGAAACTGACAGACTATAAAGATGAAGGCAAATACACACACAGACATTTTAATACACCTCGTCTAATAACTGATAAAACAAGCAAAATGTCAGAAAGATATAGAAATTTGAGCCCAATCAGCAAACAGACCTAAAGATCTAAATGGCACACTTCACTCAACCAGCAGAGAATCCACATCTTTCACAAGCACACATGAATGTGTCCCCCAAATCCTGATCACCTGAAGGACCGTCTGCAAGTCTCAACAGATGTCCAAGGATTGAAATCACAAAATCTGTTTCTTGACTATGAAGAGATTAAACTAGATATCAATAATAACAACTTAAAAAATAAAGATAACTAGAAAAGCACTTATATATTTGAAAAAAATTTTTAAATGTAACTTACATACACAAAAGTCAGCCCAGAAGCCAATATTTCAAACGGTCTCTTTGGTGCCCAGGAGTTTCCTGTGCCTGGGAACAAAGCACGCCAAGCTAGTAGGAGGTGTGCCTCTGAGAAGGGCAACTGTGCACCGGAAGATGGGAGAGGAAAACCTCCTGGCCTGTCCCCAGCATGCCCGCAGGAAGATCAGTTTTAGGAAAGAGTACACACACACACAGAATTTGAGGACCTAGAAACTGATACCTCCAAGACTATTCAAGCCTTGGAAAGTCTCCCCATACTACAGGTTAAGACTGCAGGTCATCAGAGAGAATACTATGATAAAGACAGTACAAAGAAGGATTTTAAGTAGATGGAGTATGGGCTGGAACTAATGTAAAGCTACTTTTAGGGGCAGAACATGACATGGTCACGGCCCTCCATCCCAGCTGAGCCATGTGGGGAGCTGAGAAATCTTAATGCCCTGGCCCTCCCCAGGCCAACTAAATCAGAATCAATCACTTGGCAGTCATGAACCATTTTACAGCTAGGTGGTTTCTATGTCTTGGCTTGCAACAAAGTGAAAGGCAGAACATTTTTTTCTATTAAAATTTCTGATGAAAGATCACTACATTTGGGGTTTATAAATCAAAGGAGTTCAAAATATTGAATGACCCCTGCTATAACAAAACTCCTTGCATCTCCATCTATTACTTAAGCAAACACAAATTTTCAGCATTCACATGGACAAAAAGCAGAAGTCATGCTTAAGCGTCTCCTTCTGACAGTGACATGCATTCAAATGGGGATGGGGAGATGACAGCTCAATGAGATGCATTTCAAAAAAGGTTTACTTGGTGTAATAATTACTCAAAAATTGTGTAATGTGTAAGGCATTTCTTTTGATCAATTGTATACCAGTGGTAACTATAATAATCCCAAAGAAAATATTAAAACTTAATTTCAAGGTCCCAACAAAGTTAGAAAGCTTAAATTATTACACTTAGTCACAGAAGAACATGATAGGCTAATCAATAAGATTTTCAAGCATTACATACACTGCATTAGGATAAAATTCTGTGTGGGATATGAAACGAAAATATAAGTTCAATTTTAAAAAATGACATACAATTTGGGTTTATTAATAGTGTTTAAAGGGCTTCCCTGGTAACTCAGCTCCTGCCTGCAATCCAGGAGCCATGGGTTGGATCAGGAAGATCCCCTGGAGGAGGGCGTGGCAACCCACTCCAGTATTCTTGCTTGGAGAATCCCATGGAGAGAGGAGCCTGGCGGGCTACAGACCATAGAGTTGCAAAGAGATGGGACACAACTGAAGTGACTTAGCACATGCACACAGCATTTAAAAGAGTGGATCTCAAACTGCAATATATAGACTCCACTAAACAGGAAGATAAGGGTTTCCCTGGTGGCTCAGACAGTAAAGTGTCTCTCTGCAATGCAGGAGACACAGGTTTGATCCCTGGGTTGGGAAGATCCCCTGGAGAAGGAAATGGCAGCCCCTCCAGTATTCTTGCCTGCAAAATCCCATGGATGGCAGAGCCTGATAGGTTACTGTCCCTGGGGTCGCAAAGAGTCGGACACGACTGAGCAACTAAGCACTGCACAATAATCTAGAGGGGTGGGAATGGGCTGGAGGAAGGAGGGAGATTCAAGAGGGAGGAGACATAAGTACACCTATGCTTAATTCATGCTGATGTACGACAGAAATCAAAACAATATTGTAAACCAATCATCCATTAAAATAAATAAACTTTTTTTTTTTAAATAAAAGTTATCCGAAAGCATGGGAGCCCCCTAGTGGTCCAGCCATTGGGACACCATGCTTTCACCACAGGGGGCCCAGGTTGGGCAACTAAGATACCACATGCCTCGCAGTGCAGCCAAAAAAAAGTTATCCAAAAACAAATGAGACCTAATGAAACTTAAATGCTTTTGCACAGCAAAGGAAACCATGAACAAAAAGACAATCCACAGAATGGGAGAAAACATTTGCAAATGAAGCAACCCACAAAGGATTAATCTCCAAAATATACAAACAGCTCATTCAACTCAGTATCAAAAAAACCACTCAATCAAAAAAAAAGGGGGCAGAAGATCTAAATAAACATTTCTCCAAAGAAGACAGACAGATGGCCAAAAAGCACATGAAAAGATGCTCAGCATCGCTCATTATCAGAGACATACAAATCAGAACTACAATGAGGGCCCTGTGGGCAGCGTAGCCTCTGAGCAGTAGAGGGGGCTTGGGGCTGAGTCCTCGCTAATGCCAGTGTGGAGATGGCACCATGGGCAAGGGGTAGAGGGGCAAGTTGGCCACCGCCACTGCTATCACCACCAAGGGTAGTGAAAGAGCCACTTCGGGGCAGGGGTCAGATTGGGGAGGGAGGGGCAGGCATCATTTTTCTAGCTTTTCTGGGTGCAGTGGTGGTGATATTCCAGGTCCCCAGAGCCATGCTGCTGCTGCCCACCTGGGGAGAGGAACGCCAGCTCTGAGCAGGCTCCCTTGGGGGAGGAGGGAAGACAACTGACCTGCCAGAAAACTGCCTCCGCTGGTCCAGGTGTGGGACCCGAGAGCACAGCCACACTAGTCTAGCTTCCGGGAAGGAGCAGATAACTCTGTATGCTGAAGAAGACTGGAAACCTATCATGACTTTTGCCCTGTAATTCCTTGATGGCCTCAGATGACTTCAAACTTTTATCTTTTGGCAAAGAATAGTACTCTTAATGGATGTATGTATGGGAGAAAGCAAAAGGGGTTCTGGTTTCTCAGGAAAGAAGGAACCTCCTTCTATTTAAGAGCTACCTCTTTCGTGAAGCCACATCCACCCCAGCCTGAAGACAGTAAGTCAACTCTCTCCTGATCTTCTTCAGCACTTTATACCACTGCTCTGACTCTTATCATATGCTCTTTTGGACGATATAATAAAAAGCTACCTAAGGATTTAAAAAAAAACTACAATGAGGCATCATCACCTCACACCAGTTAGAATGGACATCACCAAAAAATCTAAAAATAATAAATGCTGCAGAGGGTGCGGAGAAAGGGGAACCCTCCCATGCTGCTGGTGGGAATGTAAATTGGTATAGCCACTATGGAGAACAGCATGGAGGTTCCTTAAAAAACTAAAAACAGAACTACAATATGATCCAGTAATCCCACTCCTGGAAATATCTAGAGGAAATCATAGTTCAAAAAGACACATACACCCCAATGTTCATCACAGCGGTATTTACAATAGCCAAGACATGGAAGCATCCTAAATGTCCATCAACAGAGAAATGGATAAAGAAAATGTTGTACATATATACAGTGGACTATTACTCAACCATAAAAAGAATGAAAGAATGCCATTTGCAGCAACATAAATGAACCTAGAGATCATACTAAGTAAAGTAAGCCAGACATCAAAAGTCAAATATCATATGATACCACTTCTATGTGAAATCTAAGGGGAAAAAAGATACAAATGAACTTATTTACAAAGCAAACAGACTCACAGACTTGGAAAACAAACTTTTGGTTACCAAAGCGGAAACGTAGTGGGGGGAGGGATAAATTGGGGAGTTTGGGCTTAATACACACTACTATATATAAAATAGACAATCCACAAGGACCCACAATACAGCACAGGGAACTTTACTCAATATTCTGTAATAACCTATATGGGAAAAGAATCTGAAAACAAAATGGATATATGTAAAAATGAATCACTTTGCTGTATACTTGAATTGTAAATCAATCATAATATAAAATGAAATTAGGGGCTTCCCTGGGGGTCTAGTGGCTAAGACTACGCTCCCAATGCAGGGGGCTCAGGATCAATCGATCCCTGGTCAGAGAAGAAGATCTTGCATACCGCAACTAAAAAAGATCCTCAGCATCGCAAGATCAAAGACCTCTGTACCAAAACGAAGAGCTGGCACAGCCAAATAAACATAAAATGAAATTTTTTCAAGTTACATGACAGAATAAAGTGAGAGAATGTGACTCCAGGGGAAACAAGGTAGTTATTGAAGTACTCTCTGAGTGGGTGGCACTCGAATTAAAACTTAACAAATGAGGAGAAACCAAGCAAGCATGAAGAGCCAGGAGACGGTGTCCCAGACAGAAGCTACAAGTGCAAAGGTCCTGAGGGAAAATAGCAGTCAGAGAAGCCGGAAGAATATTAACAGAGAGGACGACTGGAGATGCGAGGCACCAGGGGCCAGACCGTGCAGACATAGTGCATGTTTTCCCTTCACAGGAGACCCCAGGCTCTGAGGATCAGAGAGAAAGCTAAGCAAAGTATCTCCAGATCCCCCAAGCAGGAAAGAGAGGAGGAGGAGAAGTAACACGCAGACGAGGCAACACAAGGACGGTGTGGGCTCTCAGAACTACATGGGGAAGTCATTCAGAGAGACCAAAGAACGGGGTGATGGAGAAAACTAGGACACTGGCCAACTGCTTAGGCCAAAGAAAGCGTTGGGATCAGGCAGGTTGAGGGGAGGAGTAAGTTCTGCCCCCAATTATTCCCCTTTCACCCCTTCCTGACCTTCCTTGGTGTGGCATCTGTGCAGCAGCAGATCTCGGCCACTGCGTATGTATGACACGCCTGCGACACCTGAAGGTCCATAACATCTGCAGCAAAGGTCGCAGAAGCTAAAACTGCCCATGAGTCCACTGATGACCAGACCAATCCAGCACTGAGGAAGGGGACTGACGTCTGCAAGGATTTTTAAGGGGTTCCTCCACCGTCCAGGCTGGGGTCAAATGTAGCAAGTGGACTGCTGGACTTGGAGATGAGACAGAATTTAAATGTTGTTTATAGCCATTCACTGTCTGTGTTTGCTCTGCTTATGAAGAGTCACAAAAGCCATCTGTATCAGTCTGAGAACTAAGTGCAATAAGGTATGTTAAAGTCAGTGCCTAATGCACATAAAATACCCAATAAAGACCCCACTCCTTCCATTTATCCCACTAATGAGAGGGTTCAGCTGAAGCAGACAACAGCTCCACTACTTGCTGGCTATGTGACTTTGAGGAAGGCACTTTCAACTCTGAGTCTTAGCTTCTTCAGCCAGTGAAACGGAGATAACATCGGTTACTTCACATGGCTTTTGAAGGAATGAAGAGACAGGTGAACAAAGTGTCGAGAACAGCTCCTGACATATGGTAACTTTCAACAGCCATCACCTGTTACTACTGGGAAGTAGTAAGGCAAGTGACCAAAGGGGCCGGGGAGCAGGGGGGGCCTTCAAATCAAGTTCAGGCCTGCTGAAGACCAACGGTAGTGGCTTACTTCATGGCTGCCTCCCCTCTTAGGAACCACTCACCAAGTGGTTCCAGATAGAGCCCTCTTTGCTGCGCTCGTCAGGGGTCAGACGCACATACTGGCTAGTGAGCATTGTGCTTCCTTGGAAGTCCCAGAGGAGCGTGGAGCTGGAACCGATCCCTGCTGACAGAGACAAGGACAGACAGGTGCTTAAGAGGCCGGGCCAGGACTAGCTTTGCCATAGGCAGGGAACCCAAAGGGCTGCCCTGACCAGAAGAAAGAACATCCCTTCCCCAACTCCGTCCAGCTTCAACCTTACCCTAAACTCATTCCCGCCACAGGCCTCACCGTGGTAGGGCTTGATAAGCGAATGCTCCCGCTTGAGATGTTCACTGTTGCCGTCAGTTATATCCGCAGCCACCGGCCCCAGCAACAAGAGGAAAAGCAGAAGTATAGTGGGGCCTGGGCCGGGGCCGCGAAGCCCAGACCTCCCTGGGCACCGCCGGCCCCAGCCCCAGCGCCAAATCCAGCCTGCTGCCGCCGCCGCCGCCATTCTCTGTCCCTCTCGGCCACTTCCGTCCTAGGACTTCCGCCTTCCGGGTGTTCCATCTAATAGCCTCCGGCCTGAAACCCGCCAACCCTAGTGTCACCTGGGAACTCCCAGCAAAAGCAAAGCCTCGCTGCCGAGTGGACCACTGCTTTATTTGCTAAGCAGCCCCCTATCCTGGTCGAGTGCCTTGGCGGCTGCGAGACACCTGTCAACCAGCCTCAGCAATGGGTTCTTAGGGGAGACAAGAGCAGCAACCAATCATGGAACAGCACGTTCGGCTTGCGGGCCAACAGGGAGCAGACGGATGATTTGTGTCGGCCGGCTGCGAGGGGATCGTCTGTGAAGCGGGGCATGCTGGAACTTGTAGTTTTTATGAGCCCCTAGAACACTTGGCCTCTGGCCACTGGTCACCTCTGTGGGGTAACCTTTCCCAGTCAGAGGAGAAAGGTGTTCTAAGTTGAAGGTGGAGGCCTGAATTCCAACTTCTGCGCCGTCTAGATCTCAGGCGGGGCTTTTTCGTCTGTGGCTCCAAGCCTTTGGAAACAGAATTCTGTTATTTGGTGGCGTCCACTATTCCCGGCTCCTCAGAGCCAGTTGGATTTCAGCAGAAGGAGGCGGCCCGAATCCCCGTCCCTGTGATGGCTGGGGCCCATTCATATCCAAATGATTGTAGCGGGTCCCCTCCGTGAAAGGTCCAAGGAAGCCGACTGGATCAAATGTGGGAAACAGGTGGCCCACAGCTAAACAGAGCTCTTACTGATGCTATTCCAATAAATGGCTTAACTATAGCTCAGTCGATAAAGAATCTGCCTGCAATGCAGGAGACCCGGGTTCAATCCCTGGGTTGGGAAGATGCCCTGGAGAAGGAAATGGGAACCCACTTCAGTATCCTTGCCTGGAAAATCTCATGGACAGAGGAGCCTGGTGGGCTGCAGTCCACGGGGTCACAAAAAGTCGGGCACGACTGAGCGGCTAACACTAACACTAAGCCAATATTTTAAATCATGAGACAAATGCATATTAAAAATCCAGATTTCCAGCTTCTCAGGAAAAATCGGAAGACCCAACCACACTTGGGTCATGGGGCTGCCCTGCTAAAAATGCCTTATTTTTCAAAGCTCATCTCCATTCTGGCCACTAGTTTACAGCACCTGCCTGGCCTCTTTGACACTTGAATTAATAACCCTGTTATAGATCACAAGATGGAATAGTTGGTTGCTTGCTCCTTTAATAAGTTGGCTCCGCTCTCTTTCAAATTGCTGTTCTTTGCTTCAACAACACATCTTCAAAAAACAACAACAACAACAAAAAAAAAAACTGTTTGCTTGCTCCAGGTCTTAGTTGCAGCACACAGGATCTTCGATCTTTAGTGGTAGCATGTGGGAATTTTTTTTAGTTGCAGCATGTGGCATCCGGTCCCATCACTTCATGGAAATAGATGGGGAAACAGTAGCTGACTTTATTTTTCTGGGCTCCAAAATCACTGCAGATGGTGATTGCAGCCATGAAATTAAAAGACACTTACTCCTTGGAAGGAAAGTTATGACCAACCTAGACATATTGAAAAGCAGAGACTTTACTTTGTCAACAAAGGTCCATCTAGTCAAGGCTATGGTTTTTCCAGTGGTCACGTATGGATGTGAGAGTTGGACTGTGAAGAAAGCTGAGCTCCAAAGAACTGATGCTTTTGAACTGTGGTGTTGGAGAAGACTCTTGAGAGTCCCTTGGACTGCAAAGAGATCCAACCAGTACATCCTAAAGAAAATCAGTCCTGAATATTCAATGGAAGGACTGATGCTGAAGCTGAAGCTCCAATACTTTGGCCACCTGATGTGAACAGCTGACTCATTTGAAAAGACCCTGATGCTGGGAAAGATTGAGGGGAGGAGAACAAGGGGACAACAGAGGATGAGATGGTTGGATGGCATCACTGACTCAATGGATATGGGTTTGGGTGGACTCCGGGAGCTGGTGATGGACAGGGAATCCTGGCGTGCTGGGGTTCATGGGGTCGCAAAGAGTCAGACACGACTGAGTGTCTGAACTGAACTGTGAACTCTTAGTTGGCGGGACCTAGTTCCCTGACCAGGGATGGAACCCTGGCCCCCTACATTAGGAGGACAGAGTCTTAGCCACTGGACCAATGTAGGAGATAGATGGACTCCAGGTTAGACATTTACAACTGATTTCCTGTTTGCATTTCATAGGGCATGAAGAAGTGGGCTTCAGGCTGGATACTAACAATTGTTAGCACTTCTTGAGACCAGAGATAGGTGGACTCAAGTTAAGGCATTTACAACCAGCCTCCTGTTTGTCCTCCAAAGTGGAAGTAACAGCAGAAACAGGGTAAATGACCAATGTTTTCCTCTTGTAAACACCTAAGGTAACAGTCATGGCAAGGACAAAGAGGAACAAAACCCTGTTTGAGTAAAGGATTAAGGGATCTCCATTCCCCCCTCTTTTGGGATAAGGGAGATGTTACACCTGTGCAGAAAGGCTCCTCGTGGGTCAAAAATCAGGGGATAACGCCAGGCCATAGTGAGTCTTGCTCCTCTCAGAAGTCTTACTTAGAGATCCATCTTGGCTGAAGGGTGCAAGTGCACCCAGGGGAGTATCCCAGGGTAGGCCAGGTGTGAAAAAAGAAACCAGATAATTGGCCTGAAGGAAGACAAAGACCTGGAAGAACTGCCCTATATAAATGACTTATCCGCCTGTTTGTTGTGTTCCTCACTAATGGGGACGCCCACACCCTTTCTCTCCAGTGTGTATCTCTGCCTTGCTCCTATCTTAACAAAGCATTTCCCTGTTTGCTCTCCCACTTGTTGTTGTGCTATGTCTCCAGTAATAAACTCTGTACCTGCATTTACAGTTTCTGCCTCTGTGCTAAGTGCATTTTTCACTGGGGGCAAAGATCCAGAGAAAAACAGCTTCTAGCCCTTGCTGGTCTGGCAGTTAAGATTTCTGGTTCTCATCCAGGCTACCCAGGTTCAATTACTGGGTAGGGAATTTAGATCTCACTTAATGCCACCACTCACTGCTGCCTCACTGAGATCAGGACCACCAGGGAAGTCCCAAAAAGTTGCCTTTCTGAATGAATGAACTTCTTCAGGATTAAGTAGTAAGACATCTTTTTAAAGTTATATGGGGCTTCTCTGGTGGCTCAGTGGTAAAGAATCCGCCTGCCAATGCAGGAGAGGCAGGCTCAATCCCTAGGTCAGAAAGATCCCTTGGAGAAGGAAATGCCAACCAACTCCAGTATTCTCGACTGGAAAATCCCATGGACAGAGGAGCCTGGTGGGCAACAGTCCATGTGGTGGCACAAAAGTCAGACATGACTTAGCGACTAAACAACAACGACATCAGCTGTATATACAAACAACAAAAGTCCTCTTTCAAGAGGTATATGCTCCCGAAGAAATATCCATATCTATTTAAACAGTCAGACATGACTGAGCAACTATGCAAACAAGGACACATGCACACTCTTAGACTTCCATGAGGGTTGGGGTTTCTATCAGCTGTCGTCACTACTGAATCCCCAGCACCTAAAAAAGTGCTTGGCACACAGAAGGTGATTAATAAGTAATTGGTAAAAGAATGGATGTTTGGTCTAGAATCTGGAAAGACACCCTGACGAATGAGTCAGTTTACCAGAAAGGCATCTTTAGCAAAGAGAACAGGAAATGCAAAGACCAGGAAAGATCCCTGAAAGCAAAAGGGATTACAAACAGTTTGGAATGGCTGAGGAGTGGTAGGGGAAGAGTATGGCTGAGGCCAGAACTCAAAGAGCCTTTAATTCCAGCTACGGAGTAGAAGGCAATGGGATGGTTTTAAGCATGGGGGTGACCAATCATGGGGTTTCCTTGGCTACAGCGAGAGAGACTGGAGGAAGGTTACAGGTGAGGTGAGGTGTGTGAGGTGTTATGACCAGATAAGAGAGGGGGAGCCTGAGCCAGGGAGGTTTCCACAGGGAAAGGGGAGCGGAAGTCTGCAGGGAAATTAGATATCAGTAACAAATCCCCTGTGGGAAGACAGGGAAAGAAAAGTTGAGAACTGTGTTTTGTGACATCGAAGTATCACCACAATTATGGAGGGGAGAAAACTAAACAAGGGCTGAGAGATAGGAAGTCCCAGGGTTGGCTGGAGGTCCCTGGGGCGAAATTGCCATCCATTATGGAGTGATAGGAAGACACATCTCTGCAGCAGCAAGGCAGGGTGTGCTTGCGGGGAGATGAGGGTTCCAGGCAGAACATGGGTGCTTACGTCTTTGCAGGGAAGAAGATGAGCTGTTGGAATCTGGACCAGTGGTGGCCCAGGGCCAGCTCCTAGTGCCTCAAGCACACATATCCACAGCTCAGCAGAGCTCTAACTTGACATGAAACCTTGCCGCATGCGGGCTTTCTCTAGTTGTGTTGAGCAGGGGCTCCGCTTTGTTGCAAACCATTGGCTTCTCATTTCAGTGGCTTCCCTTGTTACTCAGGCTCTAGGGCACTCGGGCTTCAGCGGTGGCTGTATGTGGGCTCAGTAACTGTGAGGCATGGGCTTAGTTGCTTAACATGTGGGATCTTCCTGGACCAGGGATCAAACCCACACCCCCTGCATTGGCAGGTGGATTCATAATCACTAGACCACCAGGGAAGCCCAGCAACTCACTTCTGAATCTCAGTTTCCTGACTGCAAAATTATTCAATGAGCATCATTCACAGGCAGGTTGTGAGGATTGAAGGCGGTCATGTTGGGGGAAGACTTTGTAAATTTTAAAGCCTTATGAAGCTAGGCCCAGATCCATGGCACAGCGGACAGGCAGGTGGCCGCCACTCACATCACACACCCTACCACACCCTGTCACAGATATATTGACCCTGTCACAGACCTTTAGTCCACCATTGACAATGCTCCAAACGCAACTTCCAATACACACACCAAGTATGACTTACTGAAGGCAGAGAGGGGGCAACAGAAGATGAGATGGTTGGGTAGCATCATCGGCTCAATAGACATGAGATTGAGCATTGAACAAACTCCAGGAGTTAGTGAAGGACAGGGAAGCCTGGCGTGCTGCAGTCCAATGGGGTTGCAAAGAGTTGGACACAACTTAGTGACTGAGCCACAACAACCTGGCGGCCTTTCTAGAGCAAGCCGTCTAGAAAGAAGTGAGTTAGAACTGGGCAAAGAGGTGTATTAACTAGGATGATGCTAGCTACTATAGCAAATACACCTCATGTGTATAACAGCTCGAGGAAGTTGGTCTCTCTCTCTCTCTCTCTGAACTGTCCAAAGCTGGTGTTCCTGGTTGACTGGTGGCTTGCTTTCTTATATCAATGTGGAGACCTAGGCCCCTTCCTTCTTGTGGTTCCACAAGCCCCTAGGGCTTCATCATCTTCTGTATACAGTCAGTTAAAGAGAAAGGAAAGAATGTGGAAGACACATAAGGACTTAAAAGCCTTGTCACACTTCACTCCACTCACATTCAGTTGATGGGAACTAGTGAGTGCATGGCCACACCTGACTGTGAGGGAGCCTGGGAAACTGAAGTACAGCTGTGTGCCAAAGAAGAGGACATACATTTGTCGTGAAGAGTCATGGCCCTAGCAGGGGACAATGGAGCAGAGGGTATAATATGAAAGATGGGGTGTCACCTTATCGCTGTAGAAAGGGGGGCCCAAATTGGAGTGGCAAGTGACCTGAGAGCTCTAAATAAGCCCATGTGTGTGTACATGCTTAGCTGCTTCAGTCGTGTCCCACTCTGCAACCCCACGGTCTGCAGCCCACCAGGCTCCTCTGTCAATGGGATTCTCCAGGCAAAAATACTGGAGTGAGTTGCCATGCCCTCCTCCAGGGGATCTTCCCAAGCCAAGGATAGAACCCACATCTCCTGCATTGCAGGCAGATTCTTTCCCGATGAGCCACCATGGAAGCCCCAAGTAAACCCGTGATGGTGGTTTTGTCACTAAGTTATGTCCAACTCTTGCAACCCCATGGACGGCAACCTGCCAGACTCCTGTGTCCATGGGATTTCCTAGGCTAGTAAACTGGAGTGGGTTGCCATTTCCTTCCCCAGGGGACCTTTCTGACCCCGGGATTAAAACCATCTCCTGTGTTGCAGGCGGTCTCCTGCATTGCAGGCAGATTCTTTACTGATGAGCCACCAGGAAAGTCCCAAGTAAGCCCACACTGAGGTAAAATACAAGTCCCATTCTGGATACATGCACATATAAAAAAGAGGCCAACTGAAGACTCTGAAGGGCCTGAGTTCATCTGGGACTGGGCCAGGCCATGGAGGCAGGGTGCCCTTTTCAGTTGACAATACTACATGAAGGTGGGACTCTCATGTGACTTGAATGCACAGGTGTCTTTGGGGACCTGACCTGTTCCCTGCCCAGGTGGGTGAGTGTGTGCATACCTGATTGTATGTGTCTATCACTGGGGTGCCTGCATTCACAGGTGCCTGTGCACTTGTGTGACTGTCACACACACACGTCCAAGGGACTGTGCATTCACATGACTGAACGCCCAGCTATTCCTGATGAGTCTCTGCCCCACACACCTGAGGGTCTGTGTGTGCATGACTATGCCTGCAATGCAGCTGTTTCTCTGCACACACAGGAACAGGCCCAGGAAGGACAGCCTGGAGATGTCTCAGGACAGAGGTGGTAACTACGTGCAGGGGGAAAGTCACTGAATGTGCACACGTCCGGCACACGGCAGGTGGGATAGGAGTGTGCCAAGTGAAGAACGCACATGGACATTCAGATCACAGTACATATGTTCTGGTGTACACAGGAGCCCCTGCAGCTTGTATAAAGGTGCCCAGGTGTGTGAACATGTACTTCTGCGTGCCCAGACGTGCCCTTGGAACTCCCCAGATGGGCCAGACTGGGCTGAGCTCCTCTCTGGGCACACAGAGGCCTCTGCTGTGTGTTGGTGCCTGCGTGGGGCACTGCCAAGGGTGCGTTGGCGGCATGTGTGTGTGCGCGTGAATGTGTGAGCGCGCCTGCGTGTGTGTGTGTGTGTGTGTGTAGGAAGAAACATTCGCTCTCTTAGACCTTGCTTCTTTCTGTGGTTCGGTTTCTATAGAGACACTTCCTGTGGCAGAGAAAAGAGGTAGTGAGCTGGTGTTTCAGGATGTGAGGGCCCGCAGGAGCAGACCTGGGTTCTCTCTGTCATCTGCCCATCATCGCGCAAGCTCTGACCGGAGCTGCCCGCAGTCCCCATGGTGGGCGTCCCCCGCGGCAGGGACCCGTGAAGAACAGCGGCATGCCAGGGAAGCCCAAGCACCTGGGTGTCCCCAACGGACGCATGGTGAGTGCGGGCTCCGGGGCAGGCCCACGGGGAGGGGGTAGGCACACCCAGGGTGGAGCCCAACAGGCACACCCGGCAGGACTGGGCTAGAGAAGTTGTGGACAAACAGCAGCAGGTGGTGGAACCTAGTGCCCTCCTCTCAGGACCTTCCAGATGGCTCTGATGGGGACCTGGGGCCACCTTGGGGATGAGACCACAGGAGAGTAGCCAGAGGCTTCTGGCCCAGGCCCCACTGCTCTCTCACCTGCTACTTAGGCACCATCTGGGGCTGCCGGCTTCCTGGGGGCGCAGGCAGACTTGGCATGCCCTTTGGCCCCTGTATACCCCCATGAGGCCCTGAACCCCCATACCTCACTTAGCCTCAGCCCCCTCCCTCACCTGGTATCCTGATGCCCATGATCAGGTGAGGGGCAGCTCCTATGGGGTCACCACCCTCCACCGAGACCTGCTCCAGAGGCTTCCTGCCACAGCTAGCAGCCCTTCGGCAGCCTGGGGTGGGTCAGCAGGATCAGGCTAGGTCCCTGCAGCTCCTGTCTGTTCTATTCCTGGGCTGCTAGGAAGGGTGGGGGTAGCTGAGCCCTGGGATGGCCCTGGCTGTTGCTGCTGCCCCACCCCTTAAATCCTCTGGTGGCTTGGCGTCCAGGTTAGAGATGCCCTTGGAGAGGTGGCTTCTTTATTCATTCAGCAGATGGGACAGGCTGTGCTGGGCTTCTTGTCTCTTCCCCTGGACACCAGCCCCCTTGGCAGAGACCCAGCTCCTCCTAAAAACTCCAAAAAGTCCAGACAGTGTCCTTGTCTCTGACCCAGACCCAGCCTAGTACTGTCCACAGAGACCTGGGTTCTCATCTCATCTCAGCTCTGTTGTCCTTGACTAGGGACTGACCCTCAGTTTCCTCCACTTGAGATGATTAAGTGGAATAATGAATCTGAGGTTCTTGACCCACTGGGGAGTCTCCATTAAATGTCAGCCCAATGCCTCCCCTCATCCTCAGCTCCTCTTCAAGGATCTCCTGCCTCACCAAGAAGCTGAGCCACTCCCCACTCCTACTCCTTCTACTGATTCTCAAGACCTGTCTCCACACCTCTTCCTCCAGCATAACTTTGTTGGGCAGGAGAGAGGCAAACCCCTCCAGGCTGGTCCAGTCCCCCACCTCACTATGTACCATCAACCTAACTTTGAAAGTTTGAGCACAAAGGGGCCTCACACT
The DNA here is from genome assembly GCF_014754425.2 of Oryx dammah. NCBI lineage: Eukaryota > Metazoa > Chordata > Mammalia > Artiodactyla > Bovidae > Oryx > Oryx dammah. Next base: position 70,942,907 of record NW_024070189.1, on the reverse strand, counting down.
CCCTGGAGGCAAGGGGCTTGGCTCACGCCTCCCAGGGCATCCACACGAAGGAGGAACATGCACACTCCCATACCCACTCCAGAGGTAGCTGACTTGATGCGTCTGAGCAGTGCTCAGAATTGCAGGGCAGCCGGGGGACTGAGACACCCAGCTTCTGCCCATCACATGTCAACCCATAGCTTCTTTAAGCCCATGGACACCCTGGCTCCTCTCAGAAACTTTCATACTCTGGTTTATCTCTGCCCTTCCCCAACTCCATCCTGACTCTCTGTGCTACCTCTTGGCATCCCGAGGGTCAGAGATCAGTGAGTGGCTACTCACTGGCCCTCAGGCAGGCTTCTGCAGCCATGCTCAGCTGAGATGGACAGGGATAGGCAGGCATCAGATTCAGATATCCACAGATGTGGTCCAGCTGTCAGCCTCCTTCCATGAGTTACTTCCTGAGGGAGGTTCAGAGGAGGACATGACGTGCTAAGAGCAGCTGGCAGGTAGAGGGACCTGCCTGTGAACCTGGCCTATCTGACTCGATGCCAGGACTCCTCCGCCTCCCAGAATTGCCTGGCTCGGTCCGCCCCTATCTCCCCCTGCCGCCACCCCCACCTGTCATTCCCTCCTGAGGCAGCTTCAATTGTCAGCCTCGTCTTTCTGCCACTCAGCTTGTCAGGCGGTTGCAATGCAACCTGTCACTTAGAGATGACTCCCAGCCCCCTCCCAGAGAGGCCTTCACACAGTCCCAGCTGCTGCTTCACGTGTTCACTCACACATTCATTCAACAGCCCCTCCTTCGGGCCTGCTCAGTGTTGGCCCTGTCCCAGGCATCAGGACCCAGGCCCATTGCCCTAGCCCCTGCCTTCAAATAGCTCCTGATCTGGCAAAGTACAGAAGGCACGAGCACAAATGTGGGGATAAAATGCAGGCTTGGGTAAGAGCGTGGGTCAGGCAGAGAGAAAGCTTGAGGAGGACCCGGGAGGGAGAACCAACTTTTCCAGTCGCTTCATGCATTGTTGCTGCGGAATGCGTCCTGAAAGGACGTGCCAGCCAGAGCGGGTAGTAGCTTGGGGAAATGCCTAGGCTCGGGGAAACAGGGACAAGGCATGAGGGCTGGCGAGCCTAAAGCCTGGAGTTACTGAGTCTTGTCACTCTCAGGGCACCCAGTCTCCCTGCTGGGGAAGACCTGCCAGGCAGAGCCCACTGCACCTTGGAATCCAGCTCAGGGCTAGGGGTCAGCTCCACAGGGCTGACTCAGGCTGCAGAGCTGGGCAGCCATGGGTCTTCCCAGAGAAGATCTTGGGGCCTAGTCACCCCAAGCCAGGATGAAATGAGATGATGGTATAGAGGGCCTAGTTCAGAATTTGCTCAGTAAATCAGCCTTCCTTTTGAAGTCTGACCCCCTCCATAGGGCAGAGTTCATCCAGGAGCCCCTGAGCTCTTTACCCCAATCAACTTTGCCCAGCTACACCCCAGGGGCTGAGAGGCCCTGGGCCTCTCATCTCCCTGGTATGTCTCCTGTGCATGCAGGGAGGAAACTCTGTGGAGGAGAGACCTCAGGCTCCTGAGGCAGGCACATTGGGGCCCTAATTTCAACTCGGGTGCTCCCTAGCTGTGTAGTTTCTTTGGGTTTCATCTGTAAAACAGAAGCCATAATACCTACCACCCTGGGTGAGGATGGAGGGAGAACGTGGCTCTGTGCCGTTGCTGTCGGAGAGAGCACAGGAAACATTGGGCCACTCTCACCTGGGTATTCTCAGGCACCAGCGACTCCCCCCAGCGCCCATTTCCAAGGAAAAACCTATGGCAAACTGAGCCCACATCATTGGTCAGGGGCACCACTGGCCACCACACCCTTCCTCATCCCTTCTTCCCCTTTTCTCCCATTCACTCACCACTTCTCCTCAGGCAGGCCAGGGTGGGGCAAGGCCAGCCTGGCTCAGCACAACTTCCCCAGGCCCAGGAGCCTGGACAGGTCAGAGCCCTGAGTAGCAGCAGCCGCCACTCTCCTTGCTGCACGACATCCCTTCCTGGCCAACCCTGGAGGATGCGAGTGCTGAGTGCCAGACTACCCAGGGGGAAACTGAGGCCCAGAGAAGGGAAGTGACTTGCCCTGGAATGGTGGATCTGGAATTGGGCTCCGTCCCCACTCCCTGCCACCTCCTGTCTCAGCCCCAGCTCTATGGGTTAACATCTAGTGGGGCAAGAGAGGGCCAGGAAGAACTGTAGGGCACAGAGATGGGGGGTCCAGAGCCACAGCATCCCCGATGGAGGGGTGCCAGTGCCTCCTGCAAGGGCAGAGGAGGGCTATGTGGGCTGCTTGGGAGCACTTGGGCTAGTGCTCCTTATGGGGGGGATTTCAGGCCAATTCTCTCTTGTAGTACAGGCCTGCCTTCCAGGAGCTACAGGAAGGAAGGGGAGAGGTCCAGACATAAACGGGCAGCATGCACTGGACAGGGGATCAGGGCAGCTGGTGTTTAGGGATAACCAATCTCAGCAGGCAGAGACTGCAGGCGGGAGCAGGAGCAGATACCGGGCAGAGGAAACAGCAAAGCAGGAAGCAGGAGTGTGAAGGGGTGTGGGGAAAATAAAAGTCTGATAAAGCAGAGGGTGGAGGTGAGGGGGAGGCCATGGGGGAGGCTGAAGAGGTTCATTAGTCAGGCCCCGGCAGAGCTTCAGCTGTAACCCAGCAACTGCTCTGCCTCCCAGATGGAGTGGGACCAGAAGAGGACCTGGGAGCCAGCCCCATCTAAAGACACAATCCATCCAACAAGATGTAAAGAACAAAACAAACAGAAGTGTAAGCCAGCCCAGGTCCCTCTGCCTTCTCTGGGGTCCTGGCTTGCCCATGAGCATCCTGCTACCCTGCCACCCCACCCCTCCAACCAGGGGAGAGTGCAGTGGAGAGCACTGAGCAAGGGAGAGGCTGAGTCCAGGTTGGAGGGTGGGCCAGAGAGAGGCCAGTGGGTGTTTGGTGTGGGAGGAGGGAGGGCCAGATGGCCACTGTGGACGAGGAGGGGAAAGTCAGGCTGGTTCCTGGAGACCTGACCTGGTGACCAAGGCTGGAAACAGCCACCGAGCAGCCTGGGGAGGAAGAACTCGGGGCAGGCAGGTGTCCACGAGGGCGTGAGTCTGTGCTCGTTTCAGTTGGGTCTGACTCTTTGCTATCCTATGGACTGTAGCCTGCCAGGCTCCTCTGTCTATGGGATTCTCCAGACAAGAATACTGGAGTGGGTTGCCATGCCCTCCTCCAGAGGATCTTCCCCACCCAGGGATCGAACTCATGTCTCTTAGGTCTCCTGCACTGGTAGGAGATTTCTTTACCACTAGTGCCCAGAAAGGCCGGCTGGCAGCGCTGCGCGACAAGCCGTCCGAGGTGCAGACCCTGAAGGAGCAGGACTGGGAGAGCGCGCAGCAAGCCAGCGTGCTGGCCAACGTGGCCCAGGCGTTCGAGAGTGACGAGGGCATGTCTGACGGCGAGGGCGACAGGGTCACCCTCTTCAGCTCGGCCACTCAGCTGTCGCCCAGCCGGCAGGCTGATGCCGAGAGTCTGACTGTGATGCTGCAGGAGCAGCTGGATGCCATCAACGAAGAGATCCGGTTGATCGAAAAAGAGAAAGAAAACGCGGAGCAGCCAGCTGAGGAGACTGAGAGCAGGGAGGGCAGGGGAGCTTAGGCAGCCTCCGTCGTTTTAGATCAGTGAGCTCCCTCAACCTGCATCCTGCCTCCTCACATGCCGGCTCCTGCCCGCCCCGCAGTGGGCACTCCAAGCCCCGAAGGAGGCAGCAAGCCCAGCCCGGGAGGGAGACCGGCTGGGCATCGTGACTCTGTTACAGGAGAAGGCAATGGCACCCCACTCCAGTACTCTTGCCTGGAAAATCCCATGGACGGAGGAGCCTGGTAGGCTGCAGTCCACGGGGTCGCGCAGAGTCGGATACGACTGAAGTGACTTAGCAGCGGTGCCACCTGGGAAGCCCCGCCCGTGAGGGCAGCTGCCAGGAAAGGGAAAGAACAGCTGGAAGGAATCTTGAGCTTCAGCTTGTCCCCTTCACACCCCCCAGGAGTTTGTCCTGCAGCCCCAGGGGAGAATTCTGATGAAGCTGTCAGATGGGAGAGCGCAGAGGCAGCTGGGCGAGGGCTGGGGCGGCCAGGTGAGGGCGCACGGCTTGGTTCCATGCCCCCTTCCCTCTGCACAAGCTTTCCTTCCTCCTCATCAACGTCTTGTCCCCACACTCCAGCTTGGAGACAGGCTCAGGGAGGGACCAAGGTGGTAAAACTAGAAGAGGACAGGGCTAGGATTTGAATCCGGGTCCAACAGACCCAGTACCTATGCTTTTCCCTCTCCAGCAGGGCTTGGCAAAGCTGAAAGCTGAAGCAGGGTCAGATACCAATATAGTGTAACAACAATAATAGTTATGTTCCTTGAATATTTACCACATGCCAGGTGGTGCTCTGAGTTCTCTCTGTGTATATTTAATTTCTTTAATTACAGCAAACCTTTGAAGTCAGGACCATTATTTGACCCGTCTGGTGGCACTGGTGGTAAAGAACCTACCTGCCCCACAGGAGATATAAGACACAAGGGTTCAATCCCTGGGTCTGGAAGATCCCCTACAGGAGGGCATGACAACCCACTTTAGCATTCTTGCCTGGAGAGTCCCATGGACAGAGGAGCCTGGTGGGCTACAGTCCATGGGGTCACACAGAGTTGGACACGACTGAGCGACTTAGCACGTACAGAGAATACAAGGCACAGAGGGGTGAAGTATCTGCCCAAGGTCACAAAGCACAAATTGGAACTCAGCTTGTCTGGGACCAGCTTCCGTAAATAACAGAAATCCATCAAACTGGCCCCAGAGTCCTCTGAGGAGAGTGTGAACTCCTTCTAGAGGAACCAGTTGTTGCTCAGGAACAGCCAGGATTGCCATGCTGGGAAGAAGCTCAGGGTAGCCGGGGCAGAAACCAGGTGTCATGTAAAATGCCTAACTCTTCAATGTGGGAAACCCCTTGTAAGTTAAAAAAAAAAGCCATTCTGATATTAATAACATGCTACCTGTTTGCAGGCCAGCTCTGGCCCACAGATGTGTGACCCAGGTGCTCCCAGGTAGAAGTGGGGGACAGAGAGGGATTTTCCAGCCAGGAGGTCAGGGGGAGGCTTCCTGGGAAGAAGACATCTGCAGACCTGTTTCCAGTAGGGATAGAGTGAAGGGACAGGTGGTGAAAGCTCCTGTAACAGGACCTGGTGAAAATGCTGCAGGGCCGAGGAACCAGGGATCAGTCAAATCCCAGTGATGGGAGGAAAACCAGACGCAGAGAAGCTGGCTCCTGGCCCTGCGCTGGTGGCGGCAGGAAGTGGCTTCGATCTGGGACTGGCTGAGCTGGAAGGGCTTATGGGCCATTTGGGTGGAGATGTCAGCAGGAAGTTGGCTATATGTGTGTTTGAAGCTGGGGAGATGTGGGAGGGAGAAAGGGCCCAGAACAGAGTCAGAGAAGGGTAAAGGCCGCCTTGCATGTATAGATAATGAGGAAGCTGGAGGAGCTGCTAGGAAGGTAGGAAGACCAAGGGAAACCACTGCACGAGTCATTTTGAAAGGAGGGTTTTTCTGTTTCACTAATGGTTGGGATTCCCAGAGAAGTCAGAATTGTGCACCCAGGGTGGGGAGTGAGGGAGGGGGCACAGAGGATGGGATTGAACTCTGTAGCTACTCCCGGTGAGGCTCGTAATCATCCACACCAACACCTCCTGGGAGAACCTGAAGCTCCAGAAGTGCCCCTCCATCATTCTAATGCACACAAAAATTTGGGAACCACTGCTCTCTACTATAAAATAGAACCTCATGCCCTGCCCAAGGTAGGGTGTTTCCAAGAAGAAACAGTTACAATAAGGAGATTATCAGTTACACAGGTAATCTCTCCTTTCTCGAAGAAAACAGCCAACATCGATATATCATTGCCACATGCTGGTCCCTGTTGTAGACGCTGGAAATATATTAAGCTGATTTGACCCACACGGCAGGCACAGGAAGTAAGTCACTATTATTATCATTCCCTCCTCACTTACAGATGGAGACAAACAAGTAACTTGCCCAAAGTCACACAGGTAGTAAGTAACAGAAACAAGATTCAAACTTTATGCTCCTACCCACCATGCTCAACATCCAGGCTCACCCAGTGGGAGCTAGGGGTCTACCGGGAGTGACTGGAGGGTAAGTACCTGGCATAAGTCCTAGCACACAAGGTGGTTAGCACATGATGGAAGGGGAGCCCAGGGCAGCCTGAACAAAACCATGAGCAAGCAGTGACCCAGCTGAGGATGCCCAGTGTGGCCCTCCAGGCAGATGAGAACACAGCTCTAGTCCCAGGGGCTGGGCCTCAAACTGTCCCTTGAGAATCCCCCCGGGGCTCTACTCTGACTTTCTGCCTTGGGTTTCTTGTAGGTTCTGGCTGTCTCCGATGGAGGTAAGTGTCAAAGTGTAGAGAGAAAGCCTGGCTGGAGTTGGGGGTGGGGGTTGAGGGGGGTGTATGTGGAGAAAGGGTGGGGATACCCCTGCCATTTGCTGTCTTTCCAGGGAAAGTACAGTAGAGAGCAGTGGTTCCCAAATTTTTGTGTGCATTAGAATGATGGAGGGGCACTTCTAGAGCTTCAGGTTCTCCCAGGGATTGGGCCAGGGGCTGGGGAAGGCCGAAAGGCTCACCTGCACTTGTCCATCCCCCTGCAGAGCTGAGCAGCACGACTGGGCCCCCGGGCCAGGGCGAGGGCCGAGGCAGCTCCCTCAGCATCCACAGCCTCCCCAGTGGCCCCAGCAGCCCCTTCCCCACCGAGGAGCAGCCTGTGGCCAGCTGGGGCCTGTCCTTCGAGCGGCTGCTACAGGACCCACTGGGCCTAGCTTACTTCACTGTAAGCCCTGGGGTGGGATAGGGAAGGTGGATGGCAGTGGCCACCATGGGGGGAAGGGCGGGGGGACAGGGGAGAGGGCATGGCTGGAGTTCCAGGCTGGCCAGATTTGGACTCCTCTGTCGGCTTCCTCATCCAGCCTTTCTTTGGCACTCATTGCTCTTCTCCCAAATGGGGAGTTTCCTTCTCTCTGCCTCTTTTTCCTCTATGTGCCTCTGGATCTGATCCCATCTGTCTGTTTGGCTTAGCCTCTGGGCCCTCTTTCTATCCCAATCTCTTTGACCACATCCCCTGACTAGGTCTCTGGGTCTCCACCTGCCTCCTCCTTCTCCCCATCCCCAGGAGTTCCTGAAGAAGGAGTTCAGTGCTGAGAATGTGACTTTCTGGAAGGCCTGCGAGCGCTTCCAGCAGATCCCGGCCAGCGACACCCAGCAGGTGGTGAAGGGGGAGCTGAGGCTGCGAGAGATGGGACCAAGCCCTGAGCTATGCCCCTGACCTTCTCCATCCCTGCCCCAGTTAGCTCAGGAGGCCCGTAACATCTACCAGGAGTTCCTGTCCAGCCAGGCGCTGAGCCCCGTGAACATCGACCGGCAGGCCTGGCTCGGCGAGGAAGTGCTGGCAGAGCCGCGACCGGACATGTTCCGGGCCCAGCAGCTTCAGGTGAACTGTCCCCAGGGGGCGGGGCCTGGGGTAAAGGGCGTCACCTCTGAAGGGAGCTGGGCGGGGCAGAGGCGGGGCCAGATCCAGGGGCGGAGCCTGAGCAGCAGAGATGGTGGGGGTGGGGTGGGGAAGAGAGCAAATCTGGATGCTGGGACTCCGCTAAAGGTAGGGGCAGGGCGCGGGTCAGAGGGACGACGAGAGTCTACCGTGAAGGAGGGGCTGGGAGGCGGCGCCTGGGGCAAGGAGGGGCTCGGGGCTCGCCCCCAAAGTTGGGGATGAACCCAAGCCCCAGGGCCGGGTCTGGAACCTTGGCGGCTCGCTGAGCGCTCTCGGCGGCTACCTGAGCGCTCTCCTCAGCTCACCGCCCGGCGCCGCCTCCGCAGATCTTCAACTTGATGAAGTTCGACAGCTATGCGCGCTTCGTCAAATCCCCTCTGTACCGCGAGTGCCTCCTGGCGGAGGCCGAGGGTCGCCCCCTGCGGGAACCTGGCTCCTGGCGCCCCGGCAGCCCCGACACCACGAGAAAGGTGCGCACGCGGGGTTGTGGGGGGCAGTGTCCCGGTACATATCTGCGGGGGTCGCCCACGGTCGGCCTGCGGGCTGGCGCCCCGCCCAGTGCCATTGCCTTCCGTGTGTCTTGCAGAAGCCGAAGCTGAAGCCTGGGAAGTCGCTGCCGCTGGGCGTGGAGGAGGTGGGGCAGCTGCCACCTGCTGAGGGCCGCCCGCTCCGCAAGTCCTTCCGCAAGGGTGAGGGCAGAAGCGGGCCGCAGAGATAGCGAGGGCAGGAATCTGGGCAATTCTGGAGAACACCCCCTTCCTCCTACTGATCTTGCAGTCTAAGTCAGTGAAAATCGAAATCCAGGGCCCTGTGGACCCCCCCACCTCCACCCCGCCTCGTTCCCCTGGTGGTTCCTAGAGCCCAGATGTTTGGGAAGCCCCCGTCAGTAGCGAAGCCTCCCAAAGGGCTCCAGCAGAGTCCGCTTGAGTGCGGAAAGGCCTCAGCAGAGGGGTGAGGAGAGGGGCCCTGTCCTGCTCAGTCTTCCTCTCCTCTAGAACTAGCCGGCGGGTCGGCCAACTCAGCCTTGCGCCGTGAGTCCCAGGGATCGCTCAACTCCTCCGCCAGTCTGGACCTGGGCTACCTTTCCTTTGCCAGCAGCAAATCTGAGGTAAGCCAACTGTTAGGGGAGACGACGTGTGGGCCCAGGTCACTGACTCTTACCCCTTTGAGTGGCCACCATCATTCATTGAAGTGGGGCTACCAGCCCCATTTCATCCCCTACTTGATCCATATGGCCAATAACTCAGCCTCCTCACTTTCTTCCTGTCCTCACTGCTTTGGGCCCCATGCATATTATGGGTGAACTCTTCAGCCTGTGTGTGCATATTTGGGTAACCAGGTGTATAGAGCGTGTGTGTAGCAGTCGGTGGGTAGACGGGTCCCTGGGGTGCCCATAGGCTTGGGTGAGTATACATGTATTCCCATGGGAGGATGTATCCTGCCTGCCTGCAAGTGTGCCCTTGGGCACATGTGTGCCTGTGTGTGCCCCAGTGAGCTTACCTGTGTACCTGTCTTTGTGTCCTTGCATGTGTACACTTCCCTTGACATCTGCTCTGGATCAGAGCCACCGGAAGAGCCTTGGGAGCTCAGAAGGTGAGAATGAAAGCCGACCAGGGAAGTACTGCTGCGTATACTTGCCTGATGGCACAGCCTCCTTGGCCCTGGCCCGACCCGGCCTCACCATCCGTGACATGCTGGCAGGCATCTGTGAAAAACGAGGCCTCTCTCTGCCTGACATCAAGGTCTACCTGGTGGGCAATGAGCAGGTGTGAACCTGGCCTGGTCTCCAACTCTAAAGCGCTTCCTGATCCTGAACGGCGAACCCCCGCCCCCGCCCCTGCCCCGCACCATTCCTGTCTCTGCTCAGCCGTGACCCCAACACCAATTCCATCTCTAACTTTAACCCATCCCTCATTCCTACCCCCTTCCTGACTCCAGCCCTCACTACAACCTTCAGCCCCATGCCCAACTTCAAATCAATCCAGCACCAATTCCTCACTCAAATTCAGATATCTACTCTTATCCCACAAAAATCCTATCCCCATCCCATTCCCATCCTGGTTTCCAGCTTCATTCATATCCAGAGACTGTGATATGAATGTGATATGAAGACACTCCACTGCTGGAGCTGGGTTTTTCCCTGTCACCCCCAGACTTCAGACTGCCCATTCCTGAAATGGCCATTTGGAGACCCCTCACTCCCTCCAGGAAAGCCCAACATCATCCAGCCTATGAAAAATTTTCCTTTAGGTACAAACTAGCATAGCTTTAAATTTAAACTAATCCATCCAATAAGGGGGAACCTAAAGGAAGGATGCTATATCCCGGGGAGAACTGTGAGAATATCATTCACCCAGTAGACAGTCCTAAGGCCCTGCCAGGTGAGTGAGCAGAGGGACCCAGGGTCCTCCAGGTCCAAAGAAGGGAGGTGAGCCAGGCAGAATGTGATCAGGGAGGAGGAGCTGACCCTCCAGAGAGTTTCTGGGGCAAGATAGGCATTTCTGGGTGATTCCCAGGAGGCTTCAGGGAACAGGTGGTGGTTAATGAGGAAGAGTTTGCCTGGCAGAGCTGTGAGGGGAGGACATTCAGGCAGAGGGGGGTCTAAGAAGTGCTGGGCACATCCAGAGGCCTGGAGCACAGGAGTGTGAGGGTCACAGTGGGAGAAACTCTGCCCATTGTCTTGGCCACCCAGGCAGCCTCCACAACCCAGATGGGTTCTCATGTCTGCTAAATATAACTTCCCCACCCACACTCCACCTGTCCCTGCAGACAACACCGGCCTATTCCCTGGGAGAGGCTGCCTCCCAGCCCTTGGCTGGTGCAGGTCGCCGGGTGGTGATCACTACCACTACTTTTATGTACCTACTGTGTGTCAGGCACTGTGTAAGATACTTCACATCCTTCTGGCTTCACAGGTGTCTTGGAGGGAAGAGCTCTTCTTTATTTTTTGCAGTGAGGAAACAAGAAGTGTTCTTAGTAGGTGGGAATGGAGAGAAATGGACAAGTGTAAAAAATTAAAGACAAGGCCTGGGTGGCTGACCAAAGGTGGGTAGTGAGGGAGGAAATGCGTGCAGCTGGCCGGGTTAAGTTTCACATGCCTAAGGGCAGCTGTCCAGGGGGCAGATCCTCACCTGGCTCAGGAAGAGGTAGTTTCTTCCAGCCCTTAAGCTGGTCCTTTTAACCAAGCAGCCCCATTACTATATCCTGCTTACCTCACCTCCATGTTTCCCATAACTCTGCTCCTTTTCCAAGTCTTTCCAGCATTCTTGCCACCCTTCTCCCTGGTCTGGGCCACTCTAGGCTCTGATCCAGCCTGGTCTCTTACTCTGTCCGCATCTCTATGGCTCACCTGACCATCAGCCCTTCCCTCTGACCCTTAGGGAGCCTCCATAGTGGTCATGGAAGGACTTGAGAATGACCTGGCGGGGGGTAGGGGGAAGGAGAAGGAATTTTGCGACTCTGACCTTCTGCGTTTGCAGAAGGCCCTAGTCCTGGATCAGGACTGCACCGTGCTGGCAGACCAGGAAGTGCGGCTGGAGAACAGAATCACCCTCGAGTAAGTGAATCACTCTCGAGTAATCACACCTCAGCCGAGGGTCCCAGCACTCACTAGGGTCCCAGTTCGGGCTGCTGTTGTCCTTCCAAGTCCGGCCCCTGTACTAACCCCGCCCCCTACGCTAAGGCCCCACCTCCTCCCATCGGTCCCACCGCCCCAGTGCAGGCTCCACCCCTTCTCGGGCCAGTCCCTGGTGGGTTGGGGGAGAGGGGCGGCGGGCTCTCCGCCCTTCCGCAGCGCTAGGGTCCCGCGCAGGCTCGAGGTGTCGGCGCTGGAGCGCCTGGTGCGGATCTCGGCCAAGCCCACCAAGCGGCTGCAGGAGGCGCTGCAGCCCATCCTCACAAAGCACGGCCTGAGCCCGCAGCAGGTGGCTTTACGCCTGGTAAGCCGCGGGGCCGAGGGACGGGGCGCAGCGGGGAGGGCTGCCTGTCCCGCGGGCTACTGACCTGTGCCTTCAGCCAGGCGAGAAGCAGCCGCTGGATCTGGAGAAACTAGTGAGTTCGGTGGCCTCCCAGAGATTGGTTTTGGACACTCTCCCAGGTAAGGAATGTTGGCCCCATGGCTTGGTCCCCCAGCATACCTCTGGCCCAAGAGGAAAGGGGGTCCAGGCAGGAGGCAAACAGGAATTGTGGGGCGCTCTGCTGCAGGTGTGAAGATCCCTGAGGCTGGCGACATACCCCCCTGCCACAGCCAGGTGAGCCAGGGGTTGGGTGCCCTCCATAACCAGTCTCCCCTCCTGGTTATGGCTCCAACCCCACGTTCTCACAGGGTGGACCGCCTAGAATCCAGGACAAGGCCACCAACCTCCCTCCATCGTCCCTGAACTCGCTGGCCCAAGTGCCCAGTAGTATCACTGGAAAGCGGCAGACCTGTGACATTGAAGGTACGTTGGGCATGGTGGAGGCTAGGGACCAGAATGGTTGAGGACCATTGAGGGAGGGTGGCCTCAGAGAGCCTGGAGCTGAGGCAGGGGCCTGGATGTCACTGGGTTGGAACAGTGACCCCTGGGATTGAGGGACCAGAAGGGCCAGGATGGGGGCAGGAAGGGAGCATTAGTGCTGGGTTTAGGGAGGCTGTGGCCATAGTAAGGACAGTGGGTCTGTGGTGGGCCAGCATAAGTAGGTCTGCACCCATGGGCTCCTTGACTCTGCCACCACCCCCAGGCCTGGTGGAGCTGCTGAACCGAGTGCAGAGCTGTGGAGCCCATGACCAGAGGGGCCTTCTGCGCAAAGAGGACCTAGTGCTTCCAGACTTTCTGCAGCTGCCTGCCCAAGGACCCAGCTCCCAGCAGCCTCCACCACAAGTGGGATCAGCAGCCCAGCCCAAGGGGAGCGCCTCGGACTCCACTGTCCACTCTGCCCTCTGACAGCAACCCAACAGTCCAGGCTGGCTGCATGGCACCTGGCGGGCCAAGCATGCCATGGGCCCGCTCTGCATGCCCTGTCTGTGCCACGAGTGTCCCTGGCCCCTTCCCGCCACGGGCAGGCCCGCAGGAAGAGGTGGGAGGGGTAGAGAGGAGACTCAGTGGAGTGACACCCCACAGCTGCCACCACTTGGTCCCTTAATGGGCTTGCTCATCCATCCCTCGCTGCCAGGCCACCAGGGGGAGGTGGGCCTAGCCCCCAGTGCAAATGTGCCCAGTGCAGAGGGGCGGCATTGGCAGTGCCAGCCTCCCCACTGCGTGCCAGGCCTCAGCAGGGAGCAGGAGGAGGGGCTGGCCCTTCTTCCAGTAGTTGGTCTGAGTGAGGCCTGGGGGTGCAGGCAGGCAGCCCCCCCTCTACCCAGAGACTTGGACTGTGCAGTCGGCTTGGGACAGCTGGGTTTGTCCTGGACATATGATGTTGTTATTATAATAATTATTATTATTCTGCCATGAGGTGTCTTCCTTGTGTGCCAGTCTACACTGTGTGCCGCCCCCACCCCAAAATTGCATTGCCTTGTCACTAAGGTCAGTGCCAGGAAGTTCTTGGGGGCCTCAGGATGTACCTCCTGACTTCCTGTTGTCAGAGCCTCTCTTCCTGATTGCAGGGGAGTGTAGGGTGTGAGTGTGAGAGGCAGACAGCCAGAGAGAGGGAGGGAGGGACAGAGGAAGTGGGGGAGGGAGGAAGGGGAGAGAGGGGAAGGGGAAGGAGGGGCAGGCCCTCGGGGGAGCTGTGCCTCTGCTGGCGTCCTTGTGCTGTTCCTAGGTCTCTGAATCTGAGTACAGTGTCTGGTCACTCAGCTCCTTTCTAGTGGAGACTGAACATGTCTCTGTAGACATGGCAGTGGGCTCCTTTGGATTCCCTGAAGCTGTGGTGGCAAGGGCAGGTTCTGGCCCTACCTGCTTTGGCTCTTTGGTCTTCCCTGTCTCCAGACAGCCGGGGAAGCCCAGAGCCCACGCAGGAGGAGAAGCAATGATCCCTTTTAACATTCTGTGATTCTTTTGGGGAGAAACACACTCTTTTTTAATTGAAGTATGGTTGATTGATAATATATTAGTTTCAGGTGTACAGGAAAGTGATTCTGTTTTAAGTTTAATTGAGGTATAGCAAACATACAGAAGAGAAGTCATGACTATATAACTTGAATTACCATAAAGAGAACACAAACCAAGAGTGATTCCGTTTTGTTTTGTTTCAGATTATGAGATAAATTATGAGAATGGGATTAACAGGTACAAGCTACTTAAGATAGATAAGCAACAAAGATTTACTGTATAACACAGGGAACTATATTCAAACCTTATAATAATATATAATGGAGAATAATCTGAGATTGATTGTTATATATTTATCCTGTATACAGCCAAGTTCTCTTATTAATTCTGGGTGGGGTTGTTTTTATTTGTTTTTGTTTTTAACTAGATACTCTTAGGGCTTTATAGACATTCAATATCATCTGCAAATAAAGGGAATCATGTCTCTTTTTCCACTGGCATACTGATTTTGACTTTTTATTAAAGCAATTTCAAATTTGTAAAAAGTTACAAAAATAAAAATAGTACAAGGAGCATCCATATACCTGTTTGTTCTAACATTTGCTCTGAGTGGTTTTTTTTTTAGCACTTTTGAGGGTAAGTTATGTCCAAAACTCTAGTGTGTACTTCTGAAGAATAAGGATATTCTCTTACTTACCACAGTAGTTATCAACATGAAATTGACAGATACTTTTATCTAATCTACATTCTGTATTCCAGTTTATAAGATGAACTAATAAGGTCTCTTACAGCATTTTCCCCTCTAATATAGGATTCAGTCTAGGGCCAGGTATCATATTTAATCATCATGTCTGTTTAGCCTCCTATAATCTGGAATCGGAGAACCCAGGAAGGAGAGCCCCAGCCTTCAGGCAGAGAAGACAGACTCAATCCCAGTGTCTGTGATAGAGAAACAAGGGGACAAAGGAGCCTTGAAAAGGCACCGGGAGGAGCGAGGCGCACTCTTGACTACCTCGAACAGGCTGAGCTCTCTTCCCCGCTCCAGTTCTTTACCCTCTGCCAGGGGCTCCCCGTACCTGCCCCCTATCTTGTAACTGACTTTTTACCCTTGAAATTCCTGGGAGAGATGAGTGGAGTTTGCTGGCCTTTCTCTAGAAGTTGGATGCCATGATCTTAGTTTTTTGAATGTTGAGTTTTAAGACAGTATTTTCACTCTCCTCTTTCACCTTCATCAAGAGGCTCTTCAGTTCCTCTTCACTTTCCAGTAGTCATATATGGATGTGAAAGTTGGACCATAAAGAAGTCTGAGTGCTGAAGAATTGATGCTTTTGAACTGTTGGATAAGACTCTTGAGAATCCCTTGGATGCAAGGAGATCAAACCAGTCCATCCTAAAGGAAATCAACCCTGCATATTCACTGGGAGGACTGATGCTGAAGCTGAACCTCCAATACTTTGGCCACCTGATGTGAAGGGCTGACTCACTGGAAAAGACCCTGATGCTGGGAAAGATTGAAGGCAGGAGGAGAAGAGGACAGAGGACAAGATGGTTGGATGGCATAAAGACTCAATGGACGTGAGTTTGAGCAAACTCTGGGAGATGGTGAAGGACAGGGAAGCCCAGCGTGCTGCAGTGCATGAGTTGGATATGACTGAGTGACTGAACTAGAAGGTGGGTGAAGGCCTTCCTCTTGGGGCCTTTAGCCCTCTGCCCCCTCAGCCCATTTTGTTTGGCTGTTGGGGTCGTCTCATGAGCCAGGCTTGGCTACTGAGTATGGTTCAGGAATGATCCTCTGACCCCAATCAGAATCCCAATCCTGGTCATTTTCTACTGTCCTTTGGGGGATTTGCAGAAAAGACATTCAGGGAGAGAACATGCGTGCAAATGAAACCAGCACAAGAAAGCAAGTCTGATAGATGGCGATTCTCAACGAAAAGGATCTAAACTCCTAAATTCACCCATCCACTCCTAGACTTCCTCATTAGGCAAGCCAGTGCTCATGTGTGTGCTCGTGACTCTGAGTGAATTTCTAAGACTTACAACCATAGATGTCCCTCTTTACTGTAGGTCTCAGCTTACACACCTCAGAAGAGGCTTCCTGACCACATTGTGCTATGGTCTAAACATTTATGTCTCCCCGAATTCATGTGTTGAAATCCCAGTCCCCAAGGTGATGGTATGTGGAGGTGGGGTTTTGGGAGGTGATTAGGTCATGAGAATGCAGTCCTCGTGAGTGAGATTAGTGCCCTCGTGCCCTTACAGTGCAATCCCAGAGAGCTCCCTGACCCCTTCCACCATACGAGGACACAGAAACTGGCTGTCTATGACCTGGAAGAGGTCCTCGCCAGAAAACCACCGTATTTGCACCCTGATCTTGGACTTCCGACCTCTAGAACTGTGAGAAATAAATGTTTGTGGTTTACAAGCCCCCCAG
Organism: Oryx dammah; assembly: GCF_014754425.2. Lineage (NCBI taxonomy): Eukaryota > Metazoa > Chordata > Mammalia > Artiodactyla > Bovidae > Oryx > Oryx dammah. Next base: position 70,926,901 of record NW_024070189.1, on the reverse strand, counting down.
TTGCTGGGTTTTTTTGTTAGAGCTGCCTGAACAGACTATGAAAGTCTATATGAAGTGCTTCCCAACTGTGTGTGTATGTGTGTGTGTGTGTGTGTGTGTGTTTTCTTTTTGGCTGCACCAGGTCTTAGTTGTGGCAAGTGGGATCTAGTTCCCTGATCAGGGGTTGAACGTGGGCCCCATGCATTGGGAGCACAGAGTCTTAACCACCAGACCACCAGAGAAGTCCCACGTGCTTCCCAACTTTGTTCTCTACCGTTTTATCCATTTTTCTTCCCTCACAGCACTCAGCCCACTCTGTAATGACCTTGTTTACTTATTTATACTTTGCTGACAGAATGATATATGTCAGCAGGAATCTTGTCCATCTTAGTCACTGCTGTGTCTGCTTGGCCTAGTGGGCTGACAGATAATACCGCAGCCCACAGATCTTGTCCCAGAGAGGAATTCAGGGCAGCAGGGCAGTGGGGGTGCTGGTCAGGGGACCACATAGCACCAGGGTCACATTCTGTGGCCAGACCTGAAGGCCGGGAGGCAAGCTTTGTCCCTTCCCTGATCAGCTGCAGAACCTTGCTCATACTTCCCAGGGACTGGAGCTTCTCCCTTGTGGCATTCTTCCACGTGCCCTGGGATAGAGAGGTGGGGACACCAGGTGAGAGATGGGATATCTTCCCAAAGTTGGAATATCCTGCAAGCCAAGCCCACTCTCCTACAGACTTCCATCCCCACTCCCAGAGATGATGCCTCTTACTCTTAGGGACTAACAAGATTATCCCATTAGAAAGGGGATCATGGGCCAGGCAGGAAAGCCTCCATAAAGGTCAGTCCCTGCAGGAGGAAGACTTAACATCTACCAAGGTCCCCAAGTTAGCATTGCTCCATCCTTTGTCTCATTTTGTCCTCACAACAAAACAGACTGGTGTGGATGACATCAGGGCTGCAGGAGGCCAAGTGACTAGTCCAAGGATCACACAGGGAATTGTCTCTGGGGTGTCACCAGCACTTAGTCTGTCTGATTCAGGGACAGACACCAAGGAGGGCCTGGATACTGTAGGACCCCGTTGGGGAGCCTGGGCCCTCTCAGAAGAGGACACGTTGATATGGCTACTTTTGGGGGCATTTTGAGAATTTCTGTTAAAACTTAAAAACACGCAGTATGTGACTCTAGCAACACCCCTAGAGAATCCCTCACTTATGGACACAAAGGAGCCCATCCCTGCAGGATGGTCTATTGCCTGAAAACTGAGAAAAGTGGATGGGGTGGGATTGGGGTTACACAACATGGGCACTCCAATACCACACAGCAGATAAAGACTTGGATACAGCCTGTCCTGCTACAGAAAGTTCTCCAAGACATGTTATTGTTTGGTTAAAAAAAATGAAAAAGCAGAGCAATGAACATGGCACAATACCTTCATATAAACCACAAACACGCTAGGCACTTACAAGTGTACAGAAAGGAGAGAAATGTTCTGGAAGGATGCATAGCAAACTCACAAAGAGATGGGAAGAAGACCAGGATGGAATAGTAGTCAAAGGAGAATTTCGCCTTTAATTTGTTTTTAAAGAACACAATTAAACATAATTATACTATCACGAAGCACTCAAGACCACTTCTTTGTCACTGCTGGCCTGCCATCTCTTTCTTAAAAAGTGGTACCAAATTCTTCTTTTAGGATCTTCAGCCCAGGGGTCTTCTGCCCCCTCAGCCCATTTTAACCAGCTGGGTGTGTCCCTCTGCCACAGTCCCCTCATGCTCCCCTCCCCATCACACCCCTAGAGGCAGCCCTGAGCCCTCATCATCCATCTCAGCCTGGCCAAGCTTCATTTACAGAGATGGGGGCAAGTAGCACCCATTGGTCAATCCCTGGGACTGTGTTTCAAAACCATTGCACAGACTCCTGGGTGGGTAACGCAGCAGAGCTGTTTGTCCTCATGCTACTAGCAGGGCAGCCCCGGGGGCAGTCGGCCTGTTCACCCAGTGCCCAGGGTGAAGGAAGGGAGAGAGTACACGTTGGACCACTCTGCAGCCTCCACCACCCCCATCCGACAACCTTCACAGGCTGAGGGCAGGTGTGACTTCAGGGATATGCAGGGTCCCTGGCCCATGGGCTCCAAGCCTCTAAGAGAGAATCTGTCTCTTGTCCCCTACTCGCCTGAACAGCCTTGGAGTATGGGATGGAAACAGGGACCTTGGTTCTGAGCCAGGGTGGGGGCAGGGTAGAGGCTCTGGCTGCTCACCTGGAGCTGGGCTGCAAGTGCTGACGTGGCCGCTGGCTAGTGCTCCGGGGATAGCCGCCCCACCCCCAAGGGCAGTGCAGGGTACACCCAGCAGGGGGCCTGGCCTGGTGGTCAGGTGACTCAGACTTCTGGGGGATTAAAGGCTGGAGTTCAGCTTCCACAGGGAAACGAAGACCCGGATAGGGAAGAACACACATGGTTGGTTACACTGAATCAAATGCAGCCAGATCTGGGCACAGGCCCCTACCCCTGCACAACTGCAGGGGGTGCCGTTCATGTCCACCGTGGTCCTGAGGGTCCAAGAAGAAGGGACACGGACATGAGTATGTGTCCAGTGACTCCTGCAGGGACTAAGTGAGGAGTGCTCTGTAACCGTCTCAGCTCGTGTCTCCAGAGAACTGGCTTGTGTGTAGAGAGGGACAGAGAGCTAAGGAGAAGCCCCACTGAGCGTCCGACCTCCAGGCTGGCCCAAAGTGCCAGCTGCCAGGAGGAAGCAGCCAACCAAGGTGGATGGGTCGAGGTAACTCCACCAGCCGAGGAGGAGGCCACCATCTTCCTGCCTCGTTGCCGAGACGCTGAGGAACACAGAACCTAGACCCCAAACCTAATGCTTGGAAGGTGGAACTAGAACTTGGGATCTGGAGCACAAAGCCTGGATCTGGGAACTGAAGCTCCGACCCAGAACACGGAGCCAAGAGCGGAAAGCTGAACCTGGCATTTGGATCTGAAATTGGAGATGAGGACTCAGAACCTGGAGTCCAGTGCCAAGAACCAGAGCCCGGAGCTTGACATCTGATGCTTAAAACTGGAGCCAGAGACCAGAACTCAGATCCCAGAGCCCACTTGGAGGCCAGAACCAGAATGGGGATCCCAGAACCTGGAGATAAGTTCCACATCCAGAACGTGGAGGCCAGGACCCGAAATCTGAAGCCAACCTCCGAGCTTCAGGTCTGGAAGCCAGAAGCCAGAGGCTGGGACCACCAGCTGTGAGTTCACAGCCTCCCATTCAGGCCTGTTCCTGAGGCCAGCAGGAAGGGCATTGGGCTGGGGACACATAACGAACAGAGCTGCAGGGGAAGAAGCGATTTCTGAGAAAAGCCCAAAGCGGCCTCAGCTCTTTTGGCCACAGACTTTGGCCTTGTCAGTCAATGAGTGACTGGTGACTGGGCCACCAGGATTAATCATTATACGGGGCACAAATCCCCCAAACAAGGACACGGCATCCTCAGGCCAGCCACCCCTGCCCTGGACACAAAGGGTCTAATGCAGTCTTGGCCCCACTCTGGAAAGTGGGGCTCAGATGGGACAACATCTCCGGGCTCTGCCTGCTCTGTGCCAGGCAGCTCAGATCAAAATCCAGCTCTCTATGAGAAGCCAGTCAAGAGGGCCCGGGAGGGAGGGAACACTCTGTTCCCAGAAGGAGGTGACAGGTGACAGCCTGCTGGTAAGAGTGGCTGCCTTGACCACAGATACAGAAATGAGGCATCCACGTGTGCAATGCATACTCATGCTGGGTCAGTGTGCAGTCTGGCTGGCCACACACTGGGTCGGAATGTTGACGCCCATATTTCCAGTGTACAGCTCTGTGCTGCCTCCGTGGGGCTTATATGTTGGTTGAGTGAATAAATGTGGATGAAAAGAGGCACAAGTTCCCCAAACTGCTGATGGGAAACCCTGCTGTGGTCATTGAGATCCCCTCAAAAAGTCCGGTTCAGGGCTTCCCCGGTGGCTCAGTGGTAAAGAATCCTGCCAATGCAGCCGACACGATTCGATCCCTGATCTGGGAAGATCCCACATGCCTTGGAGCAACTAAGCCAGTGTGCCGCAACTACTGAGCCTGTGCTCTTGAGCCTGGGAGCAGCACCTACTGAGCCTGTGTGCCCCAAAGCCCGTGCTCCACAGCAAGAGAAGCCGCTACAGTGAGAAGGCAGTCCACAGCAATGAGCAAGTAACCCCGCTTGCCGCAACGAGAGATAAGCCTGAGCCGCAATGAAGACCCAGGGTGGTGCGGTGCTCGGTCCCTCAGTCGTGTCCGACTCTTTGCGACCCCATGGACTGGAATATTAGTTGTTCCTCCTTTGATTGTTGTCAAACTTTAGGTCCTGCAGAAAACTCACGTGAAGCAAACGGTGTGTATTTAAGGAGAAAATGAATCTCAACAGAGAACTGCAGAAACAGAGCTGGTTGTGCCGGATCCCAAGGCTCGCACTCTTTCTGATCCACACACTGGCTCTTGGTACCATTCTCCACTCCATTCAGCAATTAGGCAACTCCTAGAGAGACCTTTGTCATCCGTGTGATGAAATTCCAAGTCTGTCACCTGTCCGCTTCATGTTAGCTGCACTGTCTCTGCTCCTACCTCCTGCTCCTTCCCCTGCCCAGCACTGCCCTGGGTCAGCTCTCCCAGGTCACTCAGTCTGCTCTGTTCTCACATTCCCTGACAGCTCAGCAGTATTTGATCATGCTGACCAGGGTGTCTCTTTCAAAACGGGGGTGATCCTGGCTTCTGAGGCACCTGCTTTTCTGCTCTTCCTCCCGGTCCCTACTGTACCTCTTCCTGTGTTCTCCCTCAAATGTGGGTGCTCAGCTGGGTCTCTCCTCACTGCGCCCACTCTCCCTGAGGGCACCTTCACCTGAGGCCGTGCAGGCAGTAAGTCAAGTCACACCGGGCCCCGAGCTGTGACCGGATGCTGATCTAAAGGCTAGCAGGGACAGGATTTAAAAGCAACAGGGGTGACGTGGTGAGATTGGCCTTTTGAAAAGTGGCTGGCAGTTTTTCTGCAGATCGGATTGGAGGGGAGCCATCAGACAGAAAGGCTATTGCACTAAGCCAGCTGAGAAATGGTGGCCAGGACAGGGAGGTGGCAGAAGGATTAGGGAGCTCCCAGAAAAGGAAAATTGGGAAAATAGGGGGATGGATCTGAGACCAGGAGGTGGAGGTGAACACGTGTCAAAGATGCCTGCTCCAGGTCTGGGTCTGTGTCTGGCCCATGTGCTGCTCACTGAGGTCAGAACATGCTGGAGGCCCCATGTGGGGGTAGGAGCACGCCGTGTGCTTCAGACCCACAGCTCCAACTGCTTGCACCAGAAACATCTCAGACACAGTACAGTTCAGAACAGATAGATCTTGGCATCTTCCCTCCAAAACTGCTCCTCCTGGGTGCCTCTCCTCGGTGTGAGACACCGCCAACCACCCAGGCTCCAGGTCCAGAGGTCTAGGGAAGGCCATGGCTGGAGTAGAGGTGAGCAGACAGGGTGGGACTCACCATTCAGGAGACACACAGAGTCTGTCACAGACAGGGAGGAGGCAGGCTGTGAGCAGAAGCTGAGATGCTTGGGGGCTGGGGTGTGGCCACCTTCTCCACTGCTCTCAGGAGTCCCAAAGGCAGTTCTGATCACCTCTACGCTTTTGCTAGGGCTGTGGGAGCCCCATGCGTGCATGCTCAGTCACTTCAGTCGTGTCTGACTCTTTGTGAGCACATGGACTGTAGCCCGCCAGGCTCCTCTGTCCCTGGGATTCTCCAGGCAAGAATCCTGGAGTGGGTTGCCATGCCCTACTCCAGAAGAGCTTCCCGACCCAGGGATAGAACCCACGTCTCCCACATCTCCTGCACCGGCAGGCAGATTCTTCAGTGCTGAGCCGCTAGGGAAGACCCAAGGAGCCCCACTCCCCCCAGAATAGTTTTGGAATTGGTGAATGTCCACAGCATTTTGTAACTGTATCTCCTATGAGGCATTTCATTAATAACTGTCTCCCCCTGCTAAACCCTGAGCGGAGGGCAGGGGAGGTAGGCTTCAAAACTGTCAAAGGTCCAAACCTTCTTAAAAAGGAGATGTGTCTCCAGTTCATAAGGAGCACCTCCGATACCACTCCTGCCTGGAGCCTGACTGGGGCAGGCAGGAGAGAGGACCACGCCTGTGGGTGGGGGTCCCTGGAACCAATGTGGGTGGGGATGTTTGTACCCAGACAACCTCCAAACCCATCAGGGCCTCTGAGATTCAGGATGAATCCAACAGAAGAATTCAGTAATAACTGTGTTTCCCTGGATAAGCAACACCCCTTCCATCCGTGCATGAACCCCAATCTTACCCAAATCACTTCCTCCAAGTCACAGAGGTTCTAGAACACCCATAGGTTCAACATGTAAATTAGAGTTCATGACTGAATGTGATGCAATCACTGAAAACAATGTGTGCTGGGTGTAAAGACAGAGGAAAAGGCTCAGGACTTCCCTGGTGGCTCAGACGGTTAAGCGTCTGTCTACAATGCAGGAGACCTGGGTTCGATCCCTGGGTCGGGAAGATCCCCTGGAGAAGGAAATGGCAATCCACTCCAGGACTATTGCCTGGAAAATCCCATGGACAGAGGAAGCTGATAGGCTACAGTCCATGGGGTCGCAAAGAGTCGGACACGACTGAGCGACTTCATTTCACTTCACTTCACTTTAGAATGTTAGATGAAAGAAAGCAAGATGCAGTCTTCTAGAGACAATCAATCCAAAATCGGCACAGGGAAAAAGACAAAAGGCAGTGTCTTAGACACCACAGTGAGGTTTCTGGGCAGCAGGACTGCTTTTATTTTCCTTTCGCTCTGAATGGAGACCCTTCTAGTAAGCACCCGGTGGCTGATTCCCTGTCTTAGTTCCTCAGAATCTTCCAGAACAAGCCATATGGCTTACCCTCCAAACCAGGGCACTTTGCAAAATGAAAGAGGACTGTGGGCCAACAGTCATAACCCAGATGTGGCCGGGCAAACTGGGACTCATGATCACTCTACTCAAAACCAATCCCAGCCACGCCTCCATCCCCCTCACCCTCGTGGGTTTTCTGGCCTGAACTACCATGGCTGCAGTGTGGTGGTGCTGGGATCCAAAGGCAGGTTGGCCTGTTTCCTTGCTCTTGGTCACTTCAACAGTCTATTGTGAACTCTACGCAGTGGATAATCCCACAGTGCTCTGCAAATTAAGCACTAATATTAAAGAGGGAAGTGGACAAAAATGTCCATCCTCCTTGAAGGAAAGTGCTGGGTCTGTGTCACCCTAAGATGTGTAAGATATTGAGCAATCAGAGGGCTGTTGAGCCAAGAGCTGTTGACCTGAAACAGGGCTTAGAATCTGGAGAAGTTGGGGTCATTTCTTTGGCAGGGACACTTCAGCCATCCTAGAAACAGTGAAAGGGGCATGAGAGCGTGAAGAGAGCAAACATGCTGAGGTCCTTTGTTCAAGGCACTGAGATAGGTCATTTAGCTCATTGAGTCCTACAGCTCCCAGACAAATCCATACTCATTGCCATTTTCTAAATCCCTTAGAAGGGAATGACATGTCTCTATGTGATTACAGGTTCCCAACTCAGGCTTCAAGGTCCTATAAAAGGGAAAGAAACTTTCAAAGACTCCTTGCATTTCAGGGACTCCTCAACAGACCTCAGGTCGTCATCAGCTTCTTGATCCAGAAACCCAGCTGTGATACACCTCCTCCCCACCGCCCCACCACTCCCCCAACACCAGCTGTTCAACTGCTTGGGCAGACAATAAAGAATCCGCCTGCAATGCGGGAGACCTGAGTTAGATCCCTGGGTAGTGAAGATCCCCTGGAGGATGGAATGGCTACCCACTTAAATGTTCTTGCCTGGAGAATTCCATGGACTGTATATTCCATGGGGTTGCAAAGAACACAACTAAGGCCTAACAATTTCACATTTCAATAAAAAGCATCCCAGGAGCGCACATTCTCCTCTCTGTTCCTTTTCTTCCCACTTAGATTCAGACCTCATCCTTTATCACCTGGACCATCTCATCACCCTGTTACTTGGTCTTTCTGCTTCCAGACTCACTCCCCTTGACTCATGCCAACCCTCCCACACCCAGAACCACTCTAAAATGCAGACCAGGCCCTGCCCCATCTAGGTAGGGACTTCACGTTCTCTGGGGTCATATCTCAGATCTGGGGTTGTGGACCTTCCACGGTTGAGCACTACGCAGCCCCTTTGAGATCATCTTCTGTTGTCTCCTCCATCACACACTCTCTCCCTTCAAACATCCCTAAGGATACCCAGAGGCAAAGCAAGTATAAAGTGAGTTTAGGTTACCTCCTAGGGAGTACAGTCAGGCCAAGAATGAGGGAAAGAGGCCAGAGCCATGGCATCTCTGGGGACTCTGGGAATGAGGTGCCTGAGTGGCATCAGGGTCTCTGCCTAGGGACACGGGACCATCTGTGCCCTCCTTGCTGGTTCTGAGTCACAGTTCAGGCTGGGTATCTGTGTGGGAGAGGAAAGAGCCTATCCACAGACTCCCCCTGCAGAGCTGACGATTAGCAATTAACCAGGAGGAATCTCCGGGATGAAGTTAATTGGGGAAGAGAGGGAGGGAAGCTAGGATTCTAGGGACTTTGCCCTTGACCCAAAGGTATAAAGCCAGCTTCTCCTCAAGCTCCTAAGGCTTCCCTGAACTGCTGGGCAGGAGCTGAAACACAGAACACCAAGGTGAGTCCAGAGTCCCCACATCCCAATCCCATCCCTATCTTAGCAGAAAATGGGCCCATCGCCCCTGTCCTTACTGTGCTCTCATTTCCCGTCCCCTGTAACATCTCAGTCCCAGCCAAGCCTGGCTCACTGCCTCAGAGTCTGCAGAATGGACTCATGCTCTTCCAAGGCTTGGAATTCAGCTCTGCATGGTCCCCAACCAACAGTCAGGACCCTTGGAATAAGGTTGGGGGTGGAGGGTGGGGGTGCTGAAGTAGATGGGGGTACTCCTACCCCAACAGCCACCAAGAACTCCTGGGGCAGTTCAAGGGGTCTTAAAGCAAATTGGAGACTTCCCAGACTTGGGGTTAGGGTGGGGACCCTCCTTAACTAAACCAGTCCTGGTTTGAGCCTCATACATGGCAGAAAGTGCCACCAGCGTTTGTTTATTGCTGGGGCAGGACGGGGAAGGGTAGGGATGGATAGGGAAAGAAGTTCACTTGTGAGGGTGTACCTCTGGGACACCTCTGGCGGTACCTTCCTCTGTCATTAGAATGCTTGTTCCTGTTGCCACATTCCATCGATCTGAGGGATTATTTCATTGACATCTGTTTCTCTGCTAGACTTTGAGCTTCCTGGGGGCAGAAGCTGTGTCTGTATTTAGCTAGCTGTACTCCAGCACCGAGCTCAGTGCCTTAGAAAGAGTAGATGCTCAATAAATACTTGCTGAATGAATGAATCTCCAAATCTGTGCTGAGCACCTGTGTGCCTCTCTGGGTGTGTGTGGTCGGGGAGCGTGTGCTTCACTGGGGGTGTGTTCGGGATCACACACCATGGGCGTTTGTGCAAGTGAGTATATGGGTATGGATGTAGGGGGATGAGTGTGTGAGTGTGTGTCAGTTTCCGGGACACAGCAGTTGTCACTCAGTGTTGCTATGCCTCTGACGCGCAGGCCCACAGTGTGCACTTGAGATGATGTCTTACAGAGAGAATCTGGGGGGCCGGGCTGTCTCTCCACTCCCAGTCCGTGGGGGGCACATGATGCATGGAGCAGCCTTTGCCTACGTGCCCAGCCCACAGGGTGAGTGCTACTCCCACCCCTGGACCCTGTTTGCCCTCTGTTGCATATGGCCCTCCGCCCAACCCCTCCAACCTTCCCTGGGACATGAGGCCTCAGGGAAATCCTGATCAGCCTCGTTCCCCAGTCTTGCACAGGATTCCAGGGACCTCGGCCTATGGCTTCCCGAGCGTGGGCCCCGTGGCCCTCCCAGAGCATGGCTGCCCCTACGGGGAGGTTGTGGAGCACCATGACCCACTGCCTGCCAAGCTGGCCCTGGAGGATGAGCGGAAGCCAGGTGGGCCTGGGTTGGGATGGCGGGGGTGTTGGCAGTCATTGGCAGAACTCTCTAGCCCCTGCACTCATGACCGCCTGTCTCCAGAACCTGGATTGGTCCAGAAGCTGCGCCGGGCTTGTGTGACACTCCTCAAGGTGCCACTGATGCTTTCCTTCCTCTACCTCTTCGTCTGTTCCCTGGACGTGCTCAGCTCGGCCTTCCAGCTGGCTGGAGGTAGGGCGGAGGGGAGGGGGCCAGGGAAGGGGCCCGAAGCGTCTCGGACAATGCTGGCTTATGTTCCGCAGGGAAGGTGGCTGGCGACATCTTCAAGGACAACGCCATCCTGTCCAACCCGGTGGCGGGCCTGGTGGTGGGGATCCTGGTGACTGTGCTGGTACAGAGCTCAAGCACCTCCACGTCCATTGTGGTCAGCATGGTCTCCTCTGGCCGTGAGTTGGCCCGCCAGGTTCCGGGGCGGGGTGGTCGATGCTGGACCTGGGGCTCTGGGTGGGAAGAGCAGGAGATGGGGCAGAGGATAATGGGCAGCTCTGGCATCTCCCACTCTACTCTCCAAAGCGTGGCCTCGAGTCTCAGCTAGGAGGGGTGCCCAGGAGCCGGGAAGGGCGGCGAGTGGGGAGCACAGGCCCAGGAAGGCTCACCTCCATGTTGCCACACAGTCGCTCGTTCCATCAGTCGGGGGAACAGAACCAGAGGAATCAGAGAAACAGAACCTGCAGTAGATATAGAGACACCTACGATTTATCGCAAGGAACTGACTGTCTGATTGCGAGGCAGGCTGGCAGAAGCCGATACCACAGGGCACAGGTGGAATTTCCTCCCCAGGGAAGCCTCAGTTTTGCTGTTGGGGCCTTTCATCTCACTGGATGAGGCCCACCCAGATTACTGAGATTAATCTCATTTCCTAAGGTCCACTGATTGTTGACGGAAATCACAGCAACATCTAGATCAGAGTTGCGTTGAGTAACTGGGTACTAGCCAAGCTGACACGTGAAACTGACATCACACTCGTGTACATATGTGCACACACAAGCACAGAGGCACAACTGCACATGGGACCCGTGCCCTAATGGACACGCACCCACACATAGTCACATATTCGCAGGGGCATACGCATACGTGAACGTCAGTTTACACACATGCACACAGCACATGCTCCTCGTACCTGTGATGCCAAGGCCGAGCAGAGTCAGCAGCGTGGCGGGAATGCCTGCCGAGGCAGGGATGTGGGCAGCGGGTATGACGGGAGGAACTGTCAGGGCAGGAATTGGGTGGCCGCCCCTCCCAGCTCCTGCCTCCTTCTACCAGTGCTGGAGGTGAGCTCTGCCATCCCCATCATCATGGGCTCCAACATCGGCACCTCCGTCACCAACACCATCGTGGCCTTGATGCAGGCGGGGGACAGAACTGACTTCCGGCGGTGAGGGGGGAGTGGTGAGGGGCCTGTCCCTGTTGGGGGAGGGTGGTCCCTCATGCCAGGAGCCCCTAGTCTGAGCGTCTCCTGGCTCCAGCCTGCCCTGCAACGTGCCCTCCCTTCCCAGGGCCTTCGCGGGGGCCACCGTACACGACTGCTTTAACTGGCTGTCAGTTCTGGTGCTGCTGCCCCTGGAGGCTGCCACGGGGTACCTGCACCACATCACTCGACTTGTAGTGGCCTCCTTCAACATCCGCGGCAGCCGCGATGCCCCTGACCTGCTCAAGATCATCACGGAGCCCTTCACTAAGCTCATCATCCAGGTAGAGGCACGGAGGGTGTGGGGTGGGGGCCCAGGGGATTGTAGGACCTCACCCTCACACCCACCGCCCACACTGCCCACAGCTGGACAAGTCTGTGATTACCAGCCTTGCCTCGGGGGACGAGTCCCTGAGAAATCACAGCCTTATCCGGGTTTGGTGTTACCCAGACCCCACAGAGGTGAGTACCGGGTCCAGCCTTGGTGAGAAGACTCCTTCTTCAGACAGCTGACTACTAGCCTCATGGTCTGTTTAAAAGCTCCGTAGAGACCTTGGCCAGAGAAGGCAATGGCACTCCACTCCAGTACTATTGCCTGGAAAATCCCATGGATGGAGGAGCCTGGTAGGCTGCAGTCCATGGGCTCACGAAGAGTCCAACACAACTGAGCAACTTCACTTTCACTTTTCACTTTCATGCATTGGAGAAGGAAATGGCAACCCACTCCAGTGTTCTTGCCTGGAGAATCCCAGGGACAGGGGAGCCTGGTGGGCTGCCGTCTATGGGGTCGCACAGAGTCAGACACAACTGAAGCGACTTAGCAGCAGTAGAGACTTTCGCAATCCTTTAGCTTGGGAGGACAAGTAGGGGGCACTTTTGCTGTGATACTGCACCTGTGGCAAATATTGCTACACCCTCCCAGCCTCACACCGGCTTCAGGCAGCCCTTGCTAATCAGAGTTAGCATGTCATTGAATTAGCCCAAAGATCAGTTCTCAAAGTGTGGGCCAACGGCACACCTACCACCTGGGAACTCGCTAAAGAGGCAAAGTATCTGGCCGTTTCCTGCTACTGCTGCTAAGTCGCTTCAGTCGTGTCCAACTCCGACCCCATAGACGGCAGCCCACGAGGCTCCCCCGTCCCTGGGATTCTCCAGGCAAGAACACTGGAGTGGGTTGCCATTTCCTTCTCCAGCCCTTTCCTAGACCCACTAAATTAGAAAAAAGAAATCTGGTGGAGCCCAGCAGTCTACATTTCAACAAGCCCACTAGTTGAAGAACCACTGATCTGGCTCAACCCTGTGGTTTCACAGGTAAAGAAATAGGCTCCAAGAGGCTAAGAAACCCTTTAGAGCTTGTTCTACAGCTTCAGGGCCCTGAGCATAGGTCTTGCAGTCTAGGGCTTCTCTTCCCATTGGGATCTAGGGAGTTATTTAGTGACAGCTCTGCTGTGTTTGGGGGCCCAGGTAATGTGCAGAGGAGGTCAGGGAGAGAGTGCTAGAAGGATGCCTGGGAAAACCAGGACCAACAGGGAACCAGCCCAGGAGCAGGACAAGCAGGCCATGGAGACACACAGCCACTAGTACTGATACTGGGCTCCTTCTGCTGGAGACTGTCGCAGGCCTGTGTCCCCTTGTTCTGTGTGTTCTTCCTGCTGTTTCCTGGCTTGTCATGCCTGGGATGAGGCTCCGTTTGGGTCAGTTGGACACTCATTCACTAGCCATCACACCAGGCTAACAAGGAAGCAGGCAATTACCGCACTTTCTCATTCAGCCATCAAAAAAGGAAAATGACTCATCAAAACCATAATCCATAGTATCTACTTCCCCTTGATTATGACATACAAGAAGTAACACCATCGAGAAAGAAAGACGAGGAAACAGCACAGCTCCTTCACTCCCTACTTGATGTTCCCGGACTTTATCCCAGCATGAACAGAGAACATTCTTTCAACCAGCCCTGCAAGCTTCCTTTGCATCTGAGTGGCACACAGCTCCAGCTCAGTGCTGAGTGTTCAAGGCAGTTCGATATCAAAAAGCCCATGTGGACAGCTTTTGCAGCGGCTTTATGACCCCACTAACACATCTCTCCTTCTCACAAGCACTCTGGGTACTCTCCAAGCTCTCTGAATCACTAAAATCCCCTCTGCTTCACTGAAAACCCTGAAAGACTAGAGTCACACACTGATCAAAAAGCGAGCTGTGGAAAGGAGTTCCTCAGTCATGGTGATCCTCGCTTACTGAAATCCCCGCCGCCTGCCTGCAGCTGCATTTGGCCAGTCTCCCTTTGCAGGATGCAAACGGGGCCCTCACACGATGGAACTCTCAGTGATGCTGGTGAGGCGGACATGACCCACCTGGAACCTGAGGTCCAGCGACCTAAGCAAGCTGCCCAGTTCCCTGTCTTCACACCTTCCTCCATGGCTCCTGCTACCACTCGCCCGTGCACTGGTTTCTCATCCCAGCCCTCCTGGGGAAACCTTTCCTTGACAGCAGGGTCCGGATAGAATTTCCTTGGCCTGGAGAGTGGCAGGGGGTGGGAGGTAAGCTGCTGGTCCCGGCCCTCTCTCTGGGACAGTCCCCTCAAGAAAGTGGTTCACAATCATGAGCCATGGCAGCTCCTTCTACACATTTTTCCTTTGGCCACGGAGTCTCCCTGTGGCCCCTTCTGACCTTTTCTCACTGCCTCCAGCTTTCACCAAGCCAGGCCCAACCTCGCCTGAGCCAGCCTCCAGGGCACCTATGTGATTGGCAGTCTGGGATTTTCCAGATGGTGAAAGAAAAAGCCAGAGTTGGTATTCCAACAACTCTTGATGCTCAGGGGGTCCTGACACTGGCCTGGGAATTACCTTCCTGTTTGGTCACCCTGTGGATTGTCAACCCTACATGCATGGATGAAAGAAGTTTCTTCCAAAGACTTGCAACCTGGGAGGCAGGGATTATCACAACCCCATTTTAAAAAATGTATTTATTTTTTGGCTGCGGTGGGTCTTCGTTGCTGCACGTGGGCTCTCTCGAGTTGTGGTGAGTAGGGGCTACTCTCTAATTGTGGCCTGTGGGCTTCTCACTGTGGTGGCTTCTGTTGCAGGGCATGGCCTCTAGGTGCACCGGGCTACAGTAGTTGTAGCTCGAGGGCTCAGTAGTTGTGATGCAGAAGCTTAGTTACTCTGCAGCACGTGGGATCTTAGTTCCAGGACCAGGGACCCAACCTGTGTCCCCTACCTTGGCAGGTAGATTCTTAACCACTGACCAGGAAAGTCCCTCACAACCCCATTTTAAACAGGCTCAGGCAGGTTTGTCTAAGGCTATGCAACTGAGGGGGTACCAAAGTCCTGGCGTAAACTACACCCCGCACTCCTGAATCTCCATTTCGACTTCTCTTCCAGATGTATATCCTACCATATGTGTCCACTGCCCACTCTGCCTATCAGGCATGAATGCCAGCAGGTGACCACAGCCACCTGGAGACCCTCCAGGGGTGATAGGTAGGGCTGTAGAAATGAATTCTCCTCTTCGCCACCAGATGGTGCCAGCAGCACAGCACTCACGCTCTGCTTCCAGGAAAACAAAGACCCTGCTGCTGCTGCTGCTGCTAAGTCACTTCAGTCGTGTCCAACTCTGTGTGACCCACAGACGGCAGCCCAACAGGCTCCCCCGTCCCTGGGATTCTCCAGGCAAGAACACTGGAGTGGGTTGCCATTTCCTTCTCCAAACAAAGACCCTAGAACACCCCTTCTCCTGGAGGAGAAGCTACAGTACAGGCCAAACACTGCGGCTATTTCCCTGCCCGCCCCCGCCAGGGTGGTGGGCGAGAATTCTTGGAGCTCACATCCCTCTGTGAGCCTAATCTGGTGGCTCAGATGGCGAAAAGTCTGCCCGCAATGCGGGAGACCTGGGTTCAATCCCTGGCTTGGGAAGATCCTCTGGAGAAGGAAATGGCAAACCACTCCAGTATTCTTGCCTAGAGAATCCCATGGACAGAGGAGCCTGGCGGGCTACCGTCCATGAGCTCACAAAGAGTCGGACATGACTGAGCAGCTAACACTTTCATATTTTCAGTTGCCAGAGGTCTCCTTAGTTTGGGTTGTCTCTTCAGGCACATGAATTCCACACTTTCTTTTTCCAGATTTCTCACTAGCCCCTGGGGAGAAGTGGGCTGCATTATGGACCGCATGCTGCAGGCAAGGAAACGGAGGCTCAGAGAGGTTTCGTGTTTGGTCCAGTGTCACACAGCAGGGAGTGCTCAGCTGGCGTTTGAGCACAGCTCTTTTCTTATCCTGCTTTAGAGAAAACAGGCTCAGTGAGGTGGCATGACCTGCGCAAGATAGGATAAAAAGCAGGACTGAACTCAGATCCGCCTGGTAGCAAACACCTGGCTCCCTCCCAGTTACCATTGCTTTCCCAGCCAGCTTTTGCAATCAAGCCCATCAGAGACCATTTTCTCTGATTTCTCAGCCTCTGATTATGGCCGAGGCTTGGAGGTGCTGCGGGGCTCTGGTATGGGTGCACAAATGAGTGTGCTGCCCCACTCAAGGGAGTACGTGCCACTAAAATAAGCCCCAATTTAAAGTTATGTGCCATAAATAGTTCTTATCTCTAACAAGCGTGTGTTAGTCACTCAGTCTTGTCTGACTCTTTGCAAACCACATGGACTCTAGCCCACCAGGCTCTTCTGTTCATGGAATTCTCCAGACAAGAATACTGGAGTGGGTTGTCAATTCCTTCTCTAGGGGATCTTTCTAACCCAGGGATCAAACCCTGATGTCCCACATTGCAGACAGATTCTTTATCATCTGAGCCACCAGGGAAGACCATCTCTAACATACATCTTTTAAAATGACACAATTTAGAATAAAACACAAAGGAGCTGTGAATCCAAGTGCCATATTCCACTTGAGCCTCTCCCCCCTGCACCCAGGGAGGTCAGAGGGGTGTGAGCTGCTGACCCCCTAGGGAGAATGGGACCAGGGTCTATATCAGCTCCCACAGGCGGCAGAATATGGTGACAGACGCTGTGGTTCTTGCATTTTGCTGGGGGCCCAAGGAGTTACTACCCCTTTCCAGGACCCAAGTCGTCCTTCGTGACATGGCTTTTCTGCAGCCAAGCCTGGCCCAGTTTCTCCTTTCACTGACAGGATGCTGGGGGAAAGGTAAGGAGCCTCAGGTCGCATTTTTAAAAAAGAACTCCTTAGGGAATTCCCTGGCAGTCCAAGGGTTAGAACTCCGCACTTCCACTGCTGAAGGCCTGGGTTCGCTCCCTGGTCAGGGAACTAAGCTCCTACAAGCTGTGCCAGGAGAAAAAAAAAAAAATCCTGACTCAAGAAGGCTACAAAGGAGTGGTTCCCAGGTCAGACTGGCCTTCACAGAATTATAAAGTACATCTTGAAGCAGTTGCCAACATTTACAGATTGGGAGATTTTATCTAAATGTTCAGAGTTGTGGTTTCTCTTGTAAAAGCAGGCCCTTTGGCTGAGCTGGGCTGCATCTCTGGATGGTGACAGTGGCCTGGAGCTCAGCAGCTGCTGCCCCATTAGGCCCAACATGCTTCCCAACACCTCCACACACAGCCTGAGCCCCTCATCTAGGCTACCTGCCTGGCCCTGGGCCCTCTGAGTTAAGGGACCTTCCCAGGAACCCTCTCCTCTTCACTGACATTAGGTGGGGTAGGAAAGAAATATGGGGCCTCGGCCCTCTGCTTCATCCTCTCTGGATAAGGAATTGAGGAAAACTCCAAAACTTGGGCTAGATGCCTGAGGGGAGAGGATGGGGCAAGGGTACCAGGGAAGAGGCGGGCACTGAGGCAGGGATTGATAATAAAAGATGGGAAAGGGAGAGTTTTCAGAAGAAGTGGGCCATGGCAAGCAGCATCCAGGGCCAAGGAGAGGTGGGAGAAGCATGGACAAGACGCCATCTGATCAGGAGGCCCCTGCAGGCCCCGGTGAGAGCCAGATCATTGAGTTGATGAAGCATACTGAGGGCCGACTTCAGCCAGATTCTCCTGTGGCAGGTGTTTTCACCCCCATTTCATCACTAGAGGAAACAGAGGGCAAGCAAAGCACCCAGGGGCATGCAGTCACAAGGACCACCTGTATCCTCTCCATCCCCCATCTCTCCCTAACCCCCATTTTAGCCCCAGTCCCAGAATGCATGTTCCTAAATTTGCTATGTCAATCTCAGCCATGAAATTAAGACGCTTGCTCCTTGGAAGGAAAGCTATGACCAACCTAGACAGCATATTTAAAAGCAGAGACATTAGTTTGCTGACAAAGGTTCACCTAGTCAAAGTTATGGTTTGTCCAGTAGTCATGTATGGATGTGAGAGTTGGGCCATAAAGAAAGCTGAGCACTGAAGAATTGATGCTTTTGAACTGAGATGTTGGAGAAGACTCTTGAGAGTCCCTTGGACTGCAAGGAGATCAAACTAGTCAATCCTAAAGGAAATCAGTCCTGAGTATTCATTGGAAGGACTGATGCAGAAGCTGAAGCTCCAATATTTTGGCCACCTGATTTGAAGAACTGATTCATTAGAAAATACTCTGATGCTGGGAAAGATTGAAAGCAGGAGGAGAAGAGGATGACAGAGAATGAGATGATTGGATGACATCACCAACCTGATGGACATGAATTTGAGCAAGCTCTGGGAGTCAGTGATGGACAGAGAAGCCTGGTGTGCTGCAGTCCATGGGGTTGCAAAGAGTCAGACACAACTGAGCAACGGAACTGAACTGACCTCTCCTCTTAATCTAGGTTCCTACTCCTATGCCCAGGGCAGAGGCCAACACCAGCCAGATGCTCAGAAATGCCACCCTGGAGAAATGTGAGTACCCACAGTATGGGAGATGTCCAGCCCAGCAGGGAAGAGCCTGGCAGAGGCAAGGCCATCTTCCACCTGGCCACTGCTGCTTCCAGCCCAGGACGACAGCTGTTGGCCAGCCTAGCTCCTGGGTTGGGATCAGGCTCTCATGTAGAGGTTGAAGGAACACGGGGCTGTGAGTTGAAGAGGGTGGCAAAGGTTGGGGGCTGGGAGCTGGATTGAGGGGGCAGCAGCTTGATACCACTCCCCCACCCCACAGGCAACCACATCTTTGTGGACACGGGGCTGCCTGACCTAGCTGTGGGGCTCATCCTGCTGGCTGGCTCCCTGGCACTCCTGTGTACCTGTCTCATCCTCCTTGTCAAGATGCTCAACTCTCTGCTCAAGGGCCAGGTGGCCAAGGTCATTCAGAAGGTTATCAACACTGGTGAGCCCCGAGCAGTGGGTGGGCAGGCCTCAGGACGGGCCTTCTGGATCTTGTTAATCCTTCCACTGCCTTACTGTGTGATCTGGGTAAAGCCCTACCATCTTTGAGCCTCAGTTTCCCCATGTGAACAAAGAAGAGGTTGGACTGGGTGATATATGAGGTCCCTGAGATGCTGACAAGCTGGGAATCTGTGGCTGCTTCTATTCTAGCAGGTGGCTCCAAAGGGATTCCCAGAGGCCATTTTTTGATTCAATTAACAAATAGTCATTAAGTCCCCTCTGTGTGCCAAGCACAGAGTGGTGTGAGGGATACAGAGGTGAGCCTCACAGAGATGGCTCTTGCCCTCAGGGGGCTCACATCACACATGGAAAGGCAGCAAAAAAAAAAATATCAAGGGGGGATAAATTTAGATAAAAGAGAACAGTTACTGCCAAACAGAAAGCAAAAACAGCAAATAGAGTATGGAAGAGTTGCTTTTGATAGGAGGTCAGTGGCTTCTGTGCAGAGGTGACATTTGAGCAGGGACCTACATGTGAAGCAGTCAGACATGGCCAAAGAGCTTTTTGAGTGGAGGGAACAGTACATGCAAAGGCTCTGAGGCAGGACTTGGCTGGGCAGGCTTGTGGCACAGAAAGGTGGCCAGCCCTGTGGTGGGAGCTTGGTGAGTGAGGTGGACAGAAGCAGGGAGAGGTCAGCGAGGTAACAGGGCCCTGCAGGCTGCACTTAGAGCCTGGACTTTATCCAGGGCTATGGGGGCACTTGAGGGGTTGGGCAGTGACACCATCTGACTTTCATTTAAGCCTCATGTTGAGCTTTGGGGACCCCACCCAGCATGGGCAGAGGCCGTACGGCAAATGCTGGAATAAGGGGCATTTGTGGATCTTTGAGAGTTCAGAGGAAGGAGAAGCAAAGTCTGCCTTGGGACCGGGGTCAGGGAGGGCTCTCCAGCGGCAGTGATATCCATGCTGAGTCCCGAGCATGAATATTTAGGAATGAGGAAGCTATCCCAGGCAGAGGGAACAAGGGAGCAAAAGTATGATGGAAGCAGGCTAAGAAGGGTCTTTAATCCAAGATCAGGGAGGACGAGGAGAAGCTGCCGCAGTTGAGTAGGAGACTGACAAGGTGCCACTTGGAAGCTGGCATCAGAGACCTCCTCCCCAAGAAACGTCCCCGCCCCTCCCAATCCCCTCCCACTGATCCTACTGGACGGTTTCCTCGCAGACTTTCCCACCCCCTTCACCTGGGCCACAGGCTACTTTGCCATGGTGGTAGGGGCCAGCATGACCTTTGTTGTCCAGAGCAGTTCTGTGTTCACCTCAGCCATCACCCCACTCATCGGTGAGTCCTCACACCGAGGCAGGGTTGGGTGGGGAGGGCCTGGCAGGGAAAGGACTGAAGGAGGGAGCTGGGGAGCCCATGTCCTCTCCTCTGCCCCCAGGCCTCGGTGTGATCAGCATTGAGCGTGCCTACCCGCTCACACTGGGCTCCAACATCGGTACCACCACCACGGCCATACTGGCTGCCCTGGCCAGCCCCCGGGAGAAGCTGTCCAGTGCTTTCCAGGTTAGCTTGGGAGAAGAGCCCTGCCAGAGGGAGGACAGGGCTAAGACTGGCACCTGAAGCCTGACCCAATGTAGACAGTGTGCACCAAACAGTTTTTGACTGCCTAGTAGGGGGCACCTGCTATGCCAGACTCTATGGAAATCATATGGACAAAGTATATCTGGTGCCACCGTCAAGACCTTAGAGTCTAGTAAGGGAGACATTACTGAGAACACAGTCGGACATGACTGAGCGAGTGTGCGCACGCACACATGCCAATCAATGAACAAGAGTCGGTGGGATTCACACTCTAGGAAAGGGGTGCTGTTAAGAGGGGGCCTGGCTCCATCTGGGGGATCAAGGACTGGGGGGCAGACAGCAAAGGGGTTGCTGCTCTAGGAGCAAAGGAGTAACTGATAAGCCAGGATGTTGCCCACTCAGGAGGCCAGAGCTTCTGAACCAGAAATCAGTATGAATCTTTCAGCTCCTGGATATGGATGGGATCTGCTGGGGAATTCCTGAGAAAGGGCTTAGTGGGAAGAAATGTGGAGAGTTTAGGGCAGTTATGTACCCACTGGTCCGGAAGTGTACCAGTGTTTCACTGGGGGCATGCTAGCCCTGAGTGCTGACTTTCCTGCTGCCCAGAGCTGTGGTCCCGTCATCTAATCCTGACTCAGGAGCTAGGGCCCATGCCTGCCTCTGCCCCTCTGCCTTCTCTCCCCCCTGCAGATTGCCCTCTGCCACTTCTTCTTCAACATCTCTGGCATCCTGCTGTGGTACCCCGTGCCCTGCACGCGCCTGCCTATCCGCATGGCCAAGGCGTTGGGCAAACGCACAGCCAAGTATCGCTGGTTCGCCGTCCTCTACCTCCTCCTGTGCTTCCTGCTGCTGCCCTCGATGGTGTTTGGGCTCTCCATGGCAGGCTGGCGGGCTATGGTAGGT
Organism: Oryx dammah; assembly: GCF_014754425.2. Lineage (NCBI taxonomy): Eukaryota > Metazoa > Chordata > Mammalia > Artiodactyla > Bovidae > Oryx > Oryx dammah. The sequence continues at coordinate 70,905,677 of NW_024070189.1, read as the reverse complement.
GTGGGCGCACCCTTCGGGGCCCTGCTGGCCTTCGTGGTACTTGTTAGTGCGCTGCAGCGTCGCAGCCCCGGGTGCCTGCCCAAGTGGCTGCAGACGTGGGACTTCCTGCCCCTATGGATGCACTCCCTGAAGCCCCTGGACCGCCTCATCACCCGCGCCACCCTGTGCTGTGCCAGGCCTGAGCCCCGCTCACCCCCACTGCCCGCCAGGGTCTTCCTGGAGGAACTGCCCCCCGCCACACCCTCCCCCCGCCTTGCCATGCCCCATCACCACGATGCCACCCGTCTCTAGGCTCCAGCCCAGATGGCTGCCTGGTGCCAGAAGGAGCCTGTGTCTGAGATGCCCAGAGTGGAAGGGCGGAGGGGTGCGTCTGGGCATGTGCCGGTGCTTTTACAGGTCCTGGGAGGTCTCGGCTTGTGCGACTGAGAGTGAGTGTATGTGTGCATGTGGGGGGGCCGCATGCCAACTGCAAGGTATCTGGGTATGATTGCGAGTCCTTTGCAGATGTATTTGGAAGCCTGCACTTGTGTCCCTGTGTACACACAACTCTGACTAGGCTGGGTGGGAGTGAGGGTGAGTCTGTATATGTGACCTACAGCTGTTTGCTAGGGCACAGATGTGGGTGCCTGATTCATTGCTTGAATTCTCACCCCCTCCCTGCCACCTTCCTTCCTCCATGGTACCATTCTCCTCATCCTCACCCAGGGTTTCTGCATCTCCGCTACAAGTCCCTTCCTAACACTGCCTGATTAAAAAGAAAAGAAAGAAATGAAACTCTCATTGTGCACTTGGAAATCTGCTTGTTCTCCATCTGGAGAGGAGGAACAGATCATGGTTTGGGGCTCAGCAGTACTGTCTCCCCTCCGAAAGAGACCCCGCTGTGCCCTGGGAAAGCCAGCCAACAAGCTCTCCCCAACAATCCTCCTGACCCTGCCTAATGAGTCCAATCCACAATTTAAACTCCCTGGAGGCCCCTTGAGGGCTACCTTAAGGCAAGTGGAAGGAGGGCTCTGTGCACCTCTATCTCCCAACCCCAGTAGGCTGACCTCTGCTCTCTACCTGTCTCCCTCCCCTACTCTGAGATAAAATCAGTTCTCCAGAAACCAAGTGACAGGTGGGGGCCCATCAGGGCTACTGGAGGAAGGAGAGGGAGGGTGGAGATGGGCAAGAGAAGCCATGCCCTGGGCCCCAGTGTGCAGCGGGCAGAGACCAGCCACTTTCCCTTCCACCTTATACTCTGCCTTTGGGCAGTAAACCAGCCTTCATTTAAGCCCACCAAAGTTTTTCAATTCCTCCTCCCCCATAGGGCCCCCTGAACAGAGGTCTGCAGAAGGAGAGGCAAAGGGTGGGCAATGCCAAAGCTCCTCTCTCTAGTCCAGGGACATCTCTGGAGCCTTTGGACCCCAAAGGGGCAGGAAGACTGTAGGGCCCCGCATCTAGTTGTGATGGTCTACAACACTTGCCTCCCCACCCCCACATCCACCCCCTTTGAAGTGTTGTCAGGGGATGCAAGGGCCTGGAAGCCAGAGAGCTGTTTTCCAAGCTACCAACCCCATCATGTTACCCACCCACAGCCCTTGCTAGTGCTTCTTCTTGCTAGGTGGAGGTGAGAAGTACATTGGCCCCAGCTTAGGGAGTGGTGCGGGAGGGTGGGGAGGGGACTTCCTTTAGAGTTTGTGTCACACAGACTTGTGGAAGTTTTGTGGGAAAGGATACTCAGGTCCGAGTTGGAGGGTTTGAGAAGGCTACCCGATCATCAGCTTGGGTGTCCCTAGGGACCCTGGGGAGGCACCAAGGCCCTTGGACTCTGGCCTAAGGAGTTAGTCCAGAGGCGGGGCACCCATGGGAGGTCCTGAGATAGAGCCTAGGAGACTGGGAAGCCTCTGGACTCATAATAAGAACCTCACCAGACACCCTTCTGCAAGGATCTAGTAAAGTACCTTCCTCATCGGCAAATGCCCCCACACCCACTCACAACTCGAGTGTGAGTCTGCCACGCCCAGGTCAGACTTTATTCTGGACTGGCTGGCTGTCCCGCTAGGTGCCCTGCGCGCGCAGCCCATGGATCAGCTCGTGCATCATCTTGTTGAGAATGCCCCCATGCACGCCCCGCCGGCCCATGAGCACGAGGAGCACCCGAGGCGTGTGGCCCACGCAGATAGCGCGCCCATCCAGACCCTTCGTGCGCGCGTCCAGCACTCCGTCTCCCTCGGCCAGCAGGTGGTCTCGGATGACGCAGCAACTGCGGCCCGCCACGCACAGCCCCGCCTGCAGGAAGGTGCTCCGGTCTGGCCCGGTGAGCACACCCACCTCCTGCGGTGAGATGGCCGCCAGCAGGCCCCCAGGCCGCGAGGCCCACACGCAGCGATTGTCCGAGTGGCCCACGATGGCCACGTCATCGATGCGCTGGTCCCGAAGCACTGCACTGATGTAACCTTTCCAGTCGCCCATTCCGGCTCAGAGTGCGCCCCTCGCTTCGCACTTTCCTGGGTTGTTCAGCTGCGCCATGCGCCTAGAATGCCCAGAACACTACGACGTATTCAGGGGCGTGGTTATGACGTTGAGGTAACCGTGATGCCACACAGGGGTTGCCTACGCTGGAGAATAGGGTGGGGGTGGGGCCGCGTTTGTACTTATCGCCTGATGCAGTTTTAAAGTTAGCCTGAAGGAATTGCACAGCAGTCCAAATAACTCTAAAACAACAACGAAAACAAAGCTCTTACTTAAATGGTCCATCAAGCACAGCATGCTGCTGCTGTTAAGTTGCTGTCTGACTCTGTGCGACCCCACGTTGACGGCAGCCCACCAGGCTCCTCCGTCCCTGGGATTCTCCAGGCAAGAATACTGGAGTGGGTTGCCAGTTCCTTCTCCAATTCATGAAAGTGAAAAGTGAAAGTGAAGTCGCTAGCGACCCCATGGACTGCAGCCTACCAGGCTTCTCTGTCCATGGGATTTTCCAGGCAAGAGTACTGGAGTATTGCCTTCTCCGGTGAGTTTAAAAACAAAAAGAAAGGTGCCCTGTCTGGACAGCCAGATCGCTCGGCCTGATAACCATTCAACCCTCAGAATGTGGTTCTCAGACATGAGGAGTATCAGAATCTCTTGGAAAGCTGTTAAATAGATTGCTGGGTCCCAACTCAGAGTTTCTCTCATGCTGTACTGTGGGATGTAGCCAGAGAAAATGCATGTCTAACAAGTTCCCTGCTGACGGTCCAGGAACCACACTTCAAGATCCACTGCCCTAGTGAGAATTAGGAAAGGGGCAAGGGGCTTCCACGGAGAAGGCAATGGCAGTACTCTTGTCTGGAAAACCCCATGGACGGCAGAGCCTCGTAGGCTGCAGTCCATATGGTTGCTAAGAGTAGAACATGACTGAGCGAATTCACTTTCACGCATTGTAGAAGGAAATGGCAACCCACTCCAGTGTTCTTGCCTGGAGAATCCCAGGGATGGGGGAGCCTGGTGGGCTGCTGTCTATGGGGTCGCACAAAGTCGGACACGACTGAAGTGACTAGCAGCAGCAGCAGCATCAAGGGGCTTCCAAGCCAGCAGCCTTAAGAGCCCACACCACTGTTTTAATGTTGAGTACCTTTTTTTTTTTGTTTTTAATCTTTTGGTAGCAGCAGGTAGGATCTTAGTTCCCCCACCAGGGAATGCACTCCCTATATTGGAAGCATGGAGTCTCAACCACTGGACTGCCAGGAAAGTCCCTAATGTTAAGTACCTCTAACCATGGTTCTCAACCTCCACTGCAGATAGAATCACCTGGGGAGTTTTAAAAACATCCGGCCACCCACCCCCATCCCTAGAAATATTGATTTAGTTGACCTGAGGTGGGTGTTGGGCATAGGTTCAAAAAGCTCCCCAAGGTGATTTGAAGTACAGTCGAGGCTGAGAACTCCTTTCTGTAAACTTAAAATATTAGTTTCATATTCATGGAATCACCTCACACTGGTTTGGTACACAGTGTGGCTTAGTAAATATCAGCTGGACGTGAATTTAAATATTGCATCAGATCTCAATAGATTCTGTTCTCTGACTGGGTCTGAAGACGTTGAGTACCAGTATACTATTTTGGGTAAAGAATCTGCCTGCAATGCGGGAGACCTGGGTTCGATCCCTGGGTTGGGAAAATATCCTGGAGGAGGGCATGGCAACCCACTCCAGTATTCTTGCCTGGAGAATCTCCAAGGACAGAGGAGCCTGACAGGCTACAGTCCATGGGGTTGTAAAAGAGTCGGACACAACTGAGCGACTAAGCACACAGCACATACTGTCTTGGCATTTCCCAACAGGACCTTGAAGAGCTGAACCTTTCAAGCAGCTTCGAAAGCACTTTATTGAGTGCCTATGCCATGCCTGGCCCCAGGCTGGCAGCGCTGGGGGGAATGGAAAGCAGTCCTTGCTATCCATAACCCCTGTCAGACACGCTTCCACGCTTCCATTCCAGAACTGCTCAGAAGGGAAAGACAGTCGCTGGGCCGTCACGAAGCGGTGTGCTCCCGAATCCAGGCTAGGTAGTTGGCCACGTCGGTGTACACACCCGGCTTGAAGCGGTTGCCGCAACCTGAGCCCCAGCTGACTATGCCTCGCAGGATGAGCTGGCGCTCAGGGGTCTCATCCTCACACACCAGAGGGCCTCCGGAGTCACCCTGCATTAGGGACCGCGGCTCAGGGTCCTTGGCTGGGAGTCCGTCCTTGACTGGGTTGGGGAAGGGCGCCAAGCGGGGCCCCAGGCTCACCTGGCATGCGTCGGTGCCGCCCTCCAGAAAGCCAGCGCAGAGCATGCCGTGGGTAAAGGCTGCTCCGTGCACGTCGGGGGCGGAGCAGCGCTCCGGATCAATGAGCGGCACCTGAGCCTCCTGCAGGAAGCTGGAATATTCCCCACCTGCGAACCGAGAGCACTTTCCTCACACCCCTCCAGAGTCCACTTGACGCCCAGGACATGGACCTGGCTTTACCAGGCTCTCAAACCCGCTATAATCTCCTGTCTCCCTCGCAGCAAGCCCGGGAGGGACTGAGTTGCCTTTAACACAGGGAATGAGTTGCCTTTAACACCTATCCCATAGGCAGGAAGCCAGAGAGGAACTGTGATGTGAATGAACCAGGAGGAAACAGGACTGCTTCTGAACCCCACCCTCACTTCCCATCCAGTGGCTCAAAACCTTGCTCCCCATCCAACCCACCAGCGGGTCCATCGCGGGCCAGCGTTCTAGTAGCCCTTGCAGCCCAGTGCCCAGAGGGAATCCAGAGAACATGCGGCTCTCCCGCTTCGCCACAGGAGTTCTGGGGACTCCCCCACTCCCCCGACAGTGAATTTCAAGCCGTTGGAGAAGCAGACTGCAGAGGCAGGGGCCCTGCGCGTCCCCACAACCCACCAGATCGGCTCCATCTGTCCACCTGCAGGCTTCTCTTGCCTACCCCGGTGGCCAGAAGCCTCCTTCCCGCTTCCAGCCGTTCTGCCTACCCTCGAACTGGTGACCCCAGCCGGCCACCTCGCAGACTGCGGCTTCGGATTCGGCGGGGCGGGAGGCGCTACTCGGCAGGCACACTGGTTGGACGAAAGGCGACGGGTGCGCGCAGCAGCCGTCCGCGCTCTCCTGCAGGCGCACCAGAGCTATCCAGGGAGGGGAGAAGCGTGAGACTGGGACGCCCGGACTTCGAGCCCTGCCCACCCTTTCCCCTGATCCCCGCGGGGGCTCCTCCACGCACCCAGGTCGTGCTGGTAGGTGACGGGCGAGAAGGCCTCATGGAGGCGGTAGTCCCGCACTGCCAGCGTCTGGCACTGCTCACAGCTCTGGTTGTGGCGGTCCTGGCCGAGCACCACGGTCAGCTCCTTCGGCGCGGGTCTGGGGACAGGGTCGGGAAAAGGAAGCGCGCTCAGAGCGGGCCACAGGCATCCTGTGGGAGCCCCCTTCTTCCGAACCCCCAAATAGGTTTCGGCTTCCTCCTGGGAAGCTCTGAAAGGGAGAAGGGGGCAAAGGTGAGCGGGGACGCAGAGAGGTAGGGCACGAGTTCGGGTGTTGCGGGGAAGCTGAGCGCAGAGGAGAGAGGCTCTAGACGGGTCCCGGGCGGGGAGCTGAGCTCGAGGACACTCGCCGGTTCTGCAGGCAGTGAGCCGCAGTCAGCACCCAACAGGGGGCGATGAGGCTGCCGGCACAGAAATGTTGGCCCCAGTACAGCGCGGCGATGTAGGGGTGCGCCCCGGGGAGCGCCACCAGTCCTCCGACGACGCGGTTCAGCGAGGACAGCCATTTGCGGAGCCGCTGTCCACAGCCCCCGGGGCCTGCACTGGCCAGAGGAGTCGGCTGTTCGGGCGGCGAGCACCAGCCTGTGGGAGGAGCCCAGGCTGAGGACCTGGAGACCCACGGTCGATCGGTTGGAATATAGCTCGTCCTACGCCCTCTCCGCTAGACCCTTCGCAACTACCTGAAGTCAGGGATGGAAGAGGGGTCTGGGTCGTGGACTCAGGTTTCTGCAAAGCCGACGGCGAGGGCAAGGGGAAGTGCTCGTGCCTAGCTGCGGCCTGGCACGGTGCCAGGCGGCAGTAATTCCAGCTCAGTCGGTCGCCTTTCCAAATGAAGCACCACGGGCGGGTGTCGTTGTCGGGGTTCCTGTAACCACGAGGTGGGGCGGAGGCGCTATTTTGAACGTGAGAAGCCCTCGAAGGGCCCTGGAGCGAAAGGGGACTTCCAGCCGCGTCCCACGCGCGCACCGGCAGAAGGCGTGGTCGCCCAGTCCCCAGTTCAGCACTTGCTCTGCGGTCACATTCCAGTAGGTGGCCTCGGAGGCCCACGACTGACAGGGTGCGCCGGACAGCGTAGTCCCGGCCGTGCCGCGGTAGCTGAGTCCGCGGTCGCGGTCGTCGTAGCAACTGGCTCTGAGGTCTGCGGAGAGAGGAGGCTCCTCGCCGCTAGGTGATGATTTGGTCCCTCCCCGCCGCCCCCAGCCGCCCTCTCACCCACGGCGCCACTCCCCCTCCTCCCTCTCTGCAGTCCTTCCCACGTGGGGGTGGGGCTTCTGCTTCCTAGAGACCTTAACTCACCTACATCGCACAAACGTCCCGCGAAGCTAGGCGGGCAACGGCACAGGCGGTGGCCCTCCGCCTGTAGGCAGCTGCCCCCGTTGAGACACGGGTTGGTGCGGCAGACTGGGGGAAGGAGCACTCTGAGTCACCCCTAGGCCCAAAGACGGCCCAGAGAGCTCCCTCTTACACTGGCACACCACCCGGCCTCCGGCCAGCCTTTCTTCCTCACCTTCCACTCTGGTCCCTGCCCAGCTCCCCACCAATCTACTCACCCTGGCTGGCCAGTGGCTTGCATTGGGCATGCGGACCCTTGCACTGGCACTTGACTACACCTGCTGGCTCAAGCCTATGCCATATTTCATCCTCGTGGAAGAACCGGAAAAACTGGGGCTCAAAGCACTTTTCTGAGGACAAAAGGAGAAGAGGGACCATGACAAGTCTCCGGGAATCCACAGGACTTCTTCAGTGGGTCTGAGGCTGCCCCTGTTCCCCAGTGCCCCCATCCCTGGCCTCAGCATCTCCTCGCCTTTCTGGCAGTGCTTCCCAGTGAAGTGGTCTGCACAGATGCAGCGTGGGCCATCCGGCATGTTCACACAGGTCCCTCCCTTCTGGCAGGGATTGCGTCTGCTGCAGTGGTCTGAGAGATGGACACAGAGGGAGAAAGAGCAGGGAGCCGGAGTCAGACAGAAGGGGCCAGGTCCCTACCCCAATGTGCTTGTCTTTTGACCTTGGCCCTCCAAGTTTCCAAGCCTTAGTTTACCCACCTGCAAAATGAGGCTACCCACTCTTAGAACTTTTCCCTCTGGGGGTGAGGGGGGCCCAGAATCCCATGTATTTTGGGTCTGATGATACCCAGGAGAGGAGCTAGGGGTGGGGAGAGGGCCCTGGGTCACTCCAAAGGTTGTATGGCACCTTTCACTTTCTTGGGCTCCAGGCAGTATGCCCATCGTTGGTCCTTCTCAAAGTTGGGGGTAGTAGCGCACCTGCAGAAAGAGACAAACCTTAAGATGTGGAAGTGACCCAAGTGCCCATCGACAGACGAGCGGTTGAAGAGGAGGTGGCACATACACAGTGGAATATTACTCAGCCATAGCAGAAGAATAAAACATTGCCATTTGCAGCAACATGGATGGACCTGGGGAATTAATATACAGGTGAAGTGAGTCAGATAAAGATAATATTATATGATATCACTTACATGTGGAATCTAAACAAGAATACAGGTGAATCTATATACAAAATAGAAACAGACTCACAGACATAGAAAACAAACTTACAGTTACCAAAGTGGAAAGGGAGGGGCTAAATCAGGAATATGAGATTAATGGAGAGAAACTACTATACATGAAATAGATAAGCAACAAGGATTTACTGTATACCAGTAATTATTTTCAATGTCTTATAATAACATACACACACACACACACACACACACATACACATATGTATTCTCCAGGCCAGAATACTGGAGTGGGTAGCCTTTCCCTTCTCCAGGGGATCTTCCCAACCCAAGGATCGAACCCAGGCTCCCGCACTGCAGGCGGATTCTTTACCAGCTAAGCCACTAGGGAAGCCCATGTATACGTATTTATATATATATATATATATATACATATATATATATATAAATGAATCATTTTGCAGTACACCTGGAACCAACACAATATTGTAAATCAACTATACTTCAATAAATGAAAGAGATGAGGTTTCCCTGCTTTGCCCAAGGGGCTAAGCTCACCTCCCCTATCACAACCCCCTCTCTTCAAGCAGGGTTCCCTGGACAGAAGGGAGGGCAGAGTCCACAGAAGACCCCTGCTCCAACCCTTCCTGGGTAGTCTTACCAAGGTCGGGGGCCTGGCCGGCCTCTGTGGATGCATTTATGATACAGCTGCCGGTGGTACTGGAAGGGGAAGTGGCAGGGTTCCCCGGTGACAGTGAGAACTGCAGGGATAACACACTCTTTAATGCCTTTCCCTGTGCCCCCATTGACCAGGAACCACCCTCACAGTCTGGTTGGAAAAAGGATAGACCTTTGAAAAGACCTTCAAGACCATGCGTGCATGCTATGGGGATTATCCAGGCAGGGATACTGGAGTGGGATGCCATGCCCTTCTCCAGCGGATCCAGGGACTGAACCTGTGTCTCTTATGTCTCCTGTATTGGCAAGCGGGTTCTTTACCACTAGTGCCACCTGGCAAGCCCTACCTTCAAGACCACACCCTGCTTAAGAGTTGGGTTCTGGAGTCTGACAGCTGGGGTGGACTCCTGACTCCACCAACTACTAACTGGGTGACTTTGGACAAGTCTGCAGACCTCAGGCCTAGAAGACTGCTTGCCATAAAGCAGGCACTTAGTAAATACTTGCTGAATGTTGAAGTTACTTGACCATTCTGAGCCTTACTTGTCTCATCTCTAAAATGGCAAAAATAATACATAGTAAAGATGAAGGGTTTAGGTTTTGCAAGATGAAAAGAATTGTAGATGGATAGTGGTAAGGACTGCGCAACAGTATTATCATATTTAATACCACTGAACTGGACTTAAAAATGGTTGAGGTAGGGACTTCCCTGGTGATCTAGTGGTTAGGAGTCCACCTTCCAATGCAGGGGATATGGGTTTGATCCCCAATCAGGGAACTAAGATCAAGATCCCACAAGCTGGGGCAATTAAGTCCTGAGTGCTGCAACTAGTGAACCTGTGCTCTAGATCACAAGTTCTGCAACTAGGGAGGTCCCAATGAGCCTCAACAAAGACCCGGTGCAGCCAAATAAATAAATAAATGGTTGAGGTAGAGCATTTTGTGTTATGTGTATTTTACCACAATGAAAAAAAATAATGATACAGGTCTATTTGCACAGAAATATATTCATAATTTTAAATAAAGTCAGTCAAAAACAGCATGTCCTATTTTTTTTTAACAAGTATTTTTACATATGCATAAAAAAATAAATCTAGAAGGATATCTCCAAAATTTCTAAAAGTGGTTTTTGGAAGATAGTGGATTGTGGGTAACTTTTCCTTCTCTTCTATTTCTGTAACTTCTGTAGTTTTTACAGTAAAAATATTGCTATCATAATTTTTAAAAAAGAGTACAATTGAGCTTCATTATTCAGATTCTGTGTTTGCTTATCTGCACATCTCACTAAAATTTATCTGTAACCTCAAACCAATACTCAAGGTTCTTTCATGATCATTTGTAGGTATGCACAGAGTGGTGAAAAATTTGAGTCACCCGAAGTGCACATTCCCAGCTAAAGTCAAATGAAGTGATGCTCTGCTTCTTGTTCAGCTCCTACTGTAAACAAGTGTCCTTTTCACACTCTATTTAGTGCCACATTTTCAAATTTTGTGCTTTTGGTAAATGATTTTGCTTGAAAATGGTTGCCAAGTAGAGTGCTAGAGTGTGGTCCAGTGTTCCTATGCACAAGAGGGCTGTGATGTATATTATAGAGGGCATTTTCAGACTAGGTAAGTTTCATCCAGGTGTGAGCTAATAGTGCCACTGGCCATGAGTTCAATATCAATGAATCAACAACATCTATTAAGGAAAGTGTCTTTAAACAAAATCACACATAAGGCAAGGTTATATATTGATGGTGATGAAAATGTAACCAGAGCTCACAGGAACCTAACCCTGTATTTCCTCTAGGAGTAATGGTGTGGTTTTTGCTAATTCAGTGTTCATGGTGACTTTATAGAATATGACTGCTAGGAATAATGAGAACTGACTGTATATACTTCAAAGGAGTGTTGTTAAACTTGAATGAGATTGTCTGTAAAACACTGAGAGTCTGGCACATAGTCTGTGTTTGATATACATTAGCTCATATTGTTAAAGGCATAGTGGCACTTGTGCTGAGGGCCAAATCACGGACAGGATAGTAAAGAAAGAGGGAGAGGCATCTGAGATAGACCTTTAAGATGCAAATGGAATGGGAAAAAAAGCAAGTGAAAATCGCTCAGTCGTGTTCAACTCTTTTCTTCGACTGTATAGTCTATGGAATTCTCCATGCCAGAATACTGGAGTGGGTAGGCTTTCCCTTCTCTAGGGGATCTTCCCAACTCAGGGATTGAACCCAGATCTCCCACACTGCAGGTAGATTCTTTACCAGCTGAGCCACAAGGGAAGCCCAAATGGAATGGAGGACCTTAAGTTGGTGATTAGGCAAGGACAGAGCAGCTAGGTTGGGTCAGGCTAGAGGAAGAAGACCTACTTGGCTGGGTGTGAAGTGCTGAAGAGAGGAGATGAGGTAGTCAGGGTTGGCTGGGCTGGGCCTCAGGGCCATGCTGAGGGACTGTCTCATCCCACCAGGCCAGGCTTACCAGAGCAAGCTCTAGTTTACAACTCTAGGTAAATATTTAGTGTCTAGAAGAATAAAGACAATAGGGAGCTAGGGGGAGACGGCAGATATCCCTCATCTAAAAGGAAACTTGATAATAAAAGTCAATATATTTTAAGCATTTACCATGCACCAAAATGTGGGCTGAATGTCTCACCAGGATAAATGACTCATTTCTCCTTCTCAGCAACCTTAAGAGTTTTACCATTACCAGGTTGGTTTCACAGGTGGGGAAATTTAAGCTTGGAGAAGTCAAGTCACTGACCCAGAGCCACCCAGCCCATGAGTGATGAGGCTGGGATTCAGAAGCACTTGGGCTCTAAAGCCCTGCTCTCAATCCTTTCTTGTCCGTCAAGGGCCCTGGCCTTTGTGTGGCATGCCTGATGCCTGTGAGATACATCAAGAAGAGGAAAGGATGACACAGGCCTGGGAAGCTGAGGAAGAAGAGCAGGTGCTGGGCCAGGCACTCAGATACAGCCCCGACCTGTCCTCAGGGAGCACACAGCTCACTATCACTCTGGGTCTGCAACACTCACTTGCACAAGACCTGACACATAGCAGGCACTCAGGTCTGAATGCCAGCCAGACAACTCTGGGGGTAAGAGTGAAGACTGCCCAGGATCCTCCCTCCCACTCCAAGGGCCAAAGACTAACAATCTGCACACCGTTTCATGACTCATCCCTGTCCGAGGCTCTCTCTGGAGGTGGTCTCAGGCTACTTACCCACTGTGTGATCACTCTCTGTGAGCTTATGCTTCTTGGGGCCTTTCCAAGGTGGAGTCTATGAGGGAGAGAAGAAGACAGGGAATTTTGCCAGAAAGTCATTGCCTGCTCCTGTCCCATGCTAGTCCCCAGCTTCCTCTCACAGCCCTGAAATGCAGAGATTTCCTCCAAAGGCCCAGCCCCTCTTTACTCCTGTTGTCTCCTCAATTTCCCTCTCCCCTAGAATTGCAGGCCACATCCTCATAGCCACCAGTCTGTCTATTCTCTCTCTCCTCTACTTGGGCCTTATGGGCTTGCCTCATCTTTCCAAACAGGACTTCCAATCTCCTGGGCCAAAAGGTCATGGTCAGAGGCCAAAGCTGTGATAGGGACCCACAAGGACCATCCCAGTATAACCCTGCTGGTTCCCACAGTCCTCACCGAAACCGTTGACTCCAGGCTCACCAGCAGGGCCCCCAGGAGCAGCAGTGCCCTCATGGCGTCTGTCTGTTGGTCCAACCACTTGACCAGGAGTCCAGATCAATAGAACTGGTCAAAGGTCCCTGAGGCCTGGGGAGCAGAGGTTGGTTGAGCTGCACTTTTAGGCTGTTTATGGAAAGTCAAGCAGAGTTTCCTTGATGAACCCCTAAGGATGGGAAAGCTGGGAGCTGGTGGGTGGGAGTAGAATAATAAGGAGTGGGGGCTCCCCCCATCTTTCCCAGATAGTAGAACTGGAAGCAGGAAGAGGGGTTGCCTCATTTCCAGTCCTACTGGGGATGAGGAGGGTAAGGAAATCCAAGAGCAGCTCCCTACTTTGGGAATCTGAGAGTCCATGGGGAAGTATCTTGTTGTTTGGTTGCTAAGTCATGTTCGACTCTTTTGCAACCCCATGGACTGTAGCCCACCAGGCTCCCCTGTCCATGGGATATCCCAGGCAAGAATACTGGAGTGGGTTGCCATTTCCTTCTCCAATGGGGAAGTGTATTCATTTTCTATTGCTGTCTAAAATTAACCACAAACTTTGCAGATTAGAATAATATCATAGTTAGTTCACAAATCTCTGGGTCTAAAGGCCTACACTGCGTGATTCAGTTTTCTGCTCAGTTTCACAAAGCTGAGTTCAAGGCTAAGTTCTTTGGAGGCTCTGGGGGAAAATTCCCTTCCAAGGTCATTCAGGTCATTGGCAGAATTAGTTTTTTTTTATATTTGTAGTAAGTGAGGTCCCTGTTTCCTTGCAAGCCATCAGCTAGGGGCTGCCCTCAACTGCTAGAAGCTTCTTGCATTTCTTGCCATAGAGTCCCTTCAATTTCCCAAGCCAACAACAGAGAATCTCTGCCATGTTGACTCCTTCTCACCCTTTGAATTTCCTCTGTTAGGAAGAACCCTGTCCCTTTTAAGGATTCATCTGATTAGGTCAGGCCCACTAAGGAAAATCTCCCTCCCTTAAGGTCAGCTGATTTAGGACCTTACTTATATTCACAGCATTCTTCTACAGAAGTCTCTAGATTAGCATTTGATTAAATAACTGGGAGAAGGTATGTTTACACTGGGGTCTTGAGGGCCATCTTAGAGTTCTACCTACAAAGTAAATGAACACATGGAAAAAATTACCAAAAATACTAAACCAAGAAGTGCTAAAATATGCAATTGGAACACAAGGAAGGGAGATGTGTAGGGCATGTATTATTTTTCCTTCCTAACAGCTATTTATCTTCATTCAGTAAGGATACCCTGATTTTTCCTTTGAAAACTATTTCTCCTTCATCCCCTCCAGGAGTCTCTAGCGCTGCCCACCTTACCCTCAGTTCTAGGGCTGGGGGTGTGGCCTAGGTCTGGCCAATCAGAGTATGGTATTTCTAGACCACAGGGACTGGTTCAGGGATAAGCCATACACAAGTGTGGCCAGTCGGAGTCAGCCCTGGGACTTTTCACCAGAACTTTTAAGATAAAGGTACTTTCTTCCTCTTGGAGTCCCTAAGAATGCAATCCTGGAAATGTTGATGGCCATCTCTGTCACTGCCTAGGGAGGTCCTGCCTGGGAATGAAGCATATGTTTGACTTCTGAGCCCAGGTCATAAAAGGGATCACAGTTTCAGTCTTGGTCTCATGGATCACTCACTCTGGGAGAGGCCAGCTGCCATGCTGTGAGAACACTCAAGCAGCCCTTCAGAGAGGCCCATGAGGGAAGAAAGTAAAGCCTTCAGCCAATAATCAGCACCAATTGGACAGCCATGTAGCCATGTGAATGAACACTTTTGACACAGATATTGCAGCCCTAACCAGCATCTGACCTGCAACCTCATTAGAAACCTCAAGCCAGACCATCCAGCTAAGCAGCTCCTAAATTCTTGAACCTCTAAAGTTGTGAAAATCCTAGTTGATTTTTGTTGTTTTAAGCCATAAATTTTTGGATTATTTGCTACCCAGCGTTTGATAACTAACACAGGTAGAGTGATTATTGATTATTTTATTTGAGAATCTGGATCCTAAAACTAGAGATAGCCTCAAGAATTCTCAGTTAAAGGTACTGATTAAAACCAATTTGAATGGACTTCCATCATTTTCAATCAAAGAAGTCCTGACTGATCCAAAGTAATTTGTGGGAAATGAAGTGAAGACAGAATGTAGCAAATTCTTGATTCTGATGGAAGAGAGGCAGGTCATGGAAGACTTCCTAGGACAGAAACACAGCAACAGGAGGGCAGGAATAAAGGCACCACTTCAACAATTGTTTTCAAAAGTGGAAGTAATGGCTAATAAGACCATGATGAAAGTGAAATCATGAGAGGTATAGACAAACTCATTAAAGTGAAAGCACCTGCATCAGGTCTTGACTTCAGTCTGTGACCCAGAACTGGTCGCCTACTGACTACTTCCATCTGATGAGAAACCAGCTCTCCCTCCAAATGGAAGGGGCCTTTAAACACATCTTCACAAAGAATAGGGAGTTGCAGGTGGGAAAAGGAGAGAAGGGCTTCCAGGCAGACCAAGTAAGACAACTTCACAGAAGCCTGGATGTGGCATGTCAGGTGAAGAATATGGTAAGTGTAGGCTGCTTTATATGGAATGTGAGATGAGACAACCAGTCTGCTGGGACCAGAGATGGATATTCATGAGTATTTGGATGTTCAGCATCTGTTCCCCCCTCCTCTTCCTCTAGTCTGCCAGTTTCTATTTGGGGTTGTGTGTGCATGCTAAGTTGCTTTAGGTGTGTCTGACTCTTTGCAGCCCCATGGACTGTAGCTCACCAGACTCCTCTGTCCATGGGATTCTCCAGACAAGAATACTGGAGTGGGTTGCCATGCCCTCCTCCAGGGGATCTTCCCGACCCAAGGACTGAACCCACATCTCTTAAATTTCCTGCACTGGCAGGCAGGTTCTTTACCACTAGTGCCATCTGGGAAGCTCATATTTGGGGTCACCCCACCCCTATTGCCATCTACTCTTCCCCAGTATATATAGGACACATTCCTACCTGGGAGGTTTATCTTCCAGCATCGTGTCTTTTTTGCCTTTTCATACTGTCCACGGGGTTACCCAGGCAAGAATACTGGAGTGGTTTGCCATTCTCTCCTCCAGTAGACCACATTTTGTCAGAACTCTTCAGTATGATACATCCATCTTGGGTGGCCCTGCACAGCACGGCTCATAGCTTCATTGAGTTACACAAGCCCCTTTGCCATGACAAGCCTGTGATCCAGTATGCTACTGGGGAAGAGCAGAGGGCAATTAATAATAGCTCTAGTAAGAATGAAGCATCTGGGCTAAAGTAGAGACGATGCTCAGTTGTGGATGTGTCTGGTGGTGAAAGTACAGTCTGATTCTGTAAAGAACAATATTGCATATGAACCTGGAATGTTAGGTCCATGAATAGAGGTAAATTGGATGTGGTCAGGCAGATGGCAAGACTGAACATTGACATCTGAGGAATCAGTGAACTAAAATGGACAGGAATGGTCAATTTTAATTCAGATGATCGTTATATCTGCTACTGTGGACAAGAGTCCCTTACAAGAAATGGAATAGCCCTCATAGTCAACAAAAGTGCCATACTTGGGTGCAGTCTCAAAAACGACAGAATAATCTCAGCTCCTTTCTAAGGCAAACCATTCAACATCACATTAATCCAAGTCTATGCCCCAACCACTGGTGCTGAAGAAGCTGAAGTTGACTGGTTCTATGTAGACCTATGATACCTTGTAGATCTAACACACACACACTGAGAAAAAAAATGTCCTTTTCATCATAGAGGATTGGAATGCAAAAGTAGGAAGTCAAGAGATACCTGGAAAAAAAGGCAAGTTTGGCCTTGGAGTACAAAATGAAGCAGGGCACACTGGTCATAGCAAACACCCTCTTCCAACAACACAAGAGATGACTCTACACACAGACATGGACATCACCAGAGAGTCACTGAAATCAGATTGATTATGCTGTTTGCAGCCAAAGATGGAGGAGAAGCACTATACAGTCAGGAAAAACAAGACCTGGAGCTGACTGTGGCTTAGATCATGAGCTCCTTATTGCAAAATTAAGGCTTACATTAAAGAAAGTAGGGAAAACCACTAGGCCATTCAGATATGACCTAAATCAAATCTCTTATGATTATACAGTGGAGGTGATGAATAGATTCAAGGGATTAGATATGCTAGACAGAGTGCCTGAAGACCTATGGCTGTAAGTTCATAGTGCTGTGCAAGAGGCAGTGACCAAAAGCATACGAAAGAAATAGAAAGGCAAGAAGGCTAAGTGGTTGTCTGAGAAGGCTTTAAAAATAGCTGAGGAAAGAAGAGAAGCAAAAGGCAAGGGAGAAAGGGAAAGATATACTCAACTGAATGCAGAGTTCCAGAGAATAGCAAGAAGAGATAAGAAGGCCTTCTTAAAGGAACAAATGCAAAGAAATAGAGGAAAACAATAGAATGGGAAAGACAGATCTCTTCAACAAAATGGGATATATCAAGGGAACATTTCATGCAAGGATGGGCACAGTAAAGGACAGAAACCACAAGGACCTAACAGAAGCAGAAGAGATTAAGATGGGGTGGCAAGAATACACAGAAGAACTATACAAGAAAGATCTTAGTGACCCGGATAACCATGAGGGTGTGGTTACTCACCTAAAGCCAGATATCCTGGAGTGTGAAGCCTTAGGAAGCATTACCACAAACAAAGCTAGTGAAGGTGATGGAATTCCAGCTGCACTATTTCAAGTCATAAAAGATGATGCTGTTAAGTGCTGCACTCAATATGCCAGCAAATTTGGAAAACCCAGCAGTGGTGACAGGACTGAAAAGGTCAGTTTTCATTCCAGTCCCAAAGAAGGGCAATGCCAAAGAACATTCAAACTACTGCACAATTGTGCTCATTTTACATGCTAGCAACGTTATGCTCAAAATCCTTCAAGCTAGGCTTTAGCCTAGTATGTCAACCAAGAACTTCCAGATGTACAAGCTGGGTTTTGAAGAGGCAGAGGAACCAGAGATCAAATTGCCAACATTCACTGAATCACGGAGAAAACAAGGAAGTTCTAGAAAAACTCTGTTTCATTGACCATGCTAAAGCCTTTGACTGTGTGGATGACAACAAACAATGGAAAATTCTTAGAGATGAAAGTACCGACTACCTTACCTGTCTCCCAAGAAACCTATACTTGGGTCTAGAAGCAATAGTTAGAACAGGACATGGAACAATGGACTGTTTCAAAATTGGGGGAGTACAACAAGGTTGTATATTGTCACTCTGTTTAATTCACTTCTATGCAGAGGACATCATGGGAAATGGCAGGCTGGATGAATCACAAGCTGGAATCAAGATTGCTGGAAGAAATATCAACATCCTTAGATATGCAGATGATACTACTCTAATGGCAGAAGATGAAGAGGAACTAAAGAGCCTCTTGATGAAGGTGAGAGAAGAGAGCAAAAAGACTGGCTCTCTTTCACTCAGCATTCAAAAACCTAAGATCATGACATCTGGTCCCATCACTTCATGGCAAATAGATGGGGAAACAGTGGAAACAGTGACAGATTTTATTTTCTTGGGCTCCAAAATCACTGCAGATGGTAACTGCAGCCATGAAATTAAAAGGTGCTTGCTCCTTGAAAGGAAAGCTATAACAAACCTAGACAGCATATTAAAAAGCAAAGAAATCGCTTTGCCAGCAAAGGTCCATATAGTGAGAGCTATGTTTTTTTCTAGTAGTCATGTATGAATGTGTGAGCTGAACCATAAAGAAGGCTGATTGCTAAAGAATGGATACTTTCAAATTGTGGTGTTGGAGAAGACTCTTGAGAGTCACTTGGATTGCAAGATCAAACCAGTCAATCCTAAAGGAAATCAACCCTGAATATTCATTGGAAGAACTGTTGCTGAAGCTCTAATACTTCGGCCACCTGCAAGGAGCCAACTCATTGGAAAAGACCCTGCTTCTAGGTAAGATTGAAGGCAAAAGGAGATGAGGGTGGCAGAGGATGAGATGGCTAGATAGCATCACCAACTCAATGGACATTAGTTTCAGCAAACTCCAGGAGACAGCGGAGGAAAGAGGAGCCCATAGAGTTGCAAAGAGTCAGAATCCTGGGAGAGAGCACCCATTGACTGAGTTTAGGTCGTTAGTGTAGGGAGAGGGTGATCTAGTCCATTAGGCTTCCATAGTGGGAGGTGGTCACTGGAAATTACCCTTCCCTTACACAATAAGGGAGTTGTTCTTCACAACTTAGCAACTGAACAACAACAACTTCCCTATTGTGTGGGGGAAGGGTAATTTCCAGTGACCACTTCCTACTATGGAAGCCTAACGGACCAGATCACCCTCTTCCTACATTAAGGTAATCAGAGAGACCTAAACTTGGCCAACAGGCTCTCACTCCCAGGATTCTGAATCCTGAGCAGGACACACAAGCAAGGATGGTGAAAAGTGCCGGGGTTGGAGGTCTGCCATTTCACCAACTGTACCCTGGCCAGATTGTCCCTGCTCCATGGTATAAGTCAGGATGCCTTCCAAAACCCAAGCTTAAGTAGCAAGGAAATTTAAATTTATCATTTCATATCACAAGAGATCTAGAGTGGAAGGGCTCCAGGAACAGTGCTTTCAGTGGTTTAACAATGTCATCAAGAATCCATGTTCTTGGCTGATTCACACTGTTGTGCAGCAGAAACTAACACAATATTGTAAAGCAATTATACTTAGAAAAAAAAAAAAGAAACCAAGTTCTTTTTTCTTGTTTACTATGGTCTTCAGTGTGCATACCTTCAAGCTGATTCCCTCATGGCCACCAAATGGCTACCACAGCTCCAAGAATCATGTCTAAACTCCAGTGAAGAAGGACCTTTCCTTCCATTAGATCATTCTTAGAAATGAGGAAAGTTTCCTCCCCAAAATTCCCAAGCAGACCTCCTCTTGTGGCTCAATGGCCACAACTGGGTTATCTGCTACTCCTAACCAGTCTCTAGCAAGGGTAAGGGGTTCTCTATGACTGGCTTAGGCCAATCGACCCTGGAGCCAAGTCAGGGGCATGCAGGTTAAGTGGCCTCAGGAACAGAATTGGAACTCTGCAAAAGAGTAAGAAATAGATATTAGGTTGACAACCACAATTGTAATTCCTACATTCTGGTCCTCTAGTGGTCCTTTATTCCTACTTATTTCCAAGTGTATTCCTTCTAGCTGATGCTATGAACCGTTGAGGGCATTCCCATGATGCAAATTCCCTTTTGTATAAGTAGCTAGAGTCATATTCCAATGCTTCTAGCCAAGAACTTTCACTCTCCTTTATCCCTCAAGTCTAACCAGCCTTCAGGTTCTGTTCATTACACTGCCCACATATTTCTCAAAACTCTCCACTTCTTTCCATTCCTATTGTCTCTTTCTTTAACTTCCAGAAAAATCAAGGTATCAACTCTACTGGAACATAATTTGAGAACCTCTGGTGGACATCTGTTATTTCCCTTCGTTAGCATCCATTCTCCTTTATCTAGCAAGAGCCCTCAATGTTCCTTTGGGGAGGGACCCATCCCCCCTTCCATCAAGTGGACAGAAGAAAGCTTACCCTTTCCCTCAGCTGAAGGTGGAGTGGACATGTGATCTAGGCCTGGCCAGTTAGAATACTGCCTCTTTTGGAAATCTCAGGATGCTTAGATCCTTAATTCAAGGGAGAATGTTTCTCATGTTTATTCATTCTAGTTTATTTTCATTTAAAATCTTTTTGGTTAAATTTAAGCTCTTTAGAAGTTACTTTTAGAAATTGAGACACATTACTAATACTGTAGGAATTGGCGAGGCCTTGATTTACAATTTTCTTTGTACTGAGATTTCCTTTCAGGTGTATTTTGTAAAATGAAACATTAAATTTTTTGTTAGCTTAATTTTTTTCTTAAAGACTTTTTCACAATTTAAAAAAAGAACACTACCTCTTTCTGTCCTCAGTGATTTGTTCAAAAGGAACACCTGACCCAAATCAAACCAATGAGAGGCAATCCCAGGATTTTTTGAATTTTTTGATTTTTAGAATCAAAATAGAGTCTTTCTCTTTCTATAAAAGTGGCCCTGTTGGTAGGAAGTGAGCTTGAAGCTGCTGGCAGCCATTAACATCTCAAGAAGGGGCTGAGATAAAGATAACACTTTAAAAGCTGAGTCAGAATATGGGAAAGACAAATTTTGAGTGACGCAATTTGAGATCTGAGATGCAATAACACTTGTAATCAGAACCAAGACTTGTACTTTTAAATTACTTAAATCAATAAATTTCATTTTTTTTAACCTTAGCCAGTTTTAGTTGCAGTCAAAAACTCCTAACTGATGCAAACAGGAGTTCATACGTTTTACCATCAAGTTCCTAAAACAAAAGAAAACAAAACCCCTAGTGATCAGCTCTGTAAGTCAGTACCCTAGAGAACAGAAGCACAATGACCTTGGAAGCAGGGACTGGAGGGAAAAAAGAGCAATGAACTTGAATCAGGAAAACTTCAAATTCCATCTTGGCCACTGACCCCCAGTGTGATCACTGAGTCAGGTGCTCTGCTTTTCAGAACCTTGATTGCCACACCTCTTTAGGGAGGGAATGGCACTCAGACCAACAAGCACAGCTTGTTGAGATGCTTGAATGGGGATTCATGTGAAAGGGCCAAGCCTGGTATTTTGATTGGGACTCAGTCTATAGGAGTTTACAAAGAAACTAGAAAGACTATAAAAAATAAACAAGAAAAAAAAAAGAAAAATTTTAAAGGAAAAAAAAAAAGAAACTTTCCCATGTGGACACCTCTACCCCCACTTTAGCAGTTTCTACACACATGCCAGTTCCTCCTGAACATCCGGGTCCCTTATCAACTGCTTTGGATCAGAGCAGAAAGGTACTCAGGTTTCTATCTTCCCGCAGCTGGAGCACCTATGGGATCAGAAGGGAGAAACTATTGAGTTACTGCTCACAAGTGCTTGGATCCACACAGACGCACACAGACAGCGCTTCTTCACAGCAGGGACTTGGAAGGAAGATTTCAAGAGGTGGCAGAACTGCCTATTCAAAGACAAGTTTAGGGGGTCAGAAGGTACCCAGCCCACCATCCTTCATTCCTCCTTACTTAGTGGCATCATTTTTCTCCCAGGTGTTTAGACTGTCACCATGGAACCTTTGTACAAATGGAAGCATCTCCTTCCTCTAGATGAGTGTGGCCTGTCAGAACTTCTGTGATGATGGAAATATTCTCTAGCCGTTAGTCACGTGTGGCTATTGAGCACTTGAAAACTGGCTAGTGTGACTGAGGACCTGGATTTTCTTTTCTTTCTTTTTTTTTTTTTTTAGTTAATTTAAATTTAAATAGCACATGTGGCCAGTGACTACTGTATTGGACAGCACAGCTCCACAGTGTGATAAGAGGGAGAGGTGTATGAAATATTGTTGGAGAGCTACATGGGCCCAGATCAAGTTGGGCCCTCATAGGCCATGGGGAACAGTCTGTGTTTTATTTATAAGTGTAATGGGAAGTGAATTAGTTGTCTACTGCAGCTAATAAGAGATGACAAATTGCTCCCAAATTTAGCAACTTACATTACAAACATTTACGGGCATACTTCACTTCATGGCACTTCAAAGATAGTGCAGCTGGGGGAGGATCCACTTCCAAGTTCATTCATAAAGCTATTGACTTCATTCTTCTTGATGGCTGGGCAGTTCCCAACCATGTAGGCCTTGCCATAGGTCAGCTTACTTGAGGGTGGCATTTCGTTGCCTTTCGTCACTTTTACTGCTGTTGTTTTTCCTTTGGGGGCCTGTGCTGGGTCTTCGTTGTTACATGCAGGCTTCCTCTAGTTGCCACAAGCAAGGGCTACTCTGTGTTGCGGTGTGTGTGCTTATCATTGCAGGGGCTTCTCTTGTTGTGGAGCACGGGCTCTAGGCAAACAGGCTTCAGTGGTTCTGGCACTCGGGCTCAATAGTTGCGTTTAGGGCTTAGTTGCTTCGTGGCATGTGGGAGCTTAGTTCTCTGACCAGGGATTGAACCTGACTCCCCTGCACTGCAAGGCAAATTCTTAACCACTGGATCACTAGGGAAGTTCCCTGATCTCCCTTTTTAAAAACGTCATTTTGAAAAAATAAATAAATAAAAAGATCATTTTGGCCATAGGTAGAGAGTGGGTTGAAGAGTCAGATTCTGGGAACTGTGTGAGATACCTTCCCATCCTTATCCCATATCAGTCGCCAAGTCTTATTCGTCCCATCCCCACGATAGCTCTCAATCTGGTCACTTCTCTGCACCCCCCTGGCCACCTCCCCAGCACAGGGTATCATTCCTCTCTCTAATGGTTCCTCTTAAAAGGACCTCCTGCCTGTCTTACTCAGGATGGTGGTGGTGGTTTAGTCACTAAGTCATGTCCGACTCTTGCAACCCCATGGACTGCAGCCCACCAGGCTCCTCTGTCCATGCGATTTTCCAGGCAAGAATACTGGAGTGGATTGCCATTTTCTTCTCCAGGGGATCTTCATAACCCAGGAATCAAAGCCAGGTCTCCTGCATTGCAAGCAGATTCTTTACTGACTGAGCTATAAGGGAAGCCCTTACTCAGGATACATGGTTCTCAACAATGAAACCAATTCTGGGTAACTTAGGCAGACAAGGAACTGACTGGGTGCTTGTTAAATCCACCTACCCTTCTAAGGCCGGGCTCAGTCTCCTCCCCCTCTTCTTCTACTGTCACCATAACGAACCCTCAGTTCAGTTCAGTTCAGTTCAGTCACTCAGTCGTGTCTGACTCTTTGCAACCCCATGAATCACAGCACGCCAGGCCTCCCTGTCCATCACCAACTCCCGGAGTTCACTCAGATTCATGCCCATCGAGTCAGTGATGCCACCCAGCCATCTCATCCTCCGTCGTCTCCTTCTCCTCCTGCCCCCAATCCCTTCCAGCATCAGAGTCTTTTCCAGTGAGTCAACTCTTCGCATGAGGTGGCCAAAGTACTGGAGTTTCAGCTTTAGCATCATTCCTTCCAAAGAAATCCTAGGGCTGATCTCCTTCAGAATGGACTGGTTGGATCTCCTTGCAGTCCAAGGGACTCTCAAGAGTCTTCTCCAACACCACAGTTCAAACACATCAATTCTTCAGCGCTCAGCCTTCTTCACAGTCCAACTCTCACATCCATACATGACTACTGGAAAAACCATAGCCTTGACTAGATGGACCTTAGTCAGCAAAGTAATGTCTCTGCTTTTGAATATGCTATCTAGGTTGGTCATAACTTTTTTTCCAAGGAGTAAGCATCTTTTAATTTCATGGCTGCAGTCACCATCTGCAGTGATTTTGGAGCCCAAAAAAATAAAGTTTGACACTGTTTCCACTGTTTCCCCATCAATTTCCCATGAAGTGATGGGACCGGATGCTACGATCTTCGTTTTCTGAATGTTGAGCTTTAAGCCAACTTTTTCACTCTCCTCTTTCACTTTTCAAGAGGCTTTTTAGTTCCTCTTCACTTTCTGCCATAAGGGTGGTGTCATCTGCATATCTGAGGTCATTGATATTTCTCCCGGCAATCTTGATTCCAGCTTGTGTTTCTTCCAGTCCAGCATTTCTCATGATGTACTCAGCATATAACTTAAATAAGCAGGGTGACAATATACAGCCTTGACGTACTCCTTTTCCTATTTGGAACCAGTCTGTTGTTCCATGTCCCGTTCTAACTGTTGCTTCCTGACCTGCATACAGATTTCTCAAGAGGCAGGTCAGGTGGTCTGGTATTCCCATCTCTTTTAGAATTTTCCACAGTTTATTGTGATCCACACAGTCAAAGGCTTTGGCATAGTCAATAAAGCAGAAATAGCTGTTTTTCTGGAACTCTCTTGCTTTTTCCATGATCCAGTGGATGTTGGCAATTTGATCTCTGTCCTCTAATGTCTGATGTGAATCACTTTCTTTGGATTCCAAAGACCTGTTTGCAAATGTTGGAAACATGCTCCAGGTACTAGTGACTTGGAGAGGAAATTTTGCCTCCTCTGATTTCCCTAGTGGAAAGCAGGGCCTGCCTCTGCATTTTATAGGTTTCCTCCTAAAGTGGAGGGGCATTCAGATGCTGGGCACCAAAATAATAGGTGTTTACATGACAGCCTAAGCCTCTCTCTTCTGACCCTTCACCCCACCCCTAGTATGGCACACAGTAAGCAAATATGATCAAACTACTTCCTGGTTTAACACACCCTGGACAGCTCCTCACTACCCTCAAAATGAAGTCTACACTCCTTGCCTAGCTTCCAAGGAGCTCCCTAATTCAGGCCTCTTTTGAAGGCCTGAGCGTCATTTCTTGCCCCCACCCCTCACCAAGCACACCGCAATGTGCACCTGAAACTAGTTCAGTGCTCTGCCCTCAGGTCCCAAATATATAAGCCCTCACCACCTTCCTCAAAAGAACTCTGAACGTGTGCTGCCTCTTGCCAGAGCTCTTTCCTTCCCACACCAGTTACCTCTGAAAACTGCACATTCTCACTTAACTCTCAGGTCTCACTTGGACATGACAGCCTTCAGTGGGTGAGGTACCTGTCCTTTGTCCCACTGACCACTGGTTTTCCTTCTTTCAAGGTACTTATCTTTATTCCCCAAAGTATCCTAGATCCATGCATTTCCCTGCATCTCCACTGCCACCTTCTCAGTCCATATCATCATCCCCTGTCTCCTGGAATTCTATAGCTTCCCAACTGCTTGTTCTGCCTCCATTCTTGGCCCCTTGAAAGTCTACTAGCTAGAGTAATCTTTTAAAAGGCTTTCAAAGGCTTTGAAATCTTTCAAAGGCTTCACATTTCATTTAAGAAAAACAAACTCTTCTCCATGGTTTGCAAAGCCTTCCAGGATTTAGTTAAATCCCTGCTCTTTCATTTCATATCAGACTTTTGGGCTCAGAAGCTACAGAGGCCTTCTTCCTGTTCCCTGAACATAGCAAACTTACTCTAGGCTCAGAACTTTGCACTTGTTATTGCCTCTGCTTGAAACTCTGTTCCTCTAGATCTTTGTGTGGTTGGATCTGCTCAAATGTCACACCCTGAACCCAATTCCCTTCACTATTTTGTCTGTCTTAATAGCATTTATCATTCTCTCAGACCACCCCAATTATTTGTTTACTCATAGGATTACCATCTTGATCCTCCTTCTTGCAGGTAGGCAGAGAGACTGACTATCTTGCTGGCACTACTGTATTCCCCAGCTCCTGGCTCGGTGCCTGGCACGAAGTATGTGCTCTGCATTTTTGGTTGAATGAATGGATAGGAACCAGAGAAGCCTAGTTGAATCTGTCTTGCTTTACTTGCAAGTTTGGGCAAGCCTCCGTTTCCTGGTGTGTGAAGTGAGGGTGGAGGGAGTAGGATGTTGAACTAGAAACTGTTGATTAGCTGTAAAACTTCAACCTTGCTTTCTTCCTAGTCTTAGGCCTGAAGCCAGCCACTGGACCCCAACTCCCCACCTGTATAATGGGTGTGAGCTCATTCCTGCGGCTTAGGGTGGTAGCGCTGCCTTATAAGGCAGCAGAGGCCGAGGGCGGGCGAAGCCGTGTGGGTGGAGAGAAATCACAACATCCGGCTGTGGGGGCAGGGCGGGGGCGCCCGCAGTGGGCAGGCCGGAGGCCGGGTCACAACTAGGGAGGCCGCCAGCCTTCTCTAGGCCTCTCCCTGCCTCCGATGTGCGCCCTCCAGGATGGGCCGACCCAAAAGCATACGGACGGATATACAAACTTGTTTGAGGCCGCCCTGCAGAAGGCCTAGGATGCCCGACGCATCCCCTTGAAACCCTGGAAAAGCCAGGGTGAACCAAAGGGACCACACCCACACCTAGTGGTCCAATCAGAGTGCAGTGCTGAGAATGACTGACCTTCGTTCATCCAATCAAATACCCGGTATCTGGGGCGTGATCCAGAGATCCCACCTCCGTTGTCCCCGAGGAGGGCTCGACCCTAATTGGCAGTTCGGTATCCTACGAAGGTGCAGAAATTCGAACGTAGGGGCTGAACCCCACCGCAGACCAACCAGGAAGAGGTGACGTTTTAGGTCCTGCCCGCCCTGTTCCTTTGAACGAATCCCTAGCTCCGGGGGCGGGGGATGATTAAGGGCTTGTCTAATGGGAAGACGGCGCGGGGAGCGCTCGCCCAGTTATTGGCCAAGTAAAGTAAACAGAAGGCGGGCCGGGGCGGGGCGTGCCGGAGCCCGGGTGGCCCCCGGGAGGGGGCGGAGAGTGAGCGGCGGGCGGCGGCGGCGGCCCGGGAGGCCCCGGAGGCCGCGGTGCGGTCACTGCGAGCCGATCCGAGCCTCGCCGATCGCCATCCGGCCCCGGCCCCCTCGCGCAGTCCTAGCCGGCGGCGCGGCCCGGCGGGCCCGGCGGCGCCGCAGCCCATGGAGCTCGAGAACATCGTAGCGAACACGGTGCTACTCAAGGCCCGGGAAGGTGAGGTTGTCGGGTGCAGAGAAAGCGGGCGCGCGGCCTCCGAGCTCGGCGGGGCGTCTCAGCCGCCCTATCCCCTAGAGCAGCTAGCTCCACGCCATGCACCTCTTGCGGACACGAGCCCTTCCGGCCTGTGGTCCTTTTCCTCCGCACCTGCCCTCCGGGAGCCAGAGCCCAGGAAGGGGCGGGAGTCAGGCCGCCTCCCTCGCGGCGAGTAGGGTGTTGGTGTTGGTGAAGGGGCTATGAGAAGGAGACAGGAAGGAAGAGGGAAGGGTGGGACCTCAGCCCCGGGAGAGCGGCTCTGAGGCCTCTCCCAGGTGAGAGGTTAAGAAGATGCCTCAGGAAAGGGAAGGGGCAGCCAGCCTACCCCACGTGCCCGGGCCCAGATTCAACCTGGGTTGCGCCCAGCCTGGGCCGGCGCAAAGTTGGTGCAGGGTAAAAGGTTTGGAGAATGAATTAACTTAGGCTGGCCATAGCAGAGCCCACCCGAAGTGGGGAAACTGCTGGTCATTTATGCTACCCACATGCCTGCCACTTGCTCGGAACTTTAGGACACTGGGGACAGAGGGGAATGGATAACAGTTTTTACCCTCAGGACTAGTGGGGCAGATGGGCACAGAAATAACTGGAAGCTGAGTTTTGAAGGAAGGGAGCATGCCAGGCTGGTAGGACTGTTAAGTGCAAGGCCTGGCAGAGGGAGCCTGTCTAGTGAACCTGGAATTACTGAGTGCCTCACGTTACCAGACATCTGCTCTATGAGGGTACTGGGGATGCATAAGGACCAGACCCTGTCTGCCCCTCACCTGCCATTGTTCACCTCAGTAACATAATCACCAGACACCTACTCTGTACCCTGTCCTGTCCAGGGTGCTGGGGACCAGTATAAGAAGACATTTCTCTTTGAAACACTAGGGCAGGGAGGTCAGGACTCTGCTGGGCTTTCAGGCAGGTAGCGCCATCTGCATTGCCTCTCTGACCTCTTTTACAAGTGGGAAACTGAGGCTCAGATCAGGAACTAGCCCCCAGGACCCAGCAAGATGGATTGACTCGGGCCTAGGACACAGCATGTCCCTGGTGCAGCCTGTAGGAAACAGATGCTTTCTGGCACATCATCTGGTGCCCCCTGCCTCCCCTATGCATGTTGACCTGGGGAGGTGCTGCCTGGAAATGGGCATGGTAGGCTGGGTCTTCAGTGCCCAGAGCCTTCTTTATCTCCTGTCCCTTATCGAGTCCTGGGGCTAGGCCTTCCTCCCAGCCTCTGGGGGCATCTGCCGATTCTGTTCTGCCTCGTCATCCAGCCAGCCAGGGAGGAGGGGAGGGGAGAGCCTGGACAGGCCTCCCTCCCTAGGGCTGTAGCCAGTTCAGGCTTCAAGCCTGCTGAGAACACTGCCTTGCCTGGCCAGAGAATGTAGGCCCCTTCTGACAGGCTTCCTTACGCCATGGGCGAGGCACAGGAGATTATGACCAGACTAGGACCGGTTCCTTCACTGGAGAATCCTTACTCCAACCTGACCCTGTCCCTCCCACCTGGGTGACTCTAGACAAGTCTCCTCTGTCTGAACTTCAGTAACTCTTTTTGTGGCATGGTTGAGGATGGGACATTGAAAAGCAAAGGGGAGGTGCTGACTCAGTTGTCACTGAGTTCTGGACCCTGGTCTATAGACTGAGTGCATTGGAATCCCTTCATAAGCTAATTGACAGCTTGGGCCTAGGCTTTTGCCAGTTTCCCAAGTGATCTGAGGCCCTGAGTGATTTGGGATTGCATGTATTCAGTTGAACACCTGATAGATGCCGGGCTTGTTTGGGTTTGGAAAAGAGCTTGGCCTGGGGTCCTAAGGAGCTGGGTTCGAATCCTACCTCTGGGACCTCCAGGCTTTGTAACCTTGGACAAATTGATTCCCCATTTCAGGGCCCCAGCTTTCTCATAAAATTGAGCCAGGTCTGTCAGAGTTGTTGTGAGGATGAAGTGGGACAGCACTGGGGGTTGTGAACCCTCACTTAATCCTCCTTCCTTTCCCAGACCCCCAGAGACATGGGAAAGGGTCCAGGCTGGGGTGGGGTGGGGAGGAGCCCCACTGACTCTGATGGCAGTTCCAGGACAGGATATTTGCATGTGACTCTCTGCTGCTGCCTTGATGTGGCTGAGAGGAGGGGGAGGAGGAAGTAACTGGTGGGGGTAGCAGGCGGATGGAGGGTTGGGTGAGGGACTTGCGGGGGTGGGGGAGGAGTTCCCCTTCTGGGGAGGCCTTGCCCTGGGTTGAGGGTGGGGGTCTGTTGCTCACTGACAGTGGAGCAATGACTGTGAGATGTGCTGGGTTCAGGCTGCGGGAGGGCTGCTACCAGGTTTCCCAATGGGGTACCCTGCAACACTTCCTCCTCTAGGCAGCTTAGGTCAGGGAGCCCACTGGAGGACCCAGCCTTGCCCCTTCCCTGCAAGGCGGCCCCTCCTATACTGCCTGCCTTCAACCAGGCTAGATAGAAACAAAGCTGCATAAACCATAGGGGAAACTGAGGCCAGGCAAGGGAAAGTGGTGGCTGGAGGTTGCCACTGACTTGTTGGAGTTGGGCCCCACCCCTTGCCACAGCTTTACTGAGTACTGGACACAGACTCTGTTAGTCATCCTCACAATACTTCTGGAGGACCTGAAGTACACATGGAGAAACTGAGAGCAAGCTAGGGGCTTCTCTGGTGGCTCAGATAGTAAAGAATCTGCCTGCAATGCAGGAGACCTAGGTTTGATTCCTGGGTTGGGAAGATCTCCTGTAGAAGGGAATAACAACACACTCCAGTAGTCTTGCCTAGAGAAATCGATGGACAGACCACGGGGTCACAAAAAGTGGGACACAACTGAGCGACTAACACAGAAGAGAGCAAGTTACAGTCTGAAGTGTAAAGCAATTCAAACCCAAATCTGTAAGATGCCAAGACTCAGGCCCCTTCCACCATGTTCAACCTCATGACCCACAGGCCGCACCTGTCTAGCTCTCTAACGTGTTTTATGTATTTGGCTGCAGTGGTTTTTTTTTTTTTAAATAATATTGGAACAAGTATTTCGTGTAACAGTCCAGATTCCCAGCTGACTTTGAAAAGTCTGAAGAGTTGGCCACACCGAGCCGGCATTCCTGCCTAGTCAGAGTCAAGCAGTCAGCTGCGGTTGTGCTGCAGCTGTCTCTGTTTGAGGGGTCCGGTTCCCACACTCCCCACTGCTCCCTGTTGTTTCCCATCTGGTCCATATTTACCGCACCTGTCTGATTCTGTAGGCATTTGAGCTGCTGCCCAGCGGCTACAGATGAGGGATCAGCTAGGTAAAATGAGGTGCCAGGACCAGGAAAGTAGGGGTAAGAATTCTGAGTGCCAGGCCTCCTGCCACCACTTCTTTTGCCTCTGATGCAGGGTCCCGTCATAGGGGCCTGGAGCCTCCCTGGTGACTCCCTGCCCTCTGCCATCTCTCAGGCATGTTCCACACATCCCAGGACATCTCCCTTCTGGGCCTGGACAGTTTCCCCCACTATCCTGTCCTTCTCTTCACTTGGGAGGGAAACTCCTACCTGGTTGGAAGCAGCTGAGGCTTGCTGAAGCTAACTGGAAACCCCACCTCCCACCCCTGCCCACCCATGGCCTGGCCTCATGCCCTGCTTGATTCTTCCATCCCTTCTTGGCTCTTCCAGCCTAGGAGCCCCTAGCAGGAGGGCCTGGGGTCCATGTGTATCCTGAAGCCCAGCAAGAGCATGTTGCATGCAGAAGGAAGGCCCAAGGGGCCTCTCAGAGTGGACTGGGCCTAGGCTGGACCCTGAAGGCCTCTGGACCACGCTGAGGGTGGCAGGGAGGCCAGCAATGGCAGGACTCAAGAACTAGCGCCTGTTTGCTTCCACAGGTGGCGGCGGGAATCGTAAAGGCAAAAGCAAGAAATGGCGGCAGATGCTACAGTTCCCCCATATCAGCCAGTGCGAAGAGCTGCGGCTGAGCCTCGGTGAGGCCTTGGTTGAGACCGCGGGGTGGGGTGGGGTGCAGAGGCGAGAGAGTCCTGGTGTGCCAGGGGAGCCTCCCCTGAGACCTTGTCTTGGGCCAGAGGGTTGTGGGGGTTTCACGGAGCAGAGAGATGGAGGCTGCACCACCCAGCTGAGTTTCAGTTCCTGGGTCCAGGCTGGGTGGAGGGCAGAGAGCACGCAGGACAGCAGCGGGTGGTGGGGATAGGTGTGGGGAGGAGCCCCAAGTCAGATATGGGAGCAGTCTGAGGGAAGCTGCAGAAGAGGGGACCAGGCCTCAGGTGAGCAGGGCTCGGAGGACAGAGCAGAATGTGCAGGGGGCTCTGGAGTCAGCTCACACACTGACTGTCTGGGGCAGTGGGGATGGTGGAATCCAGGCCTGTGCGCAGCCCTACCCAGCCTGGCCCTGAGGGTGCCAACAAAGCCTTGACCAGCAGGGCCCAAGCCCCTCTGATGGCCTGCACGTGGGCCAGGAGTACACCATGGCTGCTTCCACCGCTGGGAAGGAGGCCTAGCCTCGAACTCGCCGGAAGCCACAGCTTCCTCCCACACTTTCGCCAGGCAGGCAGCAGGTGTGGGCTGGGCCAGAGCCGGGCCGGAACCACATAGACCACACCCAGCCCCAACCATGACGTATGTACAAGTAGTGTGAACTGGAAGTCAGCAGCCGGAAGTGAGGACCCGGCTCTGGAGCCACACTCCTGCTTGCGTGACCTTGGGGCTAATCACTCAGCCTCCCTGGGCCCTGGAGTCCCAGGGCTACGATGGCAGTAACTGGTGTCGCCTTAGTGCTGTGGCGAGGGTTCTAAAGGGGACAGTGGCTGCCATACTACAGGGCTGAAAGCTGTTGGCGGGGGCTCCGGGCCTGGCGGTGTGGACAGGAGTGCCTTGCCGGCAGGCTCCAAATCCAGGAATCCAGCAGCTCCCACCTCTGCCTGCAGAGCGCGACTACCACAGCCTGTGTGAGCGGCAGCCCATTGGGCGCCTGCTGTTCCGAGAGTTCTGCGCCACAAGGCCTGAGCTGACTCGCTGCATTGCCTTCCTGGATGGGGTGGTGAGTGCGGCCCAGCCCCACACCGAGGGTGGGCAGAGGTCCTGGGCCACATGTGTGTCCCGTCTCCTCACACCTATTACTCCATCCAAACCCCAAGCCTTCTCTGCCTCCACCCCCACCCCCGCAGGCCGAGTATGAAGTGACCCCTGATGAGAAGCGGAAGGCATGTGGGCTGCGGCTCATGCAGAATTTTCTGAGCCACACGGTGAGTTAGCACTGGCGTAGGGATGAGGTTAGTGGACTGAGCTCAGTGATGGTGAGAGGAATGACCACTGCCTGTGCAGAGAGTGCCCCTGGAGCTACTCCAGGCTCACCAGGTGGCACTGTGGGCAGGGAGCCCAGGAGGGTGGGCTGGGGCACTGGGCCCAGCAGCTCTGCTTCACCATGCCTCAAGGAGAGCAGCAGAAAATTCAGCCACTAAGCAGGCTGTGCACCCCTGGCCACCCATCACGAACCCGAGATCTCTGCCCTGGAGGTGGGCAGGTCCTGCACTGACCTGTCTGTGGCATGTCCCCAGGGTCCCGACCTCATCCCCGAGGTCCCCCGGCAACTGGTGACAAACTGTGCCCAGCGGCTGGAGGAGGGACCCTGCAAAGACCTCTTCCAGGAGCTTACTCGGTAAGACTCTCCTTGCCCTAAGGCTGAGAACTGTGTCCTGAGGAGGGGGCTTCTGCAGACCCAGAGGGCTATGAACAGTGCAGCAGGTGGTGAGCAAACTCAGTCTCTCACCCCAGCCTTGCCCCTGCTCTGTGACCCTGATCAGGTTGCCTCCCCTCTCTGTAGCATCCTGGGCTTTAGCATCGGATATCTGTCTCCACCGCAGGTGGGCCAGCAGGAGGGTTGGCCAAGGATTCTGCCTTTCAGGCTGAGCATACACATAACAGGGGGCCTGGCCCATCGAGGGGAGAATGGGGGTGTCAGGTGCTGACCAGAGGCTGGGCCTTCTCGACAGGTTGACACACGAGTACCTGAGTGTGGCCCCTTTTGCCGACTACCTCGACAGCATCTACTTCAACCGTTTTCTGCAGTGGAAGTGGCTGGAAAGGTGAGCTCCTTGAAGGCTGGCCCCAGGTGGGCTGGGTTGAAGGGGTTCTCATGGGTCTCAGGCCCCTGCTCAGCTAGTGTTTGCTTCCCAACCCCTTGTCCACAGGCAGCCAGTGACCAAAAACACCTTCAGGCAGTACCGAGTCCTGGGCAAAGGCGGCTTTGGGGAGGTGAGTGGCCAGGCCAGAGCCCAGCAGAGTGTAGAGGTGAGGTAGAGGGGACCCTGACCATCCCCTTACCCTCTCTGAGCCTATAACCCTCAGGAAGGCTGCAGCTGGTCCCGACTTGCCCCATCTGGCTACAGGTATGCGCCTGCCAGGTGCGGGCCACAGGCAAGATGTACGCCTGCAAGAAGCTGGAGAAGAAGCGGATCAAGAAGCGGAAAGGGGAAGCCATGGCACTCAATGAGAAGCAGATCCTGGAGAAAGTGAACAGTAGGTTTGTAGTAAGTACAGACAGGAGACCCCTCCTTTCCCCCACGGCCACACCGGCCCTTCCCACTCACTGGACTAAGACCTCTTCCCTCCCTGACCCGCCCCCTCCAGGCACCGCTACCTCTCCCACCCTCAGAGATGCCTGGGAGGGGCGGCTTTGGGATGTTGACGCCTGGCCTGGGAAGCAGGGTGGCCCCAGGGAGTGGCACTAAGAATAGCTTTTGGGTGGCTGGCGCTCACCCTGCTACCAGGCATCCCACGGCCTCTGCTTCAGGGCTCATGTCCCCTTGGTCACAGGTGAGCTTGGCCTATGCCTATGAGACCAAGGACGCACTGTGCCTGGTGCTGACGCTGATGAACGGAGGCGACCTCAAGTTCCACATCTACCACATGGGCCAGGCTGGCTTCCCTGAGGCTCGGGCTGTCTTCTACGCAGCAGAGATCTGCTGTGGCCTGGAGGACCTGCACCGGGAACGTATTGTGTACAGGTGCAGGGGCATGGCCCTCACGGCCAGAGGCTGCGGCTCGGCTGGGGTAGAGGCTGCAGAGGGATGTTGGTGTGCTGGCACCGTCGTTGGGGGCACAAGTCTGTCGGACCTTAGCTCGGGCTCCACACTCACCCACGCTCAATAGGCTACTAGGCTACTAGGCTCAGCATGGCTCAGAACCCAGGCTCTGGGGTCTGGTTAACCCATGTGTGAATCCTGGCCCTGTCACCCCTATGTGGCCTTGGCCAGTCAACTCCCTGCTCACAACACCATTTTTTTCCCCTGGGAAGCAAAGATTTTAATTCCTGCCTTGCAGCTTGTTGTAGAGAATGAATGAGATAATGCTGGAAAGTACACAGAACACGGCAGTGGGGAGCTCTGCTTAGTACTATTACTAGTAATGGTTTTGGGCTTCCCTGGTAGCTCATCTGGTAAAGAATCTGCCTGCAATGAGGGAGACCTGAGTTCAACCTCTGGGTGGGGAAGATCCCCTGGAGGAGGGCATGGCAACCCACTCCAGTATTCTTGCCTGGAGAATCCCATGGACAGAGGAGCCTGGCGGGCTACAGTCCATGGGGTCACAAAGACTCAAAAATGACTGAGCGACTAAGCACACCAGGAGGGGGTGGCCCCGTTGGCTGTCTGGCCAGCTGAGCAGCATCTAACCCTGCCGTTCTCTCCTTGCAGGGACCTAAAGCCAGAGAACATCCTGCTAGATGACCATGGTGGGTGAGGGGCCCCTAGGGGCAGGGGAAGGATGGGGGAGGTGTGCCCATCTGCCTAATGGGCCTCCCTGCTTCTCCACCCACATTCAGGTCACATCCGCATCTCTGACCTGGGGCTGGCTGTGCACGTACCCGAAGGCCAGACGATCAAAGGCCGTGTGGGCACCGTGGGCTACATGGGTGAGTCCGCCTTCCCCCGACCCACCAGCCTCCTGGGTCCTCTTGCTGTCATGTGTCCAGTCCCACCACTTCTGTTGGGAAATCTGTACCTCACGGAACAGAAAGAGCTGACGTTCCTCTTTTATATATGAGGAGACCAAGACTCAACCAGGGCTCCACACACTGTGAATCCACAGCGTTCACTCGCTTGCATAGTCATCGAGCCCCTCCTACTGACTGGGCCTGAAGGTGGCTACCAGTGAAAGACAAGGGCCTCACGCCCGTTTTCTATAGCCTTGGTTCCTCCACTGCCCCAGCTGCCCATGCTAGGAGTGGGAGTGCCCATCTGTGGTAGGGGCCGTGATGAGGCCCTGAGTTCCCCTTGAGAGCCCGTGACACAGTACACAGAGCTCCAGGTATGCGCTCCACCACCTCCTTACTATACGTCCAAGGGCCAGACATTCTGCCTCTCTCAGCCTCACTTTCCCTGGCTGAAGCCTGCTCCCAGGATTGCCTTCAACCTGAAAGGAGGCGGTAGAGGCAAAACTCCCTACCTGCCCGCTCTAGCAGGCAGTCAACACCCAGCAAATGAGTTGCCATCTTCTTTCCTCTCTTTGACATTGAAGCTAGAGGTTGCAAACTGGTAGCCACACTGGGTCTAATTTGGCCTCCATCTGTGTTTAAATCAAATTGTCTTTGAAACAATTTGAAGTGGTCATCAGCATTTGATAACCCAGACAGCTTCATGTTAAAAATATGATTTCTGACTTCTCTTGAAAGATCAGAAGACCTGACCCCCCACTCCCACCCCACCCTGCAGGGCCATACCAGCTCCTTCTGGTGGGCTATGAGCTCCGCTACTCCCTGTGGTCCCCACCAGGCTGCTGATCGTGCCTGCCTGGAACTGGCTGGTGCCAGTGAGTGTTTGAACTGATCCCTGGCCTTGAAATGCGAGCTGGCCATTCCCAACGCCCCAGGGCTCAACTCTGCCTCCCGCCCAGTCTTAATTCCTGCTGTCCTTCCCAGCCCCAGAGGTGGTAAAAAACGAACGGTACACCTTTAGCCCGGACTGGTGGGCACTCGGCTGCCTCCTGTATGAGATGATCGCAGGCCAGTCACCCTTCCAGCAGAGGAAAAAGAAGATCAAGAGGGAGGAAGTGGAGCGGCTGGTGAAGGAGGTGCCTGAGGAGTACTCCGAGCACTTCTCCCCACAGGCCCGCTCACTCTGCTCCCAGGTACAGCCGCCAGCAGGAGGCCCAACCAGCCGGGGCTGGGGCTGGGGGCACCTCTCTCAAGGATACCCTAACCGCCCCTGCCCTGATGCAGCTCCTCTGCAAGGACCCCTCCGAGCGCCTGGGGTGTGGTGGGGGCGGCGCCCAAGAGGTGAAGGAGCACCCCCTCTTCAGGAAGCTGAACTTCAAGCGGCTGGGAGCTGGCATGCTGGAGCCACCCTTCAAGCCTGATGTGAGTGCCACCCACTCCTGCTGAAGGCAGGGCCAAGCCCAAGGGGAGCTGGGGGCTCTTGGAGCATTGATTGGGACCTGCTCAGTGCAAGCATTAGAAAACTCAAGTGGGTTAACCAACCAAACAATTCACCAAGCTCCTAAAAATGAAAGGCCCCAGAATAGGCCTGGCTTTTGGCACACTGGATCTGGGGCTTCAGCAGTACTATAAGAATTCTGTCTTCCTCCTCCTCCCCACTACCTGCTTCCCTCTTGGGCAGCTGTCCCCAGGCTTTCAGGCCTTCATCCTAATAATTCAGCCACCCTGGTAGACAGAGAGTGCCTCTTTGCTCACCATTCCCTGATTACTCGGATGCCCCTCAGCAGCCACATCAGGACCACGTGCCCACCATGCCACTCAAGTGGGGAAGATTGGTCTCCCAAAGGGAAACCAAGATTCCTTGCCAGCTGGGGGAAGGGCCATTGGACTGGCAAAACATCCACTGCCCCCTGCACCTGGCAACACTGACCTCCCATCTGTGAGCAGAACACTCCCCTCTGCAGAGTCTCACTCATTGACTGAGCTCCTCAGTGGGTCAGACATCTGTTGGCAGAAACATCCTGGAGTCATCAGATTCTCAGTGCGAGAAGTCCACCTCAAACTTAGGCCCAACATGGAGCTTTTTGGTTCATTTAGCCAGGAAGTCCCAGAGTAGGACCAGCGTCAGTGTTTCACACTGTGTTGCCAGGACTCCACCTCTTGTCACTGCTTGTCACCTGTTGACTGTTCTCCCATTGAATTCAAGCTTCTCAGTATAAAGTCATAGGGAAGGTTCTGATTGGCCTAAATTAGGTCACGTGCTTGCCCTCACCTCATGTGTAAGAGGACTGAGTCCTGTGATTGACAGTTCACCAGGAAGAAGGAAGGTGATGATGGGTGGGCCAGATTGGTGGCTGTCAATCATGCATGTGATTGTTTACACATTCAACAAAGTATCTGAATGCCAGTATGTGCCAGATCTCAGAATTCATAGGGTCAGTAGGACGCAGTCCTACCTTCATGGTCTAGTGGGAAGACATAGAAAAATAAGCCAGTAAGTGAAAAAGGAGTGGTGGAGGGTTGGGAGTATTTTTGGACAGGATGGCCTCTGAGTAGCTGATGAATGAGTATCAGTAGAAACCTAAAGTATGTGAAGGAGAGAGTTGTGCCAGGATTTGGGGCATGAGCATTCCAGGGAGAAGGAGCATCCAGGCATTGAGGTCCTAGTCCAGGGACCAACCTTGAGAGGTGGAGCAACAGTGGAGGCCAGTGTGGGCAGGGAAAGAGCGAATGTGGAGCAGGAGTGTTGAGGGGTGGGGACAGGTGGGGGCCCATAGAGCTGGGCAGTGGGAGTGGGAGGCCCCTGCCTCCATAGGCCTGCATCTTGTAGGTGGGGCTACCAGCGCCCAGAGGTGCTGGCCTTGCCATCGGCAGTTGAACTGCAAGCCTGACTTCTGCAGCCTGCCTTAGAGCTGGCTCTCCCACTCAGCTTGACTCCAGCTTCCCTGCACATCTCAGTTAATCTTGAAAATCACTGCCTTGGAGTTTAACTTTTTTAGAAGCAGATGAAAAGTGTGCTTGATGGTGGTACAGGTTTTAGCAGCTTTATTGAGTTCACATACCATACAACTCACTTCTTTTAAGCATATAATTAAATGACTTTTAGCATAAAGATGCAACCATCACCAAAATCAACTTTAGAACATTTTCATCACCCCTCCCCCCCAAACACCCCCTACTCATTAGCAGTCATTCCTCATTCCCCTTTCCCTTGGCAGCCACTAGTCTGCTTTATGTCTGTCTATATTGGCCTGTTCTGGACATCTCGTGTTAATGGGATTGTATCATATGTGGTGCTTCGTAACTGGCTTCTTGCAGTTTGCGTGTTTTCCAGGTTCACCTGTGTTGTAGTTCTTACTGGTCCTGCATTCCTTTTTTATGACTGGATAATATTCCATTCTATGAATATTGCACCTTCTGTTTATTCATCCATCTATGGACATTAGTGTTGTTTTTGTTATGGGGCTCTGATGGATAACTGCTTTGAACATTCACATACAAGTTCTTGTGGGGACGTATGTTTTCATTTCTTTGGGACGTATACCAAGGAGTTGAATGCTGGCTCATATGGTAACATGTTTACGCTTTGGGAGAACTGCTGACTTTTCTGAAAAGCAGCTGTATGATTTTACTTGATGATGTTTTGACATCCTTAACAGTATGATTTAGAAAACAATGTAAAGATGAAAAAGGAAGTGGCCTTCTGGAGTGAGGTGGGCTCCTAGCAGGGGGCTGAGGGCACGGGGACTGTTGGCTGTGAAGCAGAAGGAGATGGAGTATGCCGTTGGACATCCCAGGACAGAGGGACCCATCAGCTCCAAGCCCTGCATGGGGTATCCAGCTGAAGGGGCCAGCTGAGATTCAGCCTGCTCTCCCCTTACCAGTTGCCCCCAGACAGCTGTGTACAGGCAGGGGTGGGGGCTCCCCATTATTGATTCCATATGGCACTGTGGAGACTGATGGACTGTCATGGGTCAGCTATGCAGCCTCATCAGTCCGTGAGCAGTGAGGGGTGATCCCCAGTTTAGAGGGAAACTTGGGCCTCAGAAGGGACTGTCATGCTCAGGAAGTGCATGGGGCATTTTGATTTTTGAAGTAAAGTTGATTTATAGTGTTGTGTGTTAGTTTCTGCTGTACAGCAAGGTGATTCAGATAAGATATATGTATGTGTTTATGTACATGTGTATACATACTTTTTTCAGATTCTCTCCATTGTAGTTTATTACAAGGTATTGAATATAGTTCCTCACACTATATAGTATGACTGTGTTATTTATGTAATATATAGTCATATGTATCTGCTAGTCCCAAACTCCTTATTTATCTTCTCCCCTTCCTCTTTGGTAACTGTAAGTTTGTTTTCGATGTCTGTGAGTCTCTTTCTGTTTTGTAAATTAAGTTCATTTGAATCTATTTTTCTAGATTCCACATGTGATATCACTATATTTGTCTTTGTATGACTTACTGCACTTAGTGTGATGATCTGTAGGTCCATCAATGTTGCTGCAAATGGCATTATTTCATTCTTTTTTATAGCTCAGTAATATTCTATTATAAATATATATATACATATATATATATATATACACCAAACATACCATGTCTTCTTTTTCCATTCATCTATGGATGGATATTTAGACTGTGTCCATATGTTATCTATTGTAAATAGTGCAGCTGTGAACACTGGGGGCACCAGGAAGCTGCAAGGGTCAGGGCACATGCAGCCCCAGCTCAGGGCTGAGTTGGTCTCCTGTGGGGTCTTCCTGTCTGACCTCTGTCTCTGTTCCCCCAGCCCCAGGCCATTTACTGCAAAGATGTTCTGGACATTGAACAGTTCTCAACAGTTAAGGGTGTGGAGCTAGAGCCCACTGACCAGGACTTCTACCAGAAATTTGCCACGGGCAGTGTGCCCATCCCTTGGCAGAACGAGGTGGGGACCTGCCCAGCTGGTGGCTGGTGGGTGGGGGGTGACCTCAAGGGCAGCACTCACAGCTGTCTGTTCTGTGGCAGATGGTGGAGACCGAGTGCTTTCAGGAGCTGAACGTCTTCGGGCTGGATGGCTCGGTTCCCCCAGACCTAGACTGGAAGGGCCAGCCACCAGCACCCCCCAAAAAGGGACTGCTGCAGAGACTCTTCAGTCGCCAGGTAATCCCCAGTGGTGTCTTACCTTGGCCCCCAGCCCAGCTCCTGGGATGGCAGGTGGGAGGCAGAGCTGGTGCCCATATGCGGGGGAGTGGGCATCCTCCGGTTGTGTCAGCGGTGCCCAGGGTCTCTGGCCCCATTCCCACCTGTCCCCCACCCATGGCTGGGCTCATGGCCTCTTTTCTCTTTCCAGAGGTGAGCAGTGTGGGCTTCCTGTGGGTTGGCCTTGCTGCCCAGCCCCGGGGAGCCACAGGCAGCCCTTCCATGGCAGAGGCGAGATGTGGGCGAAAGAAGTCTGGTGCCCGCTCCCTACCCATCCTTCCCCTCCCATGCCGTGCCCTGCACCTGGCACCTGCAAGCAGCGAGCCTTGCTTAGCCGTCTTGTCTCCCTGTGCCCTGCATCCACCAGCCCAGAATAGAGGGCCCTGGCAGAGCCTGGGATCCACCTGGTCCCTCTTAACTCCAGCCTATTGCCAGCAGCCTCTGCACTGGTGTCCACACGTGTCTGGCCTGAGCTGCTGCTCTGGGCCCCTCGTGGGGAACCCCCTCCTTGGAGCACAGCCCTGGTCGGCCCTGGCAGGGCCGGGCCAGGTAAAGGCCCTGGTGGCTAACTGCGCACGCTCTGCCTCTCTCCCTCCATGTCTCCCCTGCCCTGCAGGACTGCTGTGGAAACTGCAGCGACAGTGAGGAAGAGCTTCCCGCCCGCCTCGAGCTCCCCACCCGCCTCTAGCCCCCAGACTGGGGGCCCCCCGGGCGGTTGGCGGTAGCAGCTACTGCGAACGCTGTTTACAGTTTTGCACAGTGGTCTTCCCCATTGTCCACTCAAGTCGTGGCCTGGGAGATACAGCCGGAGCTGTCCCCAGTGCCCTCTGCCCCGGAGCCCCTGGTCTGGCTGAGTGGTCAAGGCTTGGGCTGTCCCCTGGGACAAAGGTGCGTCCCTTCAGCTCTTGTCTGTGGAGCTCGGGGCTTTCTGTATTTATGTCTTTGTATGAATGTATATAGCAACCAGAACATTCTTAAGACTCACCCTGGAGCCGGCAGAGGGGCTGCTGCCGCACACTCCAGACACCTCAGGCCCGGCTTGGATGGGCAAAGTTGGGCCAGGCCAGGCCCCTGGGCCCTCAGCACTGTGCTTGCCACCGCCGACCTCTGAGTGAGACTTGTGCCTGCCGCTGCCACCCTGGGTTTCGGCCTCCACCTCTGGGGCCCAATACTGGCCATTCTCAGCACCTGTCAGAGCTGGACCTGGGAACACTGGGTCCCCTAGGCCTGTGCCAAAGTGTGACCGGAGACTGGGCTGCCCCTGGGACCCCTCAGTCCACTGCCCAGGCTGTCCCGACGGGTCTGCCTCTGCCTTCCAGCTCCCGGGATACCTCGTCCCCTGTGCTGGGCCCTGTCCTGGAGTCACCTCTTGCAGAACACCCCAGCCCAGGCCATAGGAAGGGAAGGGGTAGGGGTGTCACTGACCAACCCTCAAACATTCCAGACTCCCCTCGATATAGACACATGTGCCCAGCAATAATCCGCCCCTCCCTGAGTGTGTGTGTGTGTGTGTGAATGAATGAAAGAGAGAGAGAAAGAAGGGGGCAGGCTGAGGCTGTGTGCCTGCATCCCAGCCCCAGCCCTTCCCAGACTGATGGCCCTTTTGGTCCCAGTGTTAACAGTAGTGTGGGATACAGGGCCCCAGTTTTTCCATATTTAAGGCCGATTTTTATTACTCATTTTGTCCATTGTAAGCTGCCACATGTCTGTGTGAATACAGTCTGAGCACAAATCTGGCTACCTGCCCCTGCCTGCCTCTTTCTTGGCCCTGGTGGTCCAGGGATCTCCTTGCTTCCCTGGCCCTGCTGGAAGTGGGAAGGGGTTGGAAGTGGGGCTGGTGGAGGCTGCCCTTCCACCAAGGCCTAAGGGCCTCAGGACTGATCTTAGGGTAAACTCTCCAAGCTCTGGTGGCCTTTGGGCTCCACCAGTTTCCTCAATGGGATGAGGCCTGAGGAAAGAAGCCTTGGGTCCCCACTAGGGTATGGGTCTGACTCCGCTTGTGCTGAAGAGGCAGGCTCAGCTGGTAGTATCCTCCAAGACCAAGGTGGCCTGGCCACCAGTTGTGGGTTTGGAGCCGCCTGTGGAGTAGGGTGGGAGCTCCTGTTGGGAACACCTGCTCAGTCTGTCTTGTCTGGATACCTCCATGATTTGCCCAGGGCCCGTACACATGTATTAGAGCCATTCCTCTGCTCTGCTTCTGAACCAGGAAATGTGGCCGGGCAGAAATGCACACTGGTGATGCTGCAAGTTAGGTCATGGCAGAGGCAGGTGCAGACCAGCCATGTGGGCATCAGGGAGAATTCTCTGAAGGTAGCAGTTGAGCTGGGCCTAGAAGGAGACCTGTGCAGAGATGAGAGTGACAGCCTATTGACCACAAGTATGTCCCAGACTACACAAACTTGTTCCTGTAGCCTTCCAATGACTCAGCCCCTGCTATGACCACCTATAATGGTTTGTTCCTGGCCTTTGGGCCAGGTACCCAGTGCCACAGAGGCCACATGAGCTTTGCAGTTGGACAGCTCTGGGTTCAAGTCCCAGTCTGGCCACTTAACAAACTGCATTGTATAGACCCTACCCTTGTCTGGAAAGATTGGTCTGATTTCCCATTGCTTCACAGCATCTATGAAAATTCGCTTAAATAGCCAGTCACCCTCCTGAGCCCTTGGGTCATCGGCAGCCCAGCTCTTGAGAGCATGTGCAGTGTGCGCGGCTGCTTCTGTTGATTTGAGAGGAATGGGGTAGGGAGAGGGCTTTGCTTAGCTAGGTCTTCCAGCTGGTGAGTGGCCATTGCAGGATTGAGAGGAAGCGATTGACGATGAGGAAACGAGGTGAGAGGCAGGGGCCTGAGGCACAGCAAATTCTGTTGTGGGGGTTGGAGGACTGGGTAGATAGGTATTAGTGTACAGAGGCCGCAGCCCAGCTCTGGGCAGGTGTGTGAGGGTGAATGAATGCCAGGTAGATGGGTAGGTCCATACCTCCTGATGGCGCTAGTGGTAAGGAATCTGCCTGCCAATGTGGGAGATACTGGTTTGATCCCTGGGTCAGGAAGATCCCCTGGAGAAGAGAATGGCAACCCACTCCAGTATTCTTGCCTGGGAAATCCCATGGACAGAGGAGCCTGAAGCGCTACAGCCCAAGGGGTTGCTAAGAGTCAGACATAACTGAGCATGCGTGCATGCAAACCTCCCACCAGACTCCCCTTAGGCTAGGTAGGCACCCAGGGGACTTCTTGGCAAGGGTTCAACCCACCTTAAAGTTCTTACCACAGTGGGTCCTTGGCAGAGGAAACTTCCAGAATTCCGTTACTAACAAGTCTTCCCCAAGTTCATCTCCCCATCCAGCTCTGATCAGAGCTGGGAACCCAGATGGAGATGAGGCCCCCCCCTGCTAGCTTGGAACTCAGTCTGGTAGGCAAGCAGACGGGGGAACAGCGGGACCCAGTGTGATCAGCACTGTAGCAGAGATGATTCTAGAACTGCTGGGGCTAGGGCTGAGACTGAGGGCCAACACAAAGCAAGGGAGGAGGCCCCTTGTCACAAAGTTGTCCAGTTGGGACCCTCTAGGATACAGAATCAGATGTTCCCGGACAAGGAGTCAGATGGGTGATCTAGAGCCTCTAGTGGGGCAATGGCTGGAGCCAAGTTCAAGGAGACTGCCATGCTGGGTTTTGAAAGCTGTGCTAGGATGTGGGGTCTCATCTGGAAGGTGGGGGCAGTCCTGAAGGATTTTAGGTGGTTGTGTTAGGGTGTCTGCCTAACATGTACAAAAGCACCCCATGTTTCCTTTGGGCAAACTCCCCTTAGTCTTCGTGGTTCGGATGGGACTGGGCTGGCACTTGCTGTATACACATAGACTTATAGCATGTGACCCAGGGGGCACTGTCAGGGGGACCCAGGGGGATCTTTGGTTGCAAGTGACAGCTGTCCTATAGCTAACTTAGAACGTGTTAAAATGGTATGGAGGAGCTCAGAGAACCAGGACTTAGGTAGCTCATCAGGTAGCACAACCCCCAGAAGCAAGATGCTACAGCCATGCTTATGTCTTTGCACTACTGAGCTTCAAATCCAAGAAGTCCAAATGACCAGGCTGGGAAACTGCCCACTACCTTATGGGAGTGTGGTGAGTCCCACAGTGAAATAACGGTACCCAAAGAAAAGGGAATGGATACTGGGTGACTGAACTCATACCCCTTCGCCCGTACCTGGATTGGTTCACCTCTGTACACTTGGCCAATACAAATCCAAAAGGAGCCTGGGGGGTTGCCTGAACTACCGATGGACAGTCAGTGTTCTCAGTTCCTCTAGCAATGGATGGCTTGTGTCTAGAGCTGTGGGGTCAACCTCACCACCACATGGAGGCAGATTTACCTGAAAATGATGCAAACAAGAGAGCTGAGTGGAGAGAACAGATAAATGCCTCATTGCATTGCTAGGACACCTGGAACCAATTGTGGCCATAGCTGAAAATCCCCTGGACA
Source organism: Oryx dammah (assembly GCF_014754425.2). Taxonomy (NCBI): domain Eukaryota; kingdom Metazoa; phylum Chordata; class Mammalia; order Artiodactyla; family Bovidae; genus Oryx; species Oryx dammah. The sequence goes on along the minus strand of NW_024070189.1, from coordinate 70,861,115 downwards.
TTCCAGTTACAGGGAAACTTACATACACAAATAAGCCTCAAGCCCATTTGTTTTGAGGTTTTGTCACTTGCAACCCAGAATGTTCTGGCCAACATGAGAGTAGAGGATGTTTTTTGGAAGACTACCCTAAGTGTGGAGGAGAATTTGGACTGGAAACAACCCAACTAAGAGGCTGGTGGACAGTCAGGATCAGACAGCCTAGGCAGTGGAGGCCCTGACTAGAGCTCACCTCTGTTCCCTGAAGATGAACAGAGTCCCTGGAGGCCAGGTGTACAGATCTAGCACGAGGTACTCCATGTGCTACTTCTTACTAGACGTGGTAGTGTGTGCTGGGAACACAGTGGGGAGGGCCATGAGTTGGGTGGTTGTTCAGTTGCTCAGTTGTGTCTGACTCTGCGACCCCGTGGACTGCAGCATGCCAGGCTTCCTTGTCCTTCATCATCTCCCTGAGTCTGCTGAAACTCGTGTCCATCGAGTCAGTGATGCCATCAAGCTCTCGTCCTCTGTTGTCCCCTTCCCCTGCCTTCAATCTTTCCCAGCATCAGGGTCTTTTTCAATGAGTCAGTTCTTCGCATCAGGTGGCCAAAGTATTGGAGCTTCAGCTTCAGCATCAGTCCTTCCAATGAATATTCAGGCTTGATTCACCGGAAGGACTGATGTGAGTTCGGAGTGGACCATATATTTGTAAGTTGGAGATTCAGTGGGGTGCCTGCCTGGTCCAACTCTTGCCCAATGCGTGTGGTGTGTGCGGTGCCTGTCAGGATGTGACCGGGGCCAGGACATGTGTGTGTGAGGGTTCTCCATCTCAGCTGTGTGTGTGTAGCTGTGTGTGTGTCAGGGTTTTCCATCTCAGCTGCTTGTCTCAGCATACTGTGTGTTCGGCGGACGACGGCCTGCACGGAGTCTGCCAGCATGTGCCAGGTCCGGACAGCCTGTTGGCAGTTGTGTGGTGTGGTGTCAGCATTCCCTGTGCAGGGTGAGCCTGGCGCCCTTCCTGCTGAGTCTCGGATGCGGCAGGTGGGTTTCAGGTCCTCCGCCTTTCGCTCCCGGGACAGCCTCCTCGGCAGCGAGTGACTGGGGGTGGGGGCACTCTGCTGGCTGCCGCGCGCGCGCACGCCGGACTCGGTACGCGCCGTGTACGCGCCCGTGCGCGCGCCCCGCGGCTCCAGCCCAGCGCTCGGAGCCGCCTTCGCTGCCACAGTCAGCTCCCTGGGGCCGCCGCCTCCCCCGGGTCTGGGGCTCTATCCGCGGGGCCCGCGCCGCTCGCCCTGAGCCAGGAGGACGAGCTCAAGGAGGATGCCTGGGCCCGTGAGTACCGCGGCGGCGGGCCGATCGGGTTTGGAGCGCGGGCAAAGGATGGTCCCGGGGCTGAGCCCCTCCCCGCGGGCGGCTCCGCTCCTTGGCCCAGGGTCGCCGCCTCGGACCCCCGCCTCGGCCCGCCCCTCCCCCAGCCCACAGCGGAGGGAGGGAAGGGAGAGGGAGGGCGCCAGTGAGCCGAGGAGCGGGGCGAGAGCCGCCGCCGGTTCGCTTGGAAACGGTTGCCACAGCAACGGGGTTGCGCTCCCCGGCAACGCGGCTGCAGGGCGGCGACGCCCCCTCCCCCACCTCACGAGGGGCCGCATCCCAGGGGCGCAGGGAGAGGGGGACTCTCCCTCTCGCGGTGGGGGGAACTTCGCCCCTCTGGCCTTGTCAGGATGTGCCTGCCTCCACAGCCGTCGAGGGTGGGGGTGGGGGGCGATCGGCCCCGTGGGCACGAGCTGGCTCCCACGTGGCTACAGTCGTCGCAGCAGGGCTCCTGGCGTGGCGGCAAACGTGGGGGCGGCCCAGCCACTGGGCCTGCCATGGGAGGAGGAGGCGAGGGTCCGGGGTCCGTACCCCGCCACACCAACCCACTATCCCCTCCCCGACCCCCCCACCTCACCCTACTGCACCCACCGCCAGCGAAATGGCCTGCCACGAGTTGGGTGCTTCAGAGGCCACGGTCCCTACCAGGGGAGAGGAAACACGCTCACCTCCCTCCTCCTCATGGCCAGAGCATGTGCCAAACGGTAGCTTGGGCCCACGGTGGGTCTCTCTGCTCCTCTTCTCAAGCCACATTCTCCAGGGAGGGGTAGGAGCAGTGTGGGCAGGAGCAAAGGACACAGCTGATCCAGGGAAGCTGAAGCCCAGGCCAAATGGGAGCACCCAGCCCATTGTCTGGATCACAAGTGTCCCTTTCTTGTCCGAGCACAAAGCCCAGACTGTGCTGGGTGGCATGCAGGTTGGCCAGCAGGCAGGCCAGTGCCACATGGAGATGCCCTGTCCTCCAGGGGAGTTCCTCTGAGGGCAGAATGGCTGCTGAGTCAGAGGAAATGACCTCTGGCTCCCTTCCCAATCTCCCCTCAGTGGGCAGCTTGCTGGGGGAGAGAAAGGGCCCTCCTGCCAGCTCTCCCAGGCCTGACTCAGCAGATGCCAGCCCCGACCGCAGGCCTTGGACCCAATATCCCAGTGATCACAACCACCCTGGGGTCTCCTTTCCCATCCAGGGAGGTGTCCTGGGTATCACAGGTGACCATTAGCTAGGCATTTGAGGCAAAGATGCCCTTAGATGGGTGGTGTCCTAAGTCAGGCCTGAATCTCCCACAGGCAGAAGTGCCTTTGGAATTACTCACAGGCTCCTTTCATTCTGTTCCTGCTTTGTCGGAGACCTGTGTTGAGCGCTCTGCATCCATGATCTCCTTAGTCCTTACAACATTGTGCAAGGTAAGTTTATGATCCCCACTTTAGAGATGATGACTCCAAGGCTCAGGGAAGTGAAGTGACTTGTCCAAGGCTGAGCAACCAGTAAGTGGTGGAGCTAGTTTTCCAGTGTTCGTTTCTCTGCTGGCATGGCCCCTCTCTGCTGTGGTATTGCTTCATACATCTCTTGTGACCCAGGCAGAAAAGAACTGTAGAGCCTTCTAGAAGGGCTTTCTTAACCTTTCACATTCCTCCAGTGAGGATATTCCCTATGTTTTAGGTCTTGGTACCCCTTTCCTTTTTCCAGCAATAGCAGCCAGATTCTTGCTCCTCCAGATGCCCTATAGGACCAGCTACTGCCAGGCTGCCTCCTTCCCTCCCTCTCTCTAGTAGAAGTTGAGCAGTGAGGGCTACCTCAGTCCCCTGGAAATCCCTGAGGCTCCATTCCTTGGTTTGTGGGCTCTGTGGCCTGGTCAGCTTGTAACCTTGGTGGTAGCAGAAGGAATTTAGCAATAATAGGCCCATGCACTGCTAGGCCCTGTGGGTGCTCAGTCTAGCTCAGGGGTTGGAAACCCAAATGGCTCCAGGGCCTAGGTGGACTAGGGCACTAATCAGCTGCAGTCTACGTCACCATGTGAGAATGTGGATTTGGTATGACCAAGTTGTCCAATTTTCAAGGTGAACCAGAAATCCAGACATTTATGTTAAAGTCTCCTGGTTTTTAAATGTTGACAACTAATCATAATATTTTTTTAAAAAATGATTATGGGTCAACAAACCATGTCCATGAACAGTGTCCAGCCTGAGTCACAAGGCTGAGACCTCTGACGCATGGGAAGGTGATGGCAGTTTTTGCTGGACTACCTCTAGGCTTGTGTAGATGTGGCACCATGGCCAGTTAACACATTTGAACCTCTTAAGGCTGCAAGGTGCTGGCAGTTTCATTTATCAAGTGCAGCTCTGTATGCTGGTCTTGAAGTATTTTCACATCCCACATCAATTCTGCTCCTCCCTTGGCACTGCCAGGCTGGTCTCATCATTTCTGTCTTATAGATGAAGAAAATTCAGTTCAGGCATGGGAATAGCTGGGATGGCTTTACACAGCTGGGCAGAAGGAGGATTTGAACCCAGGGCTCCCTGCTCGGTGCTCTGTGTGTTCACCAGGCAGCCCCTCAAAGAAGGGTATAATCCCCTCTGCTTTCCCCCTACTCCGCCACCCTGAGCTGTAGCCACCTCCCTTGGAGGGGCAGATCTGAGTAGACACCAACCCACTAGGGCCCCCATCTCTTGTCCCATTTGCAGTTTCCCAAGCGCCGGGTTCCTGGCCTGGTGCCAAGGCTGGATCACAGAGATGCTGCCTGCAGGTGAAGGTGTCAAGCCAGTACCTTGGCCTCACTGGGAATAACGTTCTGACCAGCTCCATGCCTGGCCGATGGTGGCAGCTGGGATGGTTCCTGTCACTTCTTTCTGGTTTCAGTTCATTTGTCTTGGTGTGAGAGGAGTGTAACAATGTCACCAGTGCTTCCCTGAAATGACCTTCCTGCCAGGTTCTACAGTTCCCTGGATTTCATAAGCCCACAGGCTACGTGGGCCTGAAGTGGCCCCAGCTCCCTGCCTGTAGAGTGGGGATGACAGCAACTCCCTCCTGCCTCGGAGAAGGAAATGGCAACTGACTCCAGTATTCTTGCCTGGAAAATCCCATGGACAGAGGAGCCTGGCGGGCTACAGTCCATGGGGTCGCAAAGAGTCAGACAGGACTGAAGCGACTTAGCATGCATGCACGCAACCTTTACCTCCCAAGGTGGTGCAGTGTAAAGAATCTGCCTGCCAATGCAGGAGACTCGGATTTGATCCCTGGCCCAGGAAAGATCCCCTGGAGTGGGAAATGGCTACCCACTTTAGTATTCTTGCCAGGAAAATTCTATGGACAGAGGAAAGTTCAGAGGACAGAGGCTGCAGTCCATGGGGTTGCAAAGAGTCAGACACGACTGAGTGACTGAGCACCCTCCTGCCTGAGGCAGTGAATGTAAAGAGGTTAGCAGGGGACTTGGCATACACAGAGAGGGCACACAGGACAGGTGAGTGGTCGCCTTTCCTATCCCACCCTCATTCTATACACCACACTCTCCTCCCTCTCTTCTCTGTCCCCTGGCCTGAATTCCTATTCCTTCACAGGACTAGCAGCTCTGGCCTCATTTCCAGGACTTCCCCTTGTGACCCAGAGCCCCTTGCCTCTTTCTACCTCAGAACCCTTGGTACACATCTTAATCTCCACGTAGACTTCCATTTATTCATGTAGATGTATGTATCCTCAGCTTGTTTATAAACCTCCCTGTGAGGGCTGAGAGCTGGTGATAGCTTGGTTATCAGTGATGTTTTGGTGAATGGGCAGCATGTCCCAGGAATGAACTGGATGCAGACCTAGCTCTTGAGATGTTCCTTGTCAGACAGGTAAAAGACCAAAGAGGTAACTGAACACTTCCAGTTACTCCTTCAACAAGTGGTTTTTGAGCTACCATACCCCACATGATGAAGACAGACGTAGCCCTCGTGTTGAACACAGGCGACCACAGAACAGTGTGATCAATATCGCTGGACTTCTCAGCCATCCCTGGGGGGTGAGGGAGCTGGAAGCTGACACATCCAGGGAGGTGACAGGTGAGACCAAGAGGCTGAGGAGCAAGTGCTGGGGCGAGAGCAGTGCGGCCGTGTTGCAGCTGGGTTCATAGAAGGCCTGGGGGAAGCAGGCAGTGTGGAGAATGGCAGGCCAAGCAGGAGCACTGTGGGGAAGCAGAGAAAGTGGTGGCAATGGTAATGGAACCCCAGGTGAGAGAGGGCAGTGGCTTGGCCAAGCCAGCAGTGACAGGGGGACAAAAGGGAGTGGACAGAGGAAGACACCCAACAGTGAGGGCTAAAAGCAACAGGACTTGGCAGATGGTGTAAATGGTGGGCTCTTTGCGGAGATAAAAGACCCAGCAGCAGATTTCTGGGGTCTAAGGTTAGGGTGCTGGAATTCTTTATGCAGAGGAACAGTGTGGGAGGTACACACAGCAGTGTGCCAGGCCCCAGAGACCATTAATCTGTCTGAGCAAAGTGTTCTCATCTGTCAAATGGGCAGAATGCTCACCTAGTTTATAAGGTGACTGAGAGGAAACTCTGCAGCACCCAGCCCTGGGGCACACACCTCTGTACCCTCAGCTCTGAAGCTGTGGGCAGCAGTGCTCATGTTTTGGGGTGTCTCTAAGCCCTTTGCCTGGATTAGCTCACTCTTCTCCACTGATGAGGAAACTGACACAACGTGGCAACCCCCACCCCCCTAGGCTCACTCCCATACCCCCGCCGTGCTCCCAGTGAGAGTACGGCCTAAGAAAACCCTACAAAGCAATATACTCAGAAACCCCACAAAGAAATCAAGATGGAATCCTGAAAAATGTCTAAATAACCCACAAGAAGGTAAGTAAAGAGAATGAGGAGGAAACAAACAGAAAGAAAATCATAAAACAGCAGACTGAAGGATGAGCCTGGCTGAAGGCTCTGCTCCCAGCACACAGTCGGAGTTGGGTATTTACTAAGGACCAGGCATGTGTCTGCAGGGGATGGAGAAGGTGAGCTGCTGTGAGCAACAGGCAGAGGGTCTGCATCTGAAGGGCTTCCCGGACCCACCAGGAACATGCACGAGGCATGAAGGGATAAAGGAGAAACCCTTTGGAAAGGCTTTGAGAAACTTGGCTTAGGAAAAACCCTTGGAAAAGTCTGAATGAATCCCTTGACATTTATTTAGTGGGCACCTACTGTGAATTAGATGAGGTATTACTGAGCAACTCCCTCTAGACCAGGAGGGAAGTTCAGGCAGGATTCCTGCCATCTGGGCCTGCTGGACCACCAGCATGAAGCAGCAGCCCGAGGCATCTGTCATTGCTCCCCTACACACTGAGCACTGGAGTCAGTGTGAGGTCAGAGGGCCAACTCAGCTGAGACTGTACGCAGACTTTCTCTCTCAGAACCACGGTGGCCAAGTCTGTAAAATTCAGCGATAGTTCTGTCACTTGGCTGGTATTTAACTAGATAGAAGTAAAAATACCCACCAAGGCCTGTCTACTGTGTGCCAGGCCTTGTTCTATGCCTCTCCTATGATCTTACATGATCATACGTGATGATCACGTCTTACATGATCTTCAGCACCACCTTCTCGCTGGGGGTCATATCCATTTGATAGATAGGCGACAGTGGCACCCAGCGGGTCTTGGGTTTGGCCTGTCTGTCCCCCTAATGCCCAGTGAGCTGAGCTAGACCCCTCAGGGCACAGTCCCTGTCCTTTGTTCCTTATTAACCCTAGAGCTGCCATTCTACCTCTCCTTCACCCTGTAGCCTTTTCCCACTCTTGAACTGAGGGCTGGTTGGCAGAACTACCAAGTTTTGGTGAGAAGGTACAAGAAGGTGCATTTTGACTACAGGCTGGCCAGCCTGGCCACTGTCTCCACAGGTACCAAATCTACTGTACTGAGTGCTAACACATACTTATTTACATCTCACTCATCATTTAGGGAAGTGTTTCAACACAGACTTTGGATTCAGAGTCAGGCTAAATCCTAGCTCTTCCCCTTATTAGCTGTGTGACCTCCGGCAAGTCATTTCCTTTTCTAAGCCTATCTCATCCATCAGATGGGCATGACCCCCACAGTAGGAAGGTGGTATTGATTACGTAAGATTATTCTGCATGGAAGAAGTCTAAAACGAGGCTTCACACAGCAGACAGTCCTTGGCATGTATTTCTAATTCAGCTAAACTCCATCACCTCCAGCCCCAGAAGTGCTTCTGTGACCCAGAGCTGTTCCTGCCCTGCAAGCCAAGGAGGCACCTAGTTAGTGCCAGCTTCATCAGAGCATTCCTGAAAATTCCTGTGGGCTCAGGAAAAGGAGAACAGATTTAATTAACCCCCAATGACTGGCAGCATCGTGTTTTTATCTGGGCTGTGTCACCATGGCAGCCTCGTGGTGGGGTTGTGAAGGGGGCGGGTGGAGCTATTGTTCCTGCCGTCGTCTGTTCTGGAATGGAGGCCCAGGAGAAAGGGACTGGCACGGGCACCAAGGGGCACATGGCACAAAGCAGCCATGGAGTCAGACAGGAGCCATCTGGGGAGAAGGGTGGGGTATACTGGGCGGCCTGGCTTCCCCCGCCCCCGCCACCGCCCCGGCTTGCTCTCAGACCAGTCTAAGTTTAATGTGGGGCCCTCAGCTTGGGGCTTAGGCCCACTGTGACACCCAGAGCTGAATACATGTGTGCCTTGGCTGGGCATGCTGAGGATGGCGGGCGGGGAGTCCAAAGAGACCCACAAAATAACTCAGGAGGCAGCGCTCTTAACACCCCAGGCTAGGGTTTTGTGGCCAGTCTTGGATTCAAATTATGGAACCGTCACCTGCCATCCACACAGCTCCTAATTGTGTAAAATCTGTAAAACAGGAATAATTCGTTACCCCAAAAGGCTATACTGTATGTGAAACACCTTGGATGTGAGGCATTCAAGAAGAGCTCATTCCTGTTCTGAGGAGGTGGTGAACAGTTGCCTGCCACTGTCCCTCCAAAGTCAGGGCTCCCCTTCTACTTACCTCTTACAACGCGAGGTTCCCCTCTCAACCCTGGCTGTAGAGAGGAGGTGGAACTGGAAGTGCCCATCTGGAGTGATGTGGGCCCAGGCAGTACCGATTACTTGAGCTAGTTTTCCTACCTTCTGCAGAGAGGGAAAGGAAATGGGGGAAGGGACATGGCGGCCTAGAGCTAGAAGGGCAGGGCCAAGTCGGGCTGCGCATGGGTAGGAGGCTCGGGAAGCGGAGACGGAGATGGGATTCAGCGAGCGGAGGCGCTTAGAGGAAAGGAAAAGAGGGAACGGCCCACGCTCGGCGGCATGTTCGGCTCAGACAAAGACAAGCTGGTAGCACGCAGTAGGCACTAAGAACCGTCCGCCTGATCCCCCCTACAAGAGCTGAGACAACCAGGAGGCCGCGGTGCGGGCCGGAATGTTCCAAGCTCTGGGCAGCCAGGTTTGAGAGCGGGAACAAGGTCTGACGCCAGACGTTGCCAGGTGCGTATGCACAGGCTGAAGCTGGGCCCCGGCGGGTTGCTCGTGGGGCCTAGGAGGTGAACCACCTTTTCCCCGCCGCAAAGCAACCGCGCAGTGGCTCCCCTTCCGCGCCCTGGGTGCCTGCCTGTGGGCAGACTGAAGCCCTTTCGGAGCTGGGGTATCCTGCACCCGCGAGATGCGGATGGCGAATCTCTCAGGAACACTGAAGCCGAACCTGGCCTTCGCGCGCCCCCTGCTGACCCGCCTGGAATCACCTCGGGTGAGAAGCGGCGGCGGCGGCTGCGGCGGCCCGGTCTCAGATACGGGAAAGCCCTACCGGGGAAACCTCAGGCGTGACGTCATCCCTGGTGACGTCACCGGGCCCCCGCGGAGTGCGGGGGGTTCCGCAGAGGAGGCTTCCCCGGGATTGCGCAGGGCACTCGCGCGGGCAGGGAAGTCGTCGGGGGCTGCAGCGTTCCTTCACCGCGCCCTGTGTCTGTCCTACAGGTTCCACGCGGTCCCGGGTGAGGCCCGCCAGCGCGCCTGCCGGCGCCATGGGAAGGAACCGGAGCCGCTGCTGCTGCTCCCCGCCGGCGCGCGCACGACTTGAGCCCAGCTGCGGGCAGCCCCCGGCCGCGGGTCCTCGAGTGACGCTGGCGGCGTCTGGGAGCTTGGCGCGGGCCCGGGGCCACGTCGAGGAACCCATGGTCCAGTGAAGCAGCCGAGGACCCGCCGCCCGCGCCGCCGCCATGGTTATGTCCCAGGGCACCTACACGTTCCTCACGTGCTTTGCCGGTTTCTGGCTCATCTGGGGTCTCATCGTCCTACTCTGCTGCTTTTGCAGCTTCCTGCGCCGCCGCCTTAAACGGCGCCAGGAGGAGCGGCTGCGTGAGCAGAACCTGCGCGCCCTTGAGCTGGAGCCCCTTGAGCTTGAGGGCAGCCTGGCAGGGAGCCCCCCGGGCCTGGCGCCCCCGCCACCCCCTCACCGCGGCCGTCTCGAGGCCCCGGCGCACGCCCACCAGCACGTGCACGTGCACCCGCTGCTGCACCACGGGCCCGCGCAGCCACACGCGCACCCGCACGCACACCACCACGCGCTTCCGCACCCGCCGCCGCCGCCGCACCTATCCGTGCCGCCCCGGCCCTGGAGCTACCCACGCCAAGGTAAGTACCGCGTGCGCCAGGGGGCGGCCGGGCTCACTAGGGTGGACGAGGCCTCGGCAGGGGGAGGGCTCGCTGCTGTCCCGCGGGGCTTCCACGGGACAGCCTCTCCAGCGAACCTAGGAAGAGGGAGAGGGCTGGGTCTGGGGTTGGCCGAGACTTCTGCGGGAGGCTGAGTTGGCCTCACACCCGTGGATTACTTCCCACTCCACAGCGGAATCGGACATGTCCAAGCCACCGTGCTACGAAGAGGCGGTGATGATGGCCGAGCCGCCGCCGCCCTACAGCGAGGTGCTCACGGACACGCGCGGCCTCTACCGCAAGATCGTTACGCCCTTTCTGAGCCGCCGCGACAGCGCGGAGAAACAGGAGCAGCCGCCTCCCAGCTACAAGCCACTCTTCTTAGACCGGGGCTACACGTCGGCTCTGCATCTGCCCAGTGCCCCACGGCCCGCGCCGCCCTGCCCTGCGCTCTGTCTGCAGGCCGACCGCGGCCGCCGGGTCTTCCCCAGCTGGACCGACTCAGAGCTCAGCAGCCGAGAGCCACTGGAGCACGGAGCTTGGCGCCTGCCGGTCTCCATCCCCTTGTTCGGGAGGACTACAGCCGTATAGAGGGCGCCCGGCGTCCCGAGCCCCACCCGCGGACTCCTGGCCTGATTGCGGGGCTTTTTAAATGCTTCTCTTGGACTGCGGGGGGTTGGGGTGGGGCGGGAGGGAGGGATTTCTTACCCCGTTTGTTACATTTTGAGGATAATAAAGGTGTGTGATCTGGTTTGGTACAAGCGGAGGGGGCACCCACTGCTTGCGGCCAAGGTTCTGGTGGCCAGGTGTGGCCGGCCTCATCGGCCCAAAACTAACAAGCTGTAGAGCTAAAGCTGAGGTCAGCCTGCTCCAAACCTTCGGTTGGTTCCCCGAAGAGCCTCATACCCCCACTTTCCTTGGGGCCTTGGTGAGGGCGCCCTCTTAGCTTTGAAGGTAGTAAGAGTTGGGAATGGGGTCGGGGCAGGCGGCCCACCACAGATCAGCCCCTGGAGGCCCGGAGCAGCAGGCCTGAAGGGATCTGGATTTCTTTATTAACAGACATGAGCACGACCTGTTACAGAAGTTTGTGCTTTCCAAAAAACAGTTACTGAACGTGAAAAAGGAACCCAAGCAAAGAGGGAGGAGGTGGAGAGGGGCCACCCATAGCCCTGACCTGAATCACGCCTAGGGCCTCCAGCCTGGGACCTGCCCAGCAGGAGGGGGCAGGAAAGGGCCGGGAAGCCGAGAGGCCCCAGCTAGGCCTGCTTCTCTTCCTTTGGGCCAGGTGGGGAAGGGTCAAGAGAAGGGTGGGGAGGGGTGTCCCAGGGAGCCAGAGCCCACGAGCCATTTATTGCCATGTTTTAAAATTCGTGCAAAATATCTGAAGCCCTGGACAGAGAATACAAAGTGATATTTTTTTCCAAGAAACAGAAAACTAGGAAAAGAGGTGGGGGGAACATTTTCCCACCAGAACTTCCCCCCCACGCCAGGCCCCAAGCAAGGTGAGGCCTCCACCCCGGCCAGGTGAGTGAGCAGGGAGGACTAAGAGCTACAATCTGGACCGGGTGGGAAGGGGGTGGAATTTGCAACAGCGTCTCAACTACCAACGGGAGGAAAACCAGTCAACTGTACAAGTCTCCTATCAACTTTAAAAAAAAAAAAAAAAGCTGTAAAAGTAGGGCCCTGTGGGTAGGGATGCGGCCAAGTTCCCAGCCAGGGCCAGAATCCAGAGTGGGTGCCAGGCGGAGCTGCTGCGAGTGCAGGCACTGTGGACCATCTGGCCAGAGACGGGGGCAGGTGGGCGGCCTTGGCGAAGGCAGCCTAAGAGCAGGCACCACTGCTAGTCACCACCCTCGAAGCCCTCCTCCTCTTCCGGTACTGGGTCTGCATCCCAGCAGGTGATGTCGATTTCTATGACGTGGGGAAGGGAAGGGAGTTAGGATGGCTCAGCAGATCCATGCCTGTATCCATCCCAAACCCAGCGAGCTGTCCCAGCTGTGTATGAGCAAGGGCTGCCTGGCCACACATGAACCCAGCACCCCCACCCGAATTCCTCTCCATCATCCATCCCAGCACTACCTGGAGGCTTGTTGTAGAACACAGGAGGCGGAGCCTTTGCACATAGCTCTTCTGATTGGACAAACTCCTCCTCCTGTGATTGGCTGAAGTACCCCTCACTGGCCTGCAGGAGAAAAGCTCCAAGTCACTGGGCCCCACCCAGCAGGACTAGGGCTGACCTACCAGGCCTGAGCTCGTTTCCCCAGCAACCAGTGAGTCTATCAGTGGTTGCCGGGGAAACACAGATGCCCACCCTGGGAATAAAAGCAGAGCTGGGCCATGGAGGGGAAATGAAACAGCTTCCCCCCAACAATGTGGGCCACAGAGAAAGGGGGCAGGGTACTGTTGCAAGCCTGAGGAACCAAGGGTCAGCCCCCTGCTCCAGCCCTGACTACTTCCCCTCCCATCAGGTAGCCCCAGCCCCACCTGGGTCCCCTCCTTCTGGGTGGTCTCGCCATTGGTCAGCAGGTGGGGCTCTGGTTCCAGCTCTGGCTCCAGCTTCTGATCCAGCTCTTCTAGAGCTGAGGGCAGAGTTGGAGCCTGGGGGGCAGCCAGGGGCTCCCCTTCTACTTCCTCCCCTGGGTCACAGAAGGTGGCTGGCGGCTCAGGCAGCTCATCAAAACTGAGAAGATTGGCACTGCCTTCTCCTGCTGGCAGCAGTGGCTCCTGAGCCACCTCATCCAGCAGGGGCACCTCCGCCAGCATGACTTCGGCACCTGAAGGTGGTATGGGGGCCTGAGGCTCAGCCTGGGGTGCAGAGGCCCCTTCCCCATTGCCTGGCCAAAGGTCAATGAGGCTGGCAGCGGCAGGGGTGACGGTGTTAGCAACAGCATTATCAGCAGCGGCACTGTCGGTTTCAATGGCATCAGCTGCTGGGCTGTCGGCTGCAGAGGCTCCAGCCATGGCAGGCTCTAGAGAGGCAGCAAGGTCTGCTTGCTCTGTAGATGCCATGAACATCAAGTCCTCCTCCATGGGGCTGCCTTGGCCCTCGGGAGGCTCCGAGGCCTGAGGGGACTCCTCCAGGGGGCCAGCCCTGGCCTGAGGGGCTGCTGCTCTGGCTTCCTTGCTAGTCTCTTCACTATCCAGGCTGAGGCTGGGCTCCTGGGTCTCTGTTGAAGCAAAGACAGAGGAGACGTGATCAGCTCCCAGGAAAGGATGCGGGCCCTGGGCAGCCACCAGACAGTAACCTGCTTACCCACTGAAGAGTTCAGAAAAGAAGGCCTCCACTAAGACTTCCATGAAGAGTGCCTTCTAACGCCCACTGGCCCCTGCTGCCCCTTTACCCGCAGTCTTTAAACTGCTCAGCAGCCCTGGGAGGAAGGCCGTCCCCACTCCAGGGAGACCCTGAGGTCCAGAGAAGGCAGATCTGACCAGGGCTTGTCCCTGCCCCAGCCACTTTCAGGGCCATAAAGGGGCCACCTGGAGTTCCCAGTCCAGGGGCTAGGGCCCCCTCACATACCTTGGGCTGCTGGGGGTGGCGGCGGCAGTGGTGGAGGCTGCGAGGACGTGACCTCATCCAGGGCCCGCTCGATCTGCTCAGCAACAGGGGTGGAGGCCGTGCTGGAGTCAGAGGGGCTCCGGACAGGGAGAGGGGTAGGTATCATCCTCCGGTGGCTGTCCAGGTGGCTGCCTGTGGGACAGAAAACCCCAAACTGATCAGTGAGGGCCACGGAGCCAGATAGAAACAGGACTGTCGAACTTGGGGCCTGGCCAGCCCCTCCTCTCTGGAGTCTGGGAGCTCCCCAGGGCCCCCAGGGGCTAGACCACAGCTCCAGACCCTGCAAGCCAGGCCCCCGGAGGGCCAGGGCCCCTTCAGGGCCAGGGGAAAGAAGCAGGCAGTAACTGCTCTGGGGATAAACACCAGAGATCAGTGGATCAGGCTGGGGGAGGGCAGGGGGGCTGCTGGGAAGCGGGGCCCTCCTTACCCCCTCCCGCAGAGGCCTGGGACTGCTACCTACATGGGAGGGAGGAAGAGAGGTTTGGGGTGCGGTGACAGGTGATATAGGGAAAGGGAGTCCGTGGAGGGGAGGAAGAGGAAGAGGAGGAGGAGGAAGGCCCACTGTCCGATGCCTTTATGAAAGGGCAGTACGGACGACCTGCCAAGAGAGACAGACAGAGAGAGAGAGACAGAGGACAAGAGAGGGTCAGTCTCCCCCACCCCCATCCTGAGGCCTCCCCCTCCCCCAGGCTGGCCCTGGATGTCCAAGCTGCCTTCAGCCAGGGCGCACATTCAGCCAAGCGGGACCAGAGCCTCAGGCCATCAGACCACTGCCACCAGCACCAGCCACACATAGCAGAGAGCCTGACACATCACGATGCGGCCAGCCTCCCAGTCTGGGCAGCCCAAGCCCAGGAACAGCCTGCCCCAGCCCTAGAGCCCTAGCACTTGAGCCAAGCACACAGAAGGGGCAAGCAGGCCAGCAGACAGGGAGCAGAAAGGTGCTTCAAGGAGAGCTGGAAGCCATACAGGGAAAATCCAAACAGGGAACCCGGAGTACAGCTCCAGGCTGCTCAATCTCAGGACAGGACGAGGCCCCACTCCCCATGCACCTACAGTTCTTCAGATAAGACACATTCATTCCCAGCAGGGCCACTCACTGCAGCCAGGGGGTCCCTCAGCCCCAGATGGCCTCTAGCACCACCCATTGCTCAGACCAGGCCCTGCTCGAGCCCTTCTCGGCCCTGCCACCTGGAGGCGGTGGGTGGAAGCACATGTGATGCTTGGCCTTCCCTTCTCCAGGGGGTCCTTGGGCAAGGAAGGTCCCAAAGAGGCTCAAGACCAAAACCTGAGGAGTGGGGGTTGGGTAAGGGTGTGGGAGCTGGGACTACCTGGTCGGTGGTTGAAGGGTGAGGGCACATCGCAGCTGCCTGCGGAGGCCGAAGCGACTCTTTCCTGCTGCTTAAAGAACTCCCGTGGATTATCAGGTCGCTGGGCAATAATGGCTGCTGCCTCCTAGGGGCACACGGACAGTCAGGCCAGGCGGGGCCTGATTGAGGCGGCCGGGCCAAACTCAGATGCCTGGTCCCCCCAACAGTGCTCACCTCTACCTCTGACTCTGACTTCTTCATCTGGGTCTCTTCTTCCTCATCCCGCTGGTCACCCTGGAAACCAAAGGGATGGTGTTCTGAGCACCCCACCCCAACAGGCGCTCTGGGCTTTCTTACAGCCCGCTTCTTTCACTACCAAAAACCACTTTCATGACCAGTCCCACAGCACCTTCTATCTGCAAGGTCCTCAGCTGCCTCATCTCCAGTCCAAACAGGCCCCTGGGCACCCACGGCCATCCAGGAACACCCCCACCTTTGTAGCTAACTTTTCTCGAACCTCTTAACCCAGTACCTGGCCAGCCACACCCCCATCCATGCAGCCTGAACCTTGGTATCATGACTGAGGCTTCACTAGTCCCCTGCCTCCTTGCTCTTTCCCTCTATTTCTTTCTCTATGGACCCTGAAAGTATCTTTTCAAAATATTAATTGCCATCACTTAAAAATCATGAATCTGCCTGCAATGCAGGAGACCTCTGTTCAATCCCTAGGTCGGGAAGATCCCCTGGAGAAGGAAATGGCAACCCACTCCAGTAGTCTTGCCTGGAGAATTTCATGAACAAAGGAACCTGGCAGGCTTCAGTCCACGGGGAAGCAAACAGTCGGACACGACTGAGTAACTATTACTCACTCACTCAAAAACCAAGTTTCTTACTGAAATCAGGCTCTTCAGTTTCTTTTGAAAATGCCAACAGCCCTGGCAACACAGGCCTGTGTGCCCCAAAGCAGCTTTCAACTAGAGTTGCAGTGCAGCAGCCTTAGTTTGCCACAGTCCCCACCACTCCCTACTACCCTTCACTTCCTGTTTTGGGACTGCAGCCACAGGAGTAAAGACAGGTGTGAGTCCTTGGTTGGGCCTCCCCTCTCCCTGCCTGATCCAGCCCATCATCTCTCCCAACATTCCCCTCCTGCCCTGACTCCCACACACCCTGTGAAATGTAGACATCAAGCCCTCAGCACAATGGAGTTGTAGGTCCCGTAACATGAGTACAACTTCCCAACTCTCTGCCTTGGCAGAGGAAATGAATCTCTCTCCCCGTGTGCCTGACCCCCACCCTGGGTCCAGCTCTTCCTGCTTCCGGCCTCAGCTTCGGCACAGCCTCCTGGGGAAGGGGCCCTTGGCCCATTCAGGTCATTTCCTTCCCTGGGGCCCCATGAGGTGTTCCAGCCATACACCGATCACACTGTGTCATAATTTCCTGTTTCTGGATCATCTCCCCATCCTCTGTGGGTGACACAGGATGAGAACTTATTATGTGGATGAGTGGTCAGCCGGACGTTCAGTGGTACCTGTTTCCTCAGTTGACCTCACCACACCAAAAGCCTCAAGAGGGCTGTCACCCTAACCACCACTTCTTGTCTCCCAGAATGAAGTCTCAACTCCTCTTCTGACCTTGCTCTCTCTCCTCCCAAATTTCCAAGGGACTCCAGTCAAGCTCTCTGCCTTCCCTCAAAACATACATCCCAGCAGCCTCTGCTGCTATGCCACCCCTGCCTAGTGCCACAGGACTAGGTTCCTCAGCCTCATTCAAAAAAAAGGACCAGAGGCAGCTTACCACAAAAACCTTAACTACCAACACTGTGAGAAGCACGGACACAAATCAGAGCTGGGGTAGGAGAGATATCACCACAGTAACCGGAAAGGTCAATGGTGCTGCTGTGCTTCAGCATCTTCAGATAAATAAACTCCTAGGCAAAAAGGGAACCCACATAAAGAAGGCAATTCTTATCGGAAGGGAGAAAGCAGAGTACCTCCTTAAATCAAAAGAAAGCATTTTACGGTTGTAAATTCCAAAGTTTCTTGTGGGAGACCTTCCTCAGGGGACCTGAAGTGGCAAGGTCACCACAGTGACCTGTTAAAATACCTACTGTCACAGGAACCATACTTGAAGGGCCCGATGAGACTATAAAATAATGGTGTAACACTGTAAATCTTTGCCTGAAACATTGGTAACTGGTGAAGATAAGCGATCAAGTCAAGGTTCACTAAACTATTGTTTCTACTTTTGTGTGCGCGTGTATGTGAGATTTTCCATAAGTTTTTTTTCCCAAAAGACTTTGCTCTGAATGGATCAACAAAATCTGGTATACATATACTATGGAATACTAATAGTTTTCAAAAGAAAAGACATTCTGACACATAGATGAAGCCTGAAGATGCTATGCTAAGTGAAATAAGCCAGTCATAAATGGTAAAATAACTGCGTGATTCCCCTCATATGAGGTACTTAGTCACATCACAGACACAGAAAGCAGTTGCCAGGGGCTGAGAAAGGTGACGATGGGGAGTTAGTGCTTAATGGATACGAGGTTCAGTATGGGAGGATGAAGAAAATTCTGGAGACAAACAGAGGTGACAGCTGTACAAAATAAACACACTTAACGCCATGGAACGATACACTTAAAAATGGTAAAGATGGTACCTTTTATGTTATGTACCTTTTGCTGCAGTTAATTCATCAGCTAATTGTAAAAGAGCCTTGCTCATCTTGCTCTCCACCATATTTCCAACACCAGCACATGGCAGGTAGCAAGGGTTTGCTGAATGAATGACTTTGGAGCTTACTACCCACACATTCTTTCCACCCTCTAGGGGCTAATGAGTGGAATGATCTATAACAGCCATTAATACCAGTGCCTGAAGGACTGTCCTGCCACCTCCCTTCCAGCCTCCTGTGGGTGTGACCTTGAAGTCTGCTTGAGTCCCCATGGCCCAACAACTACCCACCAGTCTCAGTCCAGACGACTACTGCCTACCTCCTGTCCCAAACTGTACCATGCTCAGCACTGAATGATCTTTGCTATTTCTCAAATGTAAAATTCAATTCAAAGCGTGAAGATCTGTCTCCACTGTGGCTGTGAAAGGGTCAGTCCATGATGATCCTAGGGCCACCCCAATGTTTGGAGGTTCAGCCAAGTACCCCTGGAATAAGTGCCTGCCCTAAAGGAGACACTACACATACCTGTATACAGATGTTCAGAGCACCAGCCCAGATTCTTTCAGTGGCTCTATAGCATTACTACAATGGGGACCAGGCCTCAAGTCCCATTAAGTACAGGAAGCATGGCTAATGTACCTTGAGCCCCTCAAGTCCTGCTGGAAGTGGGCAGGAGGAGCCTGGTCGATGAGGGTTTGGGTCAACGTAGATTTTCTCTTTCAGTCTAAACTTCTCCAAAGAGGTCTCTTCCCACAGCCAGGGGACAGAACCCCACATGATCAGGGGTCAGGCCTGACACGGCAGGACATCCCATGCTGATGCAAGGGTACCCTGAATGCCCAGCACTGTCCCCAAAGACTCTGACTATCCCCCAAGGGGCCCAGTAATTCAGGGCCCATCCCCACTTCCCTGACCAGGAAAGAGAAACCGTGGGCTAAGAACTTACAAAGATAGATTGCTCCTTCAACCGCCTCTTGGCCTCCTCAGCCTCTAAAGTCTGTTGTTTCCTCCTGGAATGAAAGGTGCAGGTGAGCCCTTAGGACTGGCCAACGTGGGGCCGTGGAGATGGGGGTGGGGGTGGAGCTGGGGTCCCACCTGTGTTCTTCAATCTGCTGCTCTCGCTCCCGATATCGGCGCTCCCGCTCCTCCTGCTCCTGCCGCTCCTGCTCCATCCGCTCTTGCTCAAATCTGAGCCTCTCATCCAGGGCCTTCTTCCGCTCCTCCTCCTTCCTCAGTTCTTCCTCCTTCTGCAGCCCCCCAGTGCCAAGGCAGTGCAGGCCCTGAGCTTGTGGCCCAGCCCACCCCACCCCCATCCCTGACCCAGGCTTCTGTGAATTCAGGGGCTTTCAGTGTGGGGAGCACATGGGACAGGACCTGCTGTTGAAGGGAGGGACTTTAGGAGAGGAGCCAGAGCAGCCCCATGGGGTCAAGACAGGGAGGAGCCACCCAGCCGGCAGGCCAGGGTTGGGGTCTGCACCTTGGCCTGCTCCCAGAACTGCTCGCGGTTAATCCGCTTCATCTCCACAGCGGCATCAGTCTTCTGATAGGTGGTGCCCTGCAGAGTTCAAGGGGCCTGGTGTGAGTGCAGCCCACAGGCCAAGTGCTGGGGAGCACCCCTCTGCCCCCCCACAAAACACGGAGGACCGAGAGGGGACTGGCCAGTGGAGCGCCAGGCAGGGCCAGCCCACCAGGGGTGCACACTGACCACCGGCTCTGCATTCTCATCCTCACGGAGCCGTAGTCGGTGCAGCACAGGGCTGGAGAGACGCGCCAGCCCATTGGAGAGCCGCTGCCCGATGGCGCCTGCATCGATGTCCTCCACGCTACTGGCATTCACGATCACGTCGACGCCCTGCCGCAGGGAGAAGGCAGGTTCAGGCAGCCAGTCCCCGCGCCTGTCGCCAACCCCCACAAGCCCTGACCCCACACGCACCTGGAAGAACTCAGCCACCTTAGCCACGTGGCTGGCACAAGCACATTTGCGGGCATCAGGTACATCCTCACCAACCTGCAAAGTCACAGCAAAGGGGGATAGGGAAAGGACAAGAGTTAGGAGCAGGCTGAGGCCTGGAGCTCTCTTCCCGCAGCATCAGTGAGTGGAGAGGGCTGAAGGAGAACCGTTCTGGGGCCCTGAGCTCCCCTCCCCAGCCCACTAGTGCATACCCAGTTGATGAGCACGTATTTCGGCAGAGCAGCCTGGGAGTCCCTGACGCTGCAGAAGCCATACATCACCCTCTGGTTCTCAAAGTGGCCGGAGAGTTCCTGCAAGCCCCCATCTGGGGGAATCAGGAGGGCTGTCAGGCCCAATCTCCTGAACCCCTCCCCCACCAAGGGCCTGGAATCCAAAGCAAGGACTCCTCCCGTGGGCTCTGCAGACACCCCCAGAGATCTACAAGTCCCACAGTTCTGTGCTGGTGTGAAAGAGACAGCAGGCAGGTGCGAGTTTTGCCTTTTAATCCCCCAGGACCTTGGAGAACTGAGGATGTGTTCTTCACACATCAAGTCTCACGCGGTGCTAGCACCCACTGAGGTAAATTAAAACCTTTTTTGGGCTCTGGAGAAAGTGCGGTGATCCGGGCCATCCCTGTCAGGCCCCTTCCCGCCTAGCTGTGTGACTTTGGGCAAGTCACACTCCTTCTCTGAGGCTCAGTCTCTTCATAATCAAACAGGAAACCAGTCTCCCTCCCTCCCCACCCTAGGGATCTTAGGGATGATTGGAGGAAGGACACTTGCCAGACAAATAATGGTCTGCTGGACGCAGGCAAGCAAGCCTCGAAGTGGCCTGGAGCCAGACGGGTGGGGAAGAAAACAACCCAACCGGAGGAGGGGGCGGGAGGAAGACAAAGGAATGGCTGGAATTCTTACCTCCTGATGCTGCAAGCTTGAGGTCATCTGAGCCATCCTCGTAAGTGTACAGAGCCCTGGGGAGAGGGAGGGGTGGCTCAAAGAACTGTCAGGGCCCAGGCAGCCAATTTTGGGTGGAGATGACTCTGGGAGGGTAGGAGGGACACAGAGGGGGCAGGACAGGAGGGGGGGATTCCAGCCTAGCACTTAAGCCTTATCACCATGACAACAGAGCTAAGCACCATTTCAGGCTGGAACTCAGTGGGGGACAGTTTAGGATTTGATGGAGGGAGGCTTGGATCAGGTGGAAAGCAGGCAATGGGGAAGGAATTGCTGGCCAGTGGCTCGCTTCCAGTAAGTCAGTGTGCTGTGTCCTCGGAGCCCTGGCTGGCCCTAGCAGCCTGCAACCCAGCCAGTGGTGTGAGATGGAGATTCCAAGGCGACGGGTTCCTTGGTTACCGTTCCCTGGCTACAGCTCCTCGTCCCCCATTGGTGGTTGCCAGGAATCTACCTGGCGCGTGCCTCAGTACCCACTGCCCCCTCCCCCCACAGCGGGGGGGGGGAGGGGGCAGGGAGACAGAACCTGGTGCTGTTCAGCTCTGGGCATCCCCCTGGTAACCACGGCAACCCAGCAATTGGCACGCGACTGGCCCACCCAGCTGGATTCTCCTGAACACAAAGGACCCCGGGGACACACCCTCATCCTCAATCTCAGACTCTCTGAAATGGGATGAGGTCACCATGGCCACTCTTGCCTGGACTCTGGCCTTTGGGCGGTGGCGCTTTCTTGGCCTTCCAGACCTAGGCTGCCTCTGCCCTAGCTGAGGTTCTGGTCTCCGGGGACTGCTGGCCTGTCCTTCCCTCTCAGCTCTGGCAGAGAGCTGACCCAGCGGCCTTCCTCCTCCCTAGCTTTTTCTCCACAGGTAGGAGTGGCTCAACATCCATTTTACACAAGGGAAGAGAGAAATGTCTCCTTCCCGGGACCCACTTGGAGGAAGACCGGCTTGGGGCCAAGAAGAAAGGCCGGTGGGGCAAGGAGGCTCAGCCCCTCCTTCAAGCTCCCTTTCCCTGACCGCCAAGGCAGGGTGCTGGGAGGAGACCAGCGAGATGCAGAAGAGAAAGCGAGCTAGGAGAGGAGGCAGAAACGGAAGACAAGGGAAGGGAGGGACGCGAAGGGATGGAGAGAAAATGAAGGCGCAGGGAGGGGAAAGGGGTGGGAAGGAAAGAGGGAGGAGAGAAGAGGGCGGGAGGGAGGGAGGTGGGAGGAGGGCGGAAGGAGTGCCTGGTCCAGGCCCAGCCCCATGAGGTCAGCACAAGTCACTGCCAAATGGGCCCCAGCCCCTCCCTGCTTCTCAGGATCCCTTCCCTCCTAAAAGGGACACAGGTGGGCTGTGGGGCCAGAAACTCCCCGTCCAACTGTTGCCTGGGCCCCAACCCTGGCAGCTGCCTTCTCCACACAGCTGTCCCACCACCTGTCTGGCTGCCCTAAGCTGCCACTGCGAACAAAAGGCCCTCAGAGAAGAAGGATCGGCCCCTTTGCATCCCGCAGCTGGGAAACTGAGGCAGGACTCCATGACTCTGGTTCCCAGACACTACACTAGCCATCAAGTCACACTTCCCCGGCGTGACTTGTCAGACTCTCCCAGGCTCTCTGTGGCTCTTCCCAAGAACACGTGTCCTGCCCCTTCCGTTCTTTACTCCTTGTCTACCCACCTTCAGTCACCTTTCTGTGCTGCAGCCCTGGCCCTTACCTGGTGAAAACCATAGCTAAGTTCAAAGATTTCAGCAGGCCTTCATCCCTGAGCTCCACCCCACCTGCCTTTCCAGCCAGACCTCCATATCCAAACCATACACTTGGATCACACTGGATGGGTCCCTGATGTCCAGCACAGTTCTGGGCAGTTCCCACCCTAGGGCCTTTGCATATGAGTCTCCCTTCACAGGAAGGCCAAATCTGCTTTTCCATCCCATGCCCACCCCTGACTGAAATCCCTCAGGGACCCAATGCCAGCTCCCCAGGAAGCCTTGCCCTGCACCGCACCTCCCTCCCCAGGGTGCTTACCACACCCCAGCAAGGATGGGAAGAGGCACCTGAAGCTGCCTGGGATCTCACTAGACCTGTGCTTTGGGTGGGTTGGAGCTGGTGAAACCGAAAGGGGGTGGGAGGGAGAGAGGCAGGAATCTACACCTCCAACCCCTGGAGATAGACACTGTTCCAAACCGTAAGCTTCGTGAAGGTGGGACATTTAACTCAGACTTTCAAGACAGCATAGAGCAGCTCTAGTTGGTATTTGCCATCTAAAACCCATCTCAGCCAGAGAAAGTGGACCAGGGTGAGTGGGAGATGGAATGTAGCAGATCCAGGAAGATTCTGGGTTGAGCTGAGGATGGGGGCTGCAGGGTAGGTGGATTCCTCAGGACAATTACACTCTCAGGATATCACAACTGGAAGGGCCTTGAGCATCTTGGGTATGGCAGAGCCCAACTCCCTCTCCTGCTTGTCAACAGGAGCAGGGACTTGTGTGGTCACACAGTGAGTCAGGTCACGTCCAGGGTAACACCAGTTCTCACTACACAATCTGCCTTCCATGGTCCCCTGCTCCCAGCATCAGGCAGCAGTCTACTCCAGAGTAAGCCACCTGGGTGTGACCTCCCCGACCCTTACTCCCTACTCAGAGGAGGGCAGTGCCAAGCCCCCTTTGCCCAGATGGTGATTTTATCCAAGACACCCTCCTCCAGCCTCAGTGCAGGGTCTGCTCCTGAGTCTGGAGACCCCACTGTACCCTGGCTCTGTGCTGGGTGCTAGGGGCCCTCATGTCCCTGAAGACTCTCACATTCTTTCTACCAAATGTTTATCTGGGCCCTTGGGAGTGAGCAAATGTGTGTATGTGCGAGGGTGCGTGTGTACATCTGTGAGTGTCCCACACACAACCCAGATCGGGGTGGGGGTGGGGGTGACGCACGCCAGTGATGAATAATAACTCGCTTGAGCCACATGGATGCTGCTGGGTGGTGGGAGCCCAGGCCTCCGCTGAGCAGGATGCGGGCCAGCAGTGGTTGTGGGAGCTCCGCTTTTTGGAAGGTGGAGGGAAATGGGGTGGTGATAGGCAGCACCCCCAGACTGAAGAGCATTCTGAGGTGGGTTGTGCCTCTCTCCAGGCACGGCCCATATCCCATGGCCAGCTCCTCCACCAGGCCAAGCCAGCCACTTGCCCTCAACTCCTCCCATGATCTCAGCCCCCCTGGGACAGGGCTGGGACAGAGGGTGGGCTGCCTGCCTGCTTAGCCCATCTTGGCCTCTCCTGTGACTGACCCGCAGGACACGAGAGCTTGCTTGTCTCCCTCGTCCATGCCTCCAGGCCTGGCTGCCCGCCAGTGCTGCAGTACTGTGGCATGGAGGCCTGGCCATCTTGTCCCCTCCTCCAGCCCCCAGGTCAGTGTCTTCCCAGCATGAGGGTGAGGCCAGCCCAAGTGTGGTCCCTCAGATCTTCCTTCACTTTGTGTTTCCTGCTTGCCAAGGGGAGAAAAGGCCTAGGGAAGAGAATGGGCACTTGCCCCAGAAGAGTATTCCGGGGAGATGACGGTTCCTGAATAGGGCAGTGTGGATCCCCTTGGCTTTTCTGCCACTCTGGGGACTCCAGCCCCAGAGCAGGTGGTCCGTCCCCACCCACCACCTAGGGGGAGACAACAGCTGGGGAGGGGAGAGAGGGCAGCCCAGCTCCTCCCCATCCCCGCGGTAGTTGAGAGCCCCTTGCCACTGGACCACCAGGCCAGGGTCTCCGTGGATCTCCTCACCCCCTCATTCTTCTCAGAAAACTCCTTCCACTCTCTCCACAATGGTCCGCC
This sequence comes from Oryx dammah, assembly GCF_014754425.2. Taxonomy (NCBI): domain Eukaryota; kingdom Metazoa; phylum Chordata; class Mammalia; order Artiodactyla; family Bovidae; genus Oryx; species Oryx dammah. Next base: position 70,836,925 of record NW_024070189.1, on the reverse strand, counting down.
TGGGGGCTCCCTCCCAGGGACCCCACTTGGCACTCTGGACAAGCAGTTCAGTTCCTTTGGCACGTCCCAGCCTGGGTGCCCAGTCCCTGCACCCAGGGACTAGGGGAGAAGACTCAGCCCTGCCTCCTCGACCCCCAAGGGGAACAGGAGGCACTGGGCGGCGGTGGCCGTGTGGCAGTAAACGTCTTTCCATCACACCCCAACTCGGAGAGGCCCCCCGGTGGGCGGGGCGCCCCGGCCCCCAGCCCGCTCCGCTCCGCTCCTCCCCCGCCCTAGCTTTTCCTTTGTGCGGTGGCCGGCTGGGCTGGGCCGGGTAGACAGCTCTGGCTCTGCCGGTTCGGTCCCCGCCCGCTCGAAGGTGCCCTTGGCCTCCCGGTGCACACCTGTCCCACCCCGGGGCCCAAGGCGAAGAGGAGGGGGTGGAGGAGCAGTTCTGCAAGGCCAGGAAGCCCCAGGCCACACATCTGGACCCTGCGTCTCTCCAGCCTGCGTCCAGCCACCAGCGTTCCCACCGCGCGGCTGGGGCCGCCTCCGGGTGCTCGGGGACCGCGGGTGCCCCGCCTGGCCCGGCCCGGCCCCTCCCCCGGCGCGCACAAAGGCAGCTCCTCCCTGGCCCTCCCGGGCCGCTGCAGCATTTCAGGGTCTCCTCCTCCCTCCTGGCTACGGGGCGGCGGGGCCGGGTGGAAACAAAGGCGCGGCGGCGGCGGCGGCGCGGGGACAAAGGGGCTGAGGGGCGGGGGCGGGGGGCTCACCAGTCGGCAGCGCTCTCCTCCCGAATCACCTCTTCGTACGCCGCCAGCAGCTCCAGGCGGTGGCCACTGAAGCTCACGCCGGCCATGCTGCGGGCCGGACCGAGGCCGAACGGACAGACGCACGGACGGACGGACGGAGAATGAGGGAAGGAAAGACGGAGTCGCCGCGCCGCCGCCTCAGAGCCTCTGCAGCGTTGCGAGCCGAGCGAGCCAGCGGCCGGGGGAGGGGAGCCGGCCGGCGGGGGGCGGGGGGCGCTGGCTCCGCCCGGCTAGCTCCCTCCGCGCGCTCGGTCCTAGCGCCGCCCCGGCCCGGCCCGGCCCTGGGGGAGGCCCGCCCCCCGCTTCCCGGCCTGCCCCGGGGCGCCCTCACGCCCCTCGCCCCCAGCCCATGCGCGCCGCGCCCAGGCGGCTCTACCACTCGGCACCCAGGGGCCGTTCTTCCCACGTCCCAGTTCTCCCCACGTCCCAGTTCTCCCCTGTGGGGTCCCCAGCCACAAACCTTAGGGCCTCCGTTCCCGCCCCCCGCCTTGATCCCCCTCTCCCCATCCCCACCTCACCAAGCCCTATCCAGGCCCAACTTCAGCCCTCTTCTTTCCAACTCCCTGTCCCAATTGCAAATCCATTCCATTCCAATCCGGCCCAGCCCCACTCTGTCCTTCATTGATCTCCCTCCATCCTAGACTCACCCCCATCCCTGGTCCATCCCAACCTATATCTCCAACCCCTGGCCCATCTGTAGCCCATCCTCATTTCTTTCCCCTCCCAGCACCAGCCCCACTCCCAACCGACCGTATGCTTGGTGCAAACCCCTTACCCATTCGTCAGACCCCATCTCTACCTGCACCTTCCTTATTCCAGCCTAAGCTGTTCTTATTCTGATCTTTGTTCCAACCACACCCCTCCACCCCTGCCTCCTAGACCATTCTACATTCCCAACCTGTAACTCATCTCCACCCCACTCTACACTGAACACCCCTCCCCCACCAGCTGCCCCCTGAGCCCTCTTAAGGGAGGCCAGCCTAGGAGATCCTTGGCCTTCTCCCCCAAGCCTCAGGTCTCCCAGAGGAATCCCAAGTAGAGTTCCGGAAGCAGCATCTAACCCCAGACTCCCAGGGCAGGGCTTCTCCAAAGACTCTCTAGGGCCAGTCCCCTGGCAGCTTTAGTTCCCAAAGCTCTGAGCACAAAAAAACACTGGGGCCCCAGAGGAGTCTCTTGCAGGGAAGTGGGCACCACTGTCAGGGCCTCCCGGAGCAGCTCTGCTCCTGTCTAAGCTGGGCTCCTGAAACCCTCTGCAGCTCTCAGAAGCCTTGATCACCACCTGCAAAGCCTCCCACCCCTGTCTTCCCAGAGGAGGTGGCAGAATCTGAGCAAACTTTTTCTGGTCCAATCTGGGAGGTGGTGGGGCTGGGCCTCCGGATTCTGAGCTGCGTAGCCAAGCAGCTGGACCAAGAAGAGGAAAGAAGCATGCACACTGATCTCCACTAGTGGATCCCAGCACTTTGGAGTACATAGAACCCCTTAAAACGCAAAAGATTCCACAGGCCCCCGCCTGGGGAATTCTCAGCACTATGCCCCTGGACCCCTGGTCCTGTCAGTTTCTCCAGGGCCCCTACTTGGAGCAAGTCCCAAGCAGAATCCGTGAGATTCTAGGGAGAGGAAGACTCCACAGTGGGGCTGAGGGGTGCCTGGGAAGGATGATAGGTCGAGGGATCTCAGGCCTCAGTCCCTTCCTGCTTCCTTTTTTTCCAGCTTTCATTTCCCCATCCCAAAGCCCCCTCCCCAGCCTCCTGCTCAGTTTCACATCCAAAACACAGAAGCCCTACCTGCACCTGCGGGCTGTCTTTCTCAAATTTCTGCCTCCCCCAGCCACCTACAAATTCTAGCCACACCCACTCTTACCTCTTTGCCATCTATATTTTTAAATAAACTTTTAATTTTAGAACAGCTTGAAATTCACAGAAAAATTACAAAGATAGTACAGAGAGTCCCCATATGCCCCATGCCCAGTTTTCTCTATTTTCAGAGGAGCAAGGAGGTTCCCTGCTCATATTCCCTGGAGCCCACCCTTCACCCCTTCACACCATCATCATCCTATAATTTATCTGTACTCTGCCCCTTCTTCCCGCATGGTCTCTGGCACTGCTCTGGCTGAGGTCACCAGGGACCCCTAAATTGCCAAATTCAGTGGCCCCGTTGTAGTCCTCAGTTTCCTCAACCAGTGGGAACAGGGTGACTAATGATCACTCCCTCCTCTGCAAAGCCCTGAAACCCACATGCTCAGCCATGGTGGGTGGGTGCTGGGTGCCTCCTTGGAGGCTCTCCCACCAGGGTTTTATGTCTACCACTCCCAGCACTGATCACTCTTCAAGTCTCTCCCTCCCCAAGATCCTGACCTTGTCCCCTCTCCCAGCTGCTCCCCCTGCCCCCTCCAGCACTGGGAGGCTTGTCCAATGGCTTCTCATTCCCCAGAGTGGAAAAGCTAAGAAAGAAGGAGGATTTACATCCCAAAGCTGGTCATTTGCTGTGTGACCTTGAGTAAAATGCTTTCCCTAAGTTTCCTCTTTGATAATGTGTTGTGTGGATAAAATGTGACAGAGTGAAGGCTTAGAAAGCAAAAACCCCTTCCCCTTCCTCCTTGCAGCCCCACCCTCCCACACCCACCTTGGTGCAGCCCCACCCTCCCACACCCTTATTCCTGCTCTGTGCTCCCCCACACCTCTCAGATAAGGCTTCAAGGCTGACATTTAGGTTTCAGGACTTTTTCAGCACCTGGAGCCTTCTCTGTCCTCACCCTGCCTCTGCAGGTTCCTACCAAGCATACCTGCAGAAGTTTCACCCTAATCATTACAATGCTCCCATCACTTTTCAGATTTTGCCTCTGGCATGGGCCCAGCCACTTTCACCATTTAGCTCTGCTCCTGAGTTGCACAGACCTTGCTACAGTGTGACTTTAGACTCTTCTGCTTGACCTTTCTTGTCTCGCTGTAAAATGGGAATGATAATGATGGTATCCACATCATAGGGTTTGTTGAGGATTTAAGAAAAAAGTATCTAGAAAGCATTTAAAATGACAGCTGCACATAGTAGATGCTATTGACATGTTGGCTATCATTACTATTTCACAAATGGGAGAACCGAGGCTCAAAGAGGGGCAGTGACTCGCCCTGTGAGGCAGAGTGGCAAAGTCCGTATAGAAACCTGTCTACCCTGCATCCCTTCAGCATAGCACACACTCTCCCTGCTTCTCCTTCTAGCACCTGTATTTCTACATCCAGGGGCTAGCCTGGCCTGGAAATTGGTCAAAAGTAGCTCCTGAGGCTATAGCTGTGGGGCCAAGGGAAGGAGTCTGGGGGCCAGGGATCCTGAATGTGGAGAGCGAGGTGTCTGCCCAGCACAGTGGACATCCATGATCAGCTATCCCTGCCTGTCTTCCAGTTGATTTTCCAGTGTAGGCTCCAGAGAACAGCATGTGATTCAGGCCAGTAGGTCAGAACCAGTGGCTGCTTCAGAAGTGGACACATGATCCCATTAAGTCCAATGGGTATCAACCCTGGGACTTTTTGCTGGAACCATCAAGAATCTCTGGTGGGCTGCTGAGCTGGCAGGATGTGGGACTAGAGCTGGCTGAGGGGCATTTTTGCTGATAATGGGATGAGTTGCCTGAGACTAAAGCCAGAACTGAGAAAAGGAGGGCAGGGACTCAGACTCCTGAAAACATCCTGACATCCATGGGTACTGGATCCTGCTGTGTCTGAAGCCATTGACCTTTTCAGTTAAATGAGACAAATTATCCCTGTTTTTTGCTTAAACTAGTTTGAATTGCAGCTGAGAGTCCTTCCTAGTTGACCCAGTCTCCAAATAATAGTCATTTTTGTCAGTGGCAAGAGACAAGGGTGAAAACAAAGTTGACCTTCTAGCACCCCCAGGTCCTGAGTGGGAGAACTTAGGCTGGTCCTGGGACCTTCCTTGACTATTCAGGGCTGGTCCCAGCCTCTTGAGTTCTCTGCACGTTCCCAGAAAGCTGCCTCTTGCCCCCCAGAACCCCCACCATGCCCCACTTTAGGTCCCAGATGGGGAGGAACTTTTCCTCCAATCTCAGGTTTGGCTTTGGATTCAGGCCAACTCAGGTTCGAATCCCAGCCGCCATGGCTGCTCCATGTGTGTGTCGTGGGGCTAGGCCCCCAGTCCCCAGCCTCAACTCCCTTCCTGTAGCAGGACCTTGTGTGCCTTGTGAGTGTTCCAAGGCCCACGTGGGGCCCAGCACAGAGAAGCAGCACCAGAGTCGAGAAGAGAATCGTCAGTCCTTGCCTGTGTACCCTATTCTCCACTGCCTGTTTTCCTGCTGATTTCAAATAAGTGCAGGCCGCTTAGAACTGGAAAAAGCCCCTTCCTGGCCTGCTGTCTCTCCAGTTGCCCACTCAGCCCCCTACCAAGGGCTCTGCCCCCTCGGCTGGGGGGACTGCACACTCCCAGGGCGCTAATGGCCCCGTGCCTGGTACAAAGACATTTCCCAGTACCCTTGGCCTCCACCTGTATAGCCTTGCACCTGAAACTTGAGAACACAGTGATCCCTGCAGCTCTGTGCTGGAGAGGGGTGGGGAGCTGGGAGGTGCAGTGGGAAGCAACCCCGCCTTTAATCTGGGAAGCACGGACTAGACCTGGGCTGCTGGGTAGCTCCGGAGAGGTCACTTTCCCTTTCTGAGCCTCAGGTCCCTCCTCTGAAACATGCCTTGAATGTCATCTCTTTTAAGCATGTTTTAATGATTAAATGACATCTAAGCGATTTCTCTGTGGTTCCAGCAGAGAGGTAGCTGTTCAGAGCAAGTGCCCCATGCTTGTTTTGACTTCCATCTAAAAAGCTCTGCTTTCCTGAGATTCAGTCCCCAGCTCTCTGCTCTTCCCTTTACTCTCCCCTTACATCTGCCCTCCAGATTCTTCAACCACCTCCCCTTGGCAGGAGCCTTCAAGCTGCCTCCTCCACCCCTCCTAGCAGCTCAGCTGACCACAGCTGCTAGAGGTTCTCAGGGCCCACCACAGTGAAACCTTTTAAGACAGCTGTCCACACACTCTCATCGACTCACTCTCTACACCCTCCCCTTCTTCCTCCAAAGCTGGCACTGGCCCCAGCTCTCAGCAAAACTGATCCGGTAAACGTCACCTTGTTGCAAAATGCCATGGGGACTCCTCAGCCTTATCTGCCGGGCTGACACTTCTGGAAACACTCCTGCCCACCCGGGCTTACCTGCCCAAGCTCCCTCCCTCCAGAGGCTGTGGTCCTCCACTTCCGGTGGCTCCTTCTGCTTTCTCTGCCCTGCCCTGTGATGTTGCTGCTGTTCCCCATCTCTCATGTCTTCTCTAGGCTGGGGCCCTGGCCATCGTCACACTAGATTTGGTCCAAGGTATATATATATATATTTTTTAATAAGATTTTAAAAAATCTTAGTTGCCAACACTGAAAAACCAAATTTCACATAAAAGTGTCAATCTCTGGATGTTGCTGGTAAACTGGCAGGTCTGGCCACAGTTCAGCATTCCCACATGGCTGCCCCCAGAAGGCTCCCCACAGACCAGCAGTTAACCATCCGCCCCTGTGCTCTTGCTGGCTTGTATCCATGGAAACCAAGGATGGACTGGGAGGTCTTCATGGTTCAAGAGAAGAGAGAGAGAGTACAGTTCCTTGTGGAAGTGAGAGATACTCTTCACTGAATATGCCAGGAATGTCTATGTTGAAAGAAAACCACATCCTACCCGCTTTACTCCTCATGTGACCTGCCGGGCCCCTCTCTGAGCATCTGTGATAATGGTTGAATATCTGCGATAACTGCCCTGAACTCACTCCCAAATTTAATCCAAGGTGTATCTAGACTTGAATCTTCAGCTGCTTCCTGGATTTGTCTCCTAAATGTCTTGTAGGCACCTCGTTCAGTCATTCAGCATTCACTGGGTACCCACTGTGTTCTAGAGTCTGGTAAGATATCATGAAAGTGACATGCAAAGTCCTGCACTCCTGCTCCAGGGGTCCTTGAGAAGACACATCACAGAGGCCCTGCTCTTCTCTTAAAGGGAATAGGCCTGAGTACCTGTTGAGAACGCCAACTTCAGATGTGCTATAAAGTTCCTCATGCCAGCAAGCCCTGAAGGACAGGTGGCTATGGGGGCTCCATGCTCTCCTGGTCTAGCTTGGGGCCTCTCCTCAGTCCCTCTCCAGTTCAAGCCTGGAATGGAAGGAATGACAGTCCCCTTGGGGTAGTGGAGGGCACCAGTGGGATGCAAGAGGCCCTGGGGAAAGATGGGGCCACCGCCAGAGCCTCCAGGTTTGGAGGCAGCAGGCAGAGGCAAGCTCTGCAGGGGCATCCCTGGAGCGTGGCGCTCAGCGCCCCCCAGTCTCAGGATGGTGTGCCCAGACTCAGGCCTGGCTCGTGGCTCAGAGCAGTGCAGCTCTGGTCAGGTCTCCTAAGCTTTCGTTTATGAGACTAAGTGCAGACACCCCGCAGGGTTGCTGTGTGAGATAATGGGAGGAATGACTGGTATACTCCGGGTGCCCTCCTTCCTCTTCTCACTTCTCATCCCCCACATCTCTACTCCAGGCCTGGGACCAGTTGCTGCCATGTGGTTTGTTGCTACTTCCCCTGAGCCCTGCCCCTCCTCCCAGCCTCCCTCCTTCCGCTTACCCTGCTCACGGCTCCCAGAGGCTCTTTCTACAACACAGATCTGAACATTCTGTGCCTGGCTCTCCCCACCATGCCCTCAGGAAGCAGTCCCAGCTCCTCATCCTGGCATTTCCAGGACTGGGGCTGCCTTCTCCAGCCCCCTTTCTTTGCCTACAGCATATGATGGCAGCAGCCCCTCTGGACCCCCACTTGGGTGTACCATTTTCCATGTTACACCCCTGAGGATGCCCCTCCAACTCCTCTTCTCTGACTGCCAAGCCAAGCCAGACCAGGCACCTCCAACTTCTGTGGGTCCTGGGCCCAGCATGTGAGATTCCCCTTTGCCTCCTCCTGCTGACCGTGAGTCCTCCCTGTCCCCATCACAGGTCTACCAGGATGGTCAGCCCTGGAGAATTTAATCTCCACCCTGCTACAGGCCTCAGATCCCACCTTTCTTGATGCACAGGGGAGGCACACACCAGACACAGCTGGAGACATTTATTGTAGCACTGGACGTGAGCAGGGGCCGGTGTGGCCAGCACCAGTGTGTGAAGGTGGTGGAGGGAGTAGGGGAGGTGAGGGGGTTGGGGCCTGGGGGACCCCAGGCTCAGGCCAGGAATCGGGGTCAGGGCAACTTTTGCTAGCCCTACCCAGAAATCTGGAGCGATGGTTCCAGAATCAGCAAACCCCTCGAGTTGGGTAGGCTGGGGTGGGCAGCAGTGGGTGGGAGGGGCTCACACGTGGGAGAAGGCGTGGCTCTTGCAAAGGGGCTTGTCCTTCTTGGAGTAGAAAGTCTTTCCTTCCAGGTTGATCTGACATATCTGGGAACAGCCAAGGTGCAGTTACGAGGGGTGGGGGTAGCAGGAGAGGGTCATTCCCAACCTCTTAGGAATCCCAGAGGCAGGGGTGGAAGGGAGGCGGGTGAAGAACACAGGGCTCTGGGGACAGGGCCTGGGTCCAAAGAGGGGTACTCACTGCGCACACGAAGCACGTATCATGCCAGCTGAAGCCCAGCGCCTCCAGGAAGCGGTCTCCAGCATCGATCTTGAAGTCACAGCCTCGGCATTTTGTGCCAAACATCTTCTCATAGTCTGGAGATGCAGAGAGAAGCCAAGTGGCGGGGGGACTTGGGTTCCCCCCTGCCCGCAGCCCGCCCTCTCCGCCGGCCCAGCCATACCTGGCTCGCAGTAGGGGGCTCCCTCCTCCATGTAGAAGGCCCTGTTCCGAATGGGCGCCTTGCAGGCTGCACAGGTGAAGCAATGCACGTGCCAGGTCGTCTTCAGGGCATGCATGACCTCCTGAGGGGGCAACAGCCGCTTGGCAGCTTGGCACCCTCCTCTTCAGAGCCCGGGACAGAGGCAGACTGGCTGGGGCCCCCTTCCTTTCCAGATAAATGTTTGATCTGCACACCCACTGCTCCCACTTTCTCTCTCCAACCCCAAAGCATCCCTGGGGACGTCCACTGTGCTGTGCTGTGCTTAGTCACTCAGTCGTGTCTGACTCTTTGCGACCCCAAGGACTATAGCCCGCCAGGCTCTTCTGTCCATGGGATTCTCCAGGCAAGAACACTGGAGTGGGTTGCCATGCCCTCCTCCAGGGTATCTTCCAGACCCAGGGATCGAACCTAGGTCTCCCTCATTGCAGGCAGATTCTTTACCATCTGAGCCACCAGGGAAGCCCATGAGTACTGGAGTGAGCAGCCTATCTCTTCTCCAGGTGACCTTCCCGACCCAGGAATCGAACTGGGGTCTTCTGCACTGCAGGAGGAGTCTGCCAGCTGCGCTACCAGGGAGGCCTGGTGGCTGTTCACTAAGATGCATCTGACGTTCTGCCCCCAATCTCCACACACTCCGCCTTGCGCATTCCCACAGCGTCTGTCTCGGTGCATGGTGACTCCATCTGCACAGGCCAAATTCCTCGCTTTGTCCCTTATTTCGGGTCCACTCCAAAATCCAGCCAGACTCTCCTTCAAGATACATCCAGATACTGGCCACTTCTCACAGCCTCCCTGATGTGGAATGTGAGCCTTGGGCACCTCTGACCTGGATGAGTGCATAAAACTGGCTTCTGTGCTCCTTCCTCTGCCCCTGACAGCCTGATATCAACCTGTGCTCGGCCAGCTTCTCCTCTGCTTGAATCCCTGCCTAATCCACATTGCTCTGAGCAAAGGGCAAAGCCCAGGGAAAGGCCCAGTGGCCAGGAAGACTGGCTTCCATCCCTCTGCTCCCCCCACGTGGCCTCTTGTCCATGGTTGATGCACCGGGCACACCATCTTAGGGCTTCCCACCAGCTGCCCCCTCTACCTGGACTGCTTGGCCCAGATATCTGCTAGGCTCAGCCCTCACCCTCTTCAGGATTTTGCCCAAAGGTCACCTTCTCCTTAAGGCCCATGCTGACACGATCAGCTCATATGCCAACCCCTCTTCCCAAAGCCATGCTTCCAATAGTTTGAACCCTGCACTTTCTTCCTGTACTAACATGTGTGTGTGTGTGAGCCACTCAATTGTGTCTGACTCTTTGCGACCCCATGGACTGTAGCCTGCCAGGCTCCTCTGTCCATGGAATTCTCTAGGCAAGGATACTGGAGTGGGTTGACATTCCCTTCTCCAGGGGATCTCCCTGACCCATGAGAACCTGGGTCTCTGCATTGCAGGAGGATTCTTTACCATCTGAACCATTAGGGAAGCCCCCTATACTAGCATACCGCCAGGTAATTTACCTCGTGTCTCTTGCTTATTGTCTGCTCTCCACCGCCTTCTTCCCGATCTAGTATGAGGTCTCGGAGGGCATGAACTATTAATATTTCTGTTAGCTGGTATATCCCAATAGTGCCTGGCCCATGGGTAGGCATCATGAGTGCTTGTGAGCTAAGTAAACCTGCTCTACTGGAGGCCTGACAGAGCAGAGGCCACAGGTGGGCTGAGCTCTCCCTGGGGCCAACCAGGTGAGCAGCACTCACGCCTGGAGCAGGCAGAAGGCAGTGTGGAGCCCCAAGGGATGTCAGATTGTGGGTTCAGCCAGATCTTAGCTGGGTGGCTTGCCCAACAGCTTTATTTCCTCATGACACTTGGTTCCTTCACTGTTGAACTGGGAACCTGATCACAGCTTTGCCAGGTTGCCGTAAGAATGGTCCCACATCTGAGGCCAGGGGTACCAGACCCAGTGCCTGCCAAGGCCAGGTGGCATACACAGTAGGGCAAGGTGGGGACTGTGTCATGAGAGAGCACGGGTTCCGGGTGCAGGGGGGCTGCTGACCGCTTCATTCAGGAATGCCTACAAGGCTCAGGTTGAAATCCAGGTGTTAAAGTCAAATCCAATTTTTCAATATTGACTATTACTTTAAAAATGAAACAGAGGCTTCTCTCGTGGTCTGGTTAGGAGCCTGCCTGCCAATGCAGAGGACATGAGTTCGAGCCCTGGCCCAGGAAGATCCCGTAGGCCGAGGGACAACCAAGGCTGTGCGCCACAACTACGGAGCCTGCGTGCCCTAGAGCCCGTGTGCCACCACAGGAGAAGAACCGCAGCCAGAAGCCTGCGCACCACAGCTAGCGAGCAGCCCCCACTCCCTGCAACTAGAGAAAGCCCGTGCGCAGCAACGAAGACCCAGAGTGGCCAAAAATAAATAAATAAACAAGTCTTGAAAAAAAGACTTTCCTGGTGGTCCAGTGGTTAAGAATCCACCTGCCAATGCAGGAGTCACACGTTCAATCCCTGGTCAGGGAAAGTTCCACACGCTGCAGAGGTAGCCAGACCCATATGCCACCATCTACTGAGACTGTGCCCCAGGGCTCACGCTCTGCAGCAAGAGAAGCCAACACAGTGAGAGGCCCATGCACCTCAACAAAGAGGAACCCCTGCTTATAGCAACAGGAGAAGGCTCTCGTGCAGCAGTGAAGGCCCAGCAGCGCCAAAAATAAATACATAAATTTTAAATAGAAACTATGAAAAAATAATAAGGAAAGAAACAGGGTGGACAAAGCAAGACATAAGTATGCAGAGCACCTAGCTCTCAGCTGGCTTGTCCGTGCCCACTATAGAAACTGTCAAGGGAATTCCCTGGTGGCCCAGTTGTTAGGATTCACCGCTCACTGCGGAAGGTGCAGGTTCAATCCGTGGTTGGGGAACTAAAATCCCACAAGGCGTGTGGCACAGTCCCCCCCAAAATCTGTCATTTCTCACACATACCTCACAACCAGCCTGGCCAGGAAGTTACTGCCACTCCTTGCCATTTTAGCAAGGTCCAGAGAAAGTGATCTGTCCCAGATCAGGGCTGGGGGGAGGAACTTGGCTGTGGGCCAACAGGACAGGGTCTCGGCAGGAGCATGCGGAGCCCAGAGCTGGACCCAGTGGACATGTGGACAGGGAGGCAGGTCTCTGAGCCAGTCAGTTCTCCATATCCACCTTATGCCCAAAGCTTCCTACATCTGTCTGCCCTTGCCGTCCCATGACCCTAACCCAGGGCTAGCGGTTCCGTTCCCCTCCTCGAGTTGTCTCCCCCTGCCCCCAGGGGAAGCGCAACGAGGCCCATCTGACCTCAGCAGTCCCCAGCTCCGGAACCCCTAACATGGACCCTGCCCTCAATTCCACCTTGTCTCACACCCTCCCTGGGTGTTGCCTTGTGACACAAGCTGTTCCCTCTGCTTGGAGCATTCTCTCCTGACCCTTGTCCAAGCTAATTCCTACTGATGATTAAGTTCAGCTTAGAGGCCACTTCCATTCACTCCTTCAAGTGTAAGTGACCACCTTCTATACACACGTTAGGATGTAAGTCGCTCAGTCATGTCTGACTGTTTGCGACCCCATGGACTGCAGCCTGCCAGGCTCCTCTGTCCATAGAATTCTCCAGGCAAGAATACTGGAGTGGGTTGTCATGGCCTCCTCCACGGAATCTTCCTGACTCAGGGATCAAACCCAGGTCTCACGCATTGCAGGCAGACTCTACCAACTGAGCCACCAGGGAAGCCCTTCCTATATATGAGGTACAGCATTACACATGAGCAAAAGAGCCCCGGTCCCAGCCCATGAATTTCACACTGGAGAAGAGATGGGACAAAAGAATTGGAGGGTAGTAAGCAAACACTGGGGAGCCTGGCCAGGTGGGAGGGTGGGTATCAGGGAAAGTGCCCCTGAGGAAGTGTTATTTGAATCCCAGATGAGAAGGAATGAGGTAAAGAGAGTGCTAAAGGGTATTTCTAGCAGAGTACAGCCCATGCAAAGGCCCGCAGGGAAGGAAACACTGCATTGGCAAGATGGAGCTGCCTGTGTCACTGAAGCACCGGAGTGACAGGCGCTGGTGGTGAGTGCTAAGGCTTGACAACAGTCTTCCAGAGGGTCCCCAGACTAAGACACGTCCCCCTCTAATGTGTCCATCCCATCCCCCAGAGTTCCCCTCCACGTCTGCTGAATCAACCAGATGGTCCTGTGTTTCCCCATGCTCTGAGCTCTAAGAGCCTGAAGCCCATGGTAAAGTGGGACAGTTAGGTTTCTGCCCATCCCCCCCACCGACCCTGCTAGAGGGTGTGGTCTGTCAGCCCCCTTGCAGCCCCTGCAAGCGGGGAAGCTGAGTACCCCTGGGCCACATATGGAACCACTGGGCTGGGGCAGGAGCAGGGCTTGCCACCTTATTCTGGGCATACTCTAGGACCCAGGAGCTAGTCAGGCTCTGTGAGCCTCGCCTTGGTATCTGCAGCCTGGGCATTAACTTTGTCCACCTAGAACGGGGGCAGGGCAGGACGAGAGTGCAATGTAATGTAGGCGAGGCTGTCAGTGAACAGAATGTTAGGGCCTTGATCTGTGGGAAGCAAATCCAGATGCCAGCTTAAAAAAGGTCCTGGGGGGACTTCCCTGGTGGTCCAGTGGTTAAGAGTCTGTCTGCCAATGCAGGGGACCCTAGTTCAATCCCTGGTCAGGGAAGATCCCACATGCCATGGGCCAACTAAGCCCGTGTGCCACAACTGCTGAGCCTGTGCTCCACAGCAAGAGAAGTCACCTCAACGAGAAGCTCATACACCACAACTAGAGAGAAGCCAATGCTTGCTGCAAATAGAGAGAAGCCTGCATAGCAATGAAGACCTGGTGCAGCCAAAAATGAATAAATAAATAAAATTTAAAAAAGAAAGGTCCTGGGTTGCAGCCCATTCTGATAGAACAGTCCAACATGGTATCCATTAGGCTGGTGGGGAAATGACTGTAATCTTGGGCAAAATTTCCTCATCTGTAAGATGAGAATAATCAAACTGACTTCATAGTATAATTGTGAAGCTGGGTGCCCACACACAGAAAATGACCCACAACACAAAAATGTGATAATATTCTTTCTCCCCTTCTAGTCTACTGATGGAATCCTCACTTTTTGCTGGGCACATAGCTGTACAAAGAGACATTTCCCAGCTTCCCTTGCAGCTTAGTAATGTCATAGCCCACTGAGTTCTGGGCTATGGGATGGAAGCAGAAGGTCTGGATGGAACCCATAGCCCAACCCAAAAGGAAACCAGTCCTGAATATTCATTGGAAGGACTGATGCTGAAGCTGAAACTCCAATATTTTGGCCACTTGATGTGAAGAACTGACTCATTTGAAAAGACCCTAATGCTGGGAAAGATTGAAGGCAGGAGGAGAAGGGGATGACAGAGAATGAGATGGTTGGATGGCATCACTGACTCTATAGACATGGGTTTGAGCAAGCTCCGGGAGTTAAAGGACAGTTCCCTGTCCTTCCCTGGCATGCTGTAGTCTATGGGGTCACAAAGAGTTGGACACGACTGAGTGACTAAACTGAACTTATCTTCTAAAGATGGCTCCCCAGAACCTTCCACTCCTTCTTCCTTTTCCAATTTCTTGCTGAGAAAAGAAGCAAAGCGAGAGGCAAAGGAGAAAAATACACCCAACTGAATATAGAGTTTCAAAGAATAGCAGGAAGAGATAAGAATGCCTTCTTAAGTGAATAATGCAAAGAAATAGAGGAAAACAATAGAATGAGAAAGACTAGAAATCTCTTCAAGAAAATTAAGAGATACCAAGGGAATATTTCATGTGAAGATGGGCTCAAAAAAGGACAGAAATGGCAAGAACCTAACAGAAGCAGAAGAGATTAAGAAGAGATGGCAAGAATATACAAATGGTACCAAAAAGGTTTTAATGACTCGGATAACCATGATGGTGTGGTCACTTACCTAGAGGCAGGCATCCTGGAGTATAGTCAAGTAGCCCTTAGGACGCATTACTATGAACAAAGCTAATGGAGGTAATGGAATTCCAGCTGAGCTATTTCAAATCCTGAAAGATGATGCTACTAAAGTGCTGCACTCAATATGTCAGCAAATTTGGGAAATGCAGCAGTGACTAGAGGACTGGAAAAGGTCAGTTTTCATGCCAATTTCAAAGAAAGGCAATGCCAAAGACTGTTCAAACTACCACATAATTGTGCTCATTTCACATGCTAGCAAGGTAATGCTCAAAATCCTTCAAGCTGGGCTTCAACAGTATGTGAACCAAGAACTTCCAGATGTACAAGGTGGATTTAGAAAAGTAGAGGAACCAGTGATCAAATTGCCAACATCCGTTGGATCATAGAAAAAGCAAGAAAATTCCAGAAAAACATCTACTTCTGCTTCATTGACTAAAGCCTTTGACTGTGTGAATCACAACAAACTGGAAAATTCTTAGAGATGGGAATACCAGACCACCTGACCTGCCTGCTGAGAAATCTGTATGCAGGTCAAGAAGCAACAATTAGAACCATACATGAAACAATGGACTGGCTCAAAATTGGGAAAGGAGTATGAGGTTGTATATTGTCACCCTGCCTATTTAACTTATATGCAGAGTACATGATGCAAAATACCGGACTGGATAAATCACAAGCTGAAATCAAGCTTGCTGGGAGAAATATCGACAACCTTAGATATACAGATGATACCACCTTAATGGCAGAAAGCAAGGAGGAATTAAAGAGCCTCTTGATGAAGGAGAAAGAGGAAAGTGAAAGAGCTGGCTTAAAACTCAACATTCAAAAAACTAAGATCATGGCATGCGGTCCCATCATTTCACGGCAAATAGACTGGGAAAAAATGGAAACAGTGACAGACTTTATTTTCTTGGCTCCAGAATCACTGTGGACAGTGACTGCAGCCAGGCGCTTATTAAAAGACAGATGCTTGCTCCTTTTTAGAAAAGTTATGATGAACCTAGACAGCATATTAAAAAGCAGAGACATCACTTTCCCGACAAAGGTCTGTATAATCAAAGCTATAGTTTTCCAGTAGTCATGTTCAGGTGTAAGAGTTAGACCATAAAGAAGGCTGAACGCTAAAGAATAGATGCTTTTGAACTGTGGTGCTGGAGAAGACTCTTGAGAGTCCCTTGGACAGCAAGGAGATCAAACCAGTCAATCCTAAAGGAAATCAACCTTGAATATTCATTGGAAGGACTGATGCTAAGGCTGAAGCTCCAATACTCTGGCCACCTGATATGAAGAGCTGACTCATTGGAAAAGACCTCAATGCTCAGAAAGATTGAAGGCAGGAGGAGAAGCAGACGACAGAGGATGAGATGGTTGGATGGCATCACCAACTCAATGGACATGAATTTGAGCAAACTCTAGGAGATAGTGAAGGACAGGAAAACCTGGTGTGCTGTAGTCCATGGGGTCGTAAAGAGTTTGACACCGCTGAGCAACTGAACAGGAAGCCAATTGGAGCATGGAAATTTTGCCTGAAGCTCAAGAGGTATCTTGGACTATGAGTGGTTAGTAAGTCAATGCTTAGATGTCAGAGAAACAAGATACAGGAGGCCTGGATCTGCCTACATGTCCCAAACTGCCCACCTCTCGACTTCCTTAGGTGAGAAACAGCTGTCATTATTTTTTCTGTCACTTGTGGTCAAGGCAGTTATCACTAATATGACCATTACTACGGAGCTCTCCGGGCTTCCCAGGTGGTGCTACTAGTAAAGAACCCTCCTGCCAGTGCAGAAGATATAGGAGACACAGGTTCGATCCCTGGCTTGGGAAGATCCCCTGGAGGAGGGCATGGCCATCCACTTCAGTATTCTTGCCTGGAGAGTCTCCACGGACAGAGGAGCCTGGTGGGCTACAGCCCATAGGGTCACAGAGTCAGACATGACTGAAGCGACTTAGCATACACACATGCACAGAGCTCTCTGGCCACATGTGGACGCTCTGCCCATGGATCCACAAATAGGGAGACGCGTGAGTGCTGGAAGTCCGCAGCGCCTGGTGCTGCTCTGGTTTGGCCCTCATGCTCTGCAGCCTTGGGCAGTTTCTGCCTCTCTCTGCACTTCTCTGCCTGTTTTCACACAGGCACATCTGAACCCCCCTCAACTGTCACCCTGCCTGTTACGCTCCTCTTTCCTTAGGCTGCTCACCCTCAACACTCTTGGAGTCCCCTTCCTCTGTGTGAGTTCCTAGGGGCAGGACCATGCCTGTCTCTTCACAGGGTATTCCCAATGTGGGGCACACTGTCCACAATGAATGGGAGATGGTAGACAGGGCATCACTCTCAGCCCATAGCATGTGCTGACCCAAGTCCCAAGCCCAGCTCCAGGTGGCAGCTAGGCTGCCCTGCAGGAGACCAGGCCAGGCTCTGCTGCATATTTAGACTCAGTAGGAAGAACAGGATTTTTTTTTTAAGAATGCATTTATATATGTATATATATTATTTCTTTGGCTGCATGGGGTCTTAGTTGTGGCACAGGGGATCTAGTTCCCTGACCAGGAATTGAACCCAGGAATTGCCCTGCATTGGGAGCACAGAATCTTAGCCACTGGACCACCAGGGAATTACCAAGAATAGGGTTTTGAATCACAAGATTTTGAACCTAAACTTCTGCCTTTGCAAATCAATAGTTCTGTGTCTGTCAAGCCTATCTTTAGAGATTCCGTTTTTCATAGGCAAGCCTCTCAAAAGCCAGTCACAACCCCCTTTGCGTTCCTCTCTTATAGAGAACAGTAGCTAAAATACTGGATTTGCCAGCTTCCCTCACTGGCCTAGGTGCTCATACAATAACAATTCCAACAACTGAGATAAAGATGCAAGTTCCTGGTTTTTCTTCTCGAGTCAAAAGGCAAAACCTCATTAAAAGAAGCTTCCTGCTCCTTCCCTCTTCTTCCCACGTGCAACAAGAACGTGAGCCTGGGGCTTGAGCAGTCACCTGGCAACCATGATACAATAAACTTGAGGACAAAGGCCCACAGGCTAAGGATGTCAGAACTAAAACACAGGAAAAGCCTAAAGCCATCCATGAGCTGTTCTTCTACCCCTGGCATTCTTGCAATTGAAGTAAACATTACCCCTTCTGTTTCAATCTCTATACTGGAGTTTTTTCTATTACTGAAGCTGAATGCAATCCTAACACAGTAGCCATCTCTTGTTTTGGCCTGACTAGCACTTACCTCCTCTCGTGGGGTAATGTCACCCTGGTTTTATTTTCAAAGAACCAGTTCTGTGATTCAGGCAAGGCTACCAGATCCTGTTCCAGAGGCGGGTGTCACCCAGGCCTGGCCAACTATAGAGTCACAGGGCTTGATTCAGAGATGGGCAGGTGAAGCAAGCCAGGCCAACGAGCATTAGCACTGGGACTCAATGCATCAGCTGGCACAGACGTGCTCTCTTTCTCTCTGCGGTGCTAACCTGGGGAGATGTAACCCTGGAGCCACTGATGTAGCAGCATCTTTGCCACTTTCTATGGAAAAGCAAGCTGGGAACAAAGCCAACACGGATGAAACCAGAGGCAAGTGCAAGAGACTCCTGACGACCTGGATCTGCATTCAACTGGGCCAGAAGTTAGCAACCCTCAGCCTTTCTGACTATTGGCGCCAAATCTCTCCTGTTTGAGCCCTTTAGAGTTAGGATTTAGGTCACCCGTTAAGACAATCCTGGCTAATGTCAAGTAAGGTCAATATAGTAGCCCAACTATGAGGCTGGTAAGGTTCCAACGGGGTCCTGCAGGGAGAGCCCCCCAGCCCAGGAGCTGCTCAACACTCCTCAATGCTGAAGAGTCAGGCTTGCCTTCCCAGCCCCCCGCCAGCTGCCAGCCCCACTCACGCCGGTGATCTTCTTCTTGCACTTGGCACAACTGGGTGCATAGCGCACATCGTAGCAGGGTGGGCAGAAGATGGCCCCCTTCTCCTCGAAGAAGCCACCCTCTTCCAGAACCTTCCCACACTGGCTGCACACAAACTCCTCAGGGTGGTACGCGTGGCCCAGCGCCACCAGGTAGCGGCCCCTGCAGGGGAAAGAGAGGGCAATGAGAAGGAGTGGGTGCAAATGAAGTCGGGGTTCCTGGCCAGCACCCTACAGGGTTTACCCCCACACCCATTATGAAACCTTGAAGGGAACGTTCATTCTTTTCATCTCCAAACAGGGAAGCTGATGATGCTGCTGCTAAGTCGCTTCAGTCATGTCCGACTCTGTGCGACCCCACAGACAGCAGCCCACCAGTCTCCCCCGTCCCTGGGATTCTCCAGGCAAGAACACTGGAATGGGTTGCCATTTCTCCTCCAATGCATCAAAGTGAAAAGTGAAAGTGAAGTCGCTCAGTTATGTCCGACTTGTAGCGACCCCATGGACTGCAGCCTACCAGGCTTCTCCATCCATGGGATTTTCCAGGCAAGAGTACTGGAGTGGGGTGCCATTGCCTTCTCCAAATAGGGAACAAACAGGCTTGAAAGGTGACTTGCCTAAGATCAAACAGCAAGACAAAGCTGACTATTGTGGGACCTCCCTGGTGGTGCAATGGTTAACAATTTGCCTCCCAAGACGGGACACGGGTTCAATCCCTAGTTGAGGAGCTAACATCCCACATGCCTCCGGGCAACTGAGCTCATGTGCCACAATTAGAGAGCCCGTGCATTGCGACTAAGATTCCATGTGCTGCAACTAAGATCAGACGCACCCAAATAAATATTTTAAAAAGCTGCACTGTTTTGATGACAGGAGGTGAGGGAGAAGGGTAGTGTCAGAAAAGGGAGGAAGGTGACACTGGGTGAGGACTGCCGACTTGAGCCTAATAAGTTGAACCCAAGGGGTTGGTGTCCTGCGGGACAGGAGGCCTGGAGTACCTGTGAGCCCTAAAGACCAGTGGGCACTTGAGCTGAGCCTGGTGCCCACTCTGTTCCGCTGGCCTGTTCCATCTAGGCTGGAGAGGGACCCGGTCATCCCAGATAAATGGGGATGTCTGAACGAGGGGGTGCTTTCCAGAGCTTAAGAGCTGACCGGAGTTGACAGCAGGGCAGCGCCTCGGATGAGAACTAGGAAGGTTCTGGGGCCTGACACAGATCCGACTCTGGGGGCTGTGGGACTCTGCTGGGCCCTGGGGAGCAGTGCAGAGAGGGAGGAACTTAAGACGCTTAGCAGAGAGAAACCAAGTGAGCAGGAAGGAGAAAGGCAGAGGGGCTGGGAGCAGGCAGGCCATTCCTGGCCCAGAGAGCAGCGAGTCTAGGGCTGCAGCTTGGCTATGTCGTTAGCACCCCCTCCATTTCGCCAGGCCAAATGTTGGAGAGAGGCTGAGCAGGGGGCAGCTGAGATGAGTAGGGAGGCAGATGGGAGGAGCAGCGGTCAGAAAGACACCAGGGCTGGAGTTCCAGTTCAGGAAAAGACCAGGGTAGGAAGGAACGGGGCCACCCACCGGATGACCTTGTGGCACTGGTGGCACACGGGAGTCTTGCCGTTGCTGCCACCGCCCCCGCCATGGCCCCCTCCAGCGGCGGCCTGCACGATGGAGGTACGGTTCTGCATAGGCGTGGGTGTGGCTGGCTGGGTGTGCCGGGTCAGCACCGTGCTGGTCTTGTCCGGGGCATAGCGCTCAGCAAATGCAGGGTCCACAGCCCAGGGTGGGCGGCTCGTGGGACTGGGGGTGGGAGGGCCTGCCAAGGCCAGGAAAAGTGGCTCCATGGGGATGCCCAGGGATACCACAGGACAATGGGGAGAGCCCGGGGCAGCTTGGAGGGGCCCGCCCCCCATGCCTCTGGAGGTTACCCGCCCTTCCCCAAGCCAAGCCCACGCTCTCTCACCAGGCCAGGGTTCCTGGGGTGTAGCTGAGGCTGGGGTTGGGGCTTCCGTCCTGGGCACCTGGCTGTAAGATCTGTCATTCAAGGCCCTGCACGGCCGAGGCTCCTGGCATGGCCCCACCCCCCAAACTTGGTCCTGCTGGCCCCATGAGAGATGCCTGGGTGCATGACAGCAGAGGATTCCAGGTCCCCCCAGGGCAGGGATGGGTAGGGCAATTTCTCCTGGCCAGGTTCCAGCTGGCTGGTCTGTCGCACAGGGCTGGGAGGTGAAGCAGGGCTCTCACTTCTGGGGCTGCTCGCGAGGGTCCTTCTGATGGCAGGGGGCCCTTTTGCTGAGTACCCCCACCCACTGAGACCCATACTGGCAGGGCCCACACTGGATCTGAACCATCTAACACCCCTGACCCCAAATGCAAACCAAGTCCACAAAGATAGAGAACAGAGGCAGAGAAAGCAGGGCTGAGAATGTTTATTTTCATGCCCAAAAAGCCAGCACAGACCTGGCAGACAGCAGTACCACAGGGCAAAGAGTGAAGGCAGCGGTGTCAGATGGAGCCGGGCCCTGTGCCAGGAGGGCAGCTGGGGCCAGGCCAGCAGGAGGCTCAGTCCAGGGGCAGAAAAGGGATGGGTGAGGCAGGCAGAAGCTGGAGGCGCCAAGGGGAGGTGCCCTGGGGCGGAGGAACAGCAAGAAAGAGGCAGAGAGGGCAGCCGGCCGGCGAGGACCAGGCTACGACTGCACGTTGAGCACATGGGCAGAGCGCTGGTGGTGCCAGTCCCGGAGGCGGGTGTAGCGTGGGCTCTGCAGCTCCAGGACATACTTTTCCCTGAGGGGTAGAGAGAGAAGGAGGAGGAAGTGGAAGGAAGGAGAGACGGAAGGGAGGCAGGGAGGGAGGACCAGAGGAAGGAAGGAGAACGGAAGAACCTGGCCAGGGATGGCCAGGAGCAGACAGGGCTGGAATGGGAGAGGCCGGAGAGGAGGAGGAGGGGCTGCAGCTTGTCCTGTTACCTTGATTTCTTCAGGTGCTCCTCATCCGGGTCTTGCACTGAGAGGGCAGAGGCAGGCATTGACCAAGAGCAGACAGAAGGCCACCCCAGCCCTGAGCCCTGGTAGAGGGTGCCGGAGCAGGCTCCAGCTAAGCCTGGGTCCGGGCGGGGGACCGGGAGGAGAGTCCGCCCTTCCCTGGGCTGGCACTTACTGAACTCGGTGCCCGTGAGGTGGGCAAGGATGCGGAAGGAACGGGACTGGCCTGTCCCAGGCCTCGGCCGCCAGTCCTCCGTGTCCTCCATCAGCCGCTGCTTGCTGGCATCTGGCACCAGCGGTCGGAGCGGCTGTCTGTGGGGAGGGTGTGGCTCAGAACCTCATGCTGGGGTGGGCAGCAGGGGCGGCCCCTCCCCGGACTTGATTTAGGTGGGCTAAAGTGAGGGGAAGAGGGCGGGGCAAGGCCAGGGCCCTGCTGGGTGAGGGGTGGGGTAGGGAAGTGAGAGGGGAGGAGGGCAACCAAGGTGAAAGGAGGGCAGCCAGAGTGGGGAGGGGCCACCACCCAGAGTGCCAAAAGGAAGGAAGAGAGGGACAGGCAGAGGGGGCTCACTGACTTGTCAGGGGTCTGCACCTGTGAAGGAAATAAGACAGATGGACAGATAAAGGTACAAAGAGATAGACAAGGGGAGGAAGAAAGATGGCAAGGGGTCAGAATAGCCAGGGGGAAGGCTGCACTGAGTGTCTGGGCTCAGTCGGCCAACATCAAATCCCAACCCCAGGCTACCACCGAGGAGGGGGCGGCGCTGCCTTGCTCACAGCCCCCAGGAGGGCCGGCCCAAGGCAGGAGCCACACCCTCGGTGAGCCCTGTGCCTGCAGTACCCGCCCCAGCCACCAGGGGTCGCTGTCGCACGGTTCCGGCCAGGCTGGGGCGCAGCACAGGCAGAGCAGCAGCGGGCAGCCGGCGGGCGTGCGGCGGTGGAGACACGGCGTGGACGGGCAGGACAGACGTACCCATTCTGCTGCGGGGCGCTGTCTGCGGGCGGGTTCGCCCCGAAGGGTCGGGCCGTCTTGTTGAGGGAGGCGCTGGGTGCAAAGGTGTACCGCGGGGGGTCCGCGGCGGGGGCCAGGGCCTGGGCAGAGACAGAGCGGGGAGGGCGGGCAGGGCGGGAGGAGGCGGGGGATCTGGCCAGAGTGGGGCGTCCCCTGGCACGAAGAGGCCAGCGGTGCTCCAGCCCTACCCCCACACATCTGGCCTGAGGCTCCGGGGAGGGGGCGACTCAGGTTTCAAGGGGCCCATTTGGGAGCAATGATCTCAGCCCACGCAGTCCGAGGGCGGGTGGGCTAGTGCAGCTTGCAGCACAGGCCGGCGGGAGAGAGGGAAGGAGGCAGGCAGGCAGACGGATGGACGGACGGACCAACAGGCAGACATGCATGGTGCTCTGACCGTGCGGCAGTCCCTGGCCCAACTCCCAGTTCCCAGACTCCCCAGCTCTGGCGTCCACCCTCTACTCCCGGCCAGGGATGGGAGAGTACCAAGGCTGCACCAGGGAGGACAGGTGAGCCTCGAAGTCCAGTCCCACCCCGCCTGCTGCCCACATATCCCAAGCCCATCCCCTACCTTCTGCGGTTTGCTCTGAGCAGGCTGAGCCCTAAAGAGAAGGGGAAGCCGTGATGATGGGCCACGCCCAAGGGCACGCCCACCTGCCAGGGCTGCTCAGCTCAGGCTTACCTGCTGAGGCTGAGACTAAGGCGCTCCCCGCAGGCACGGATCTTGTTCTGGGCTTCGATGTGTGTGAGGCCCCCCGCGTTCTCGCCATCAATACTCAGCACCCAGTCACCCACGGCCACGCCAGCCTGTGCAGCTTTACCTCCAGGGGTGAGCTATGGAGAGATGGAGGGTCATGGAGGGCCAAGACTCTGCAGACCAAACTCAGGCAAACAGCAGCCAACCCTGCCTTTCCTCAGCTGCCCCACTCGCAGAACCCAGGGGTCTCTTCATTCAACGTGTTTCTGGACTACTGTTGAATACTAAAGCCATCTGGGATGGGGTGGGGCTCCCTTGAGCTTCACCATCACCTCAAACACTCCGCTTACACATTCATTCACCTCCAGGGACCCTCCTCATGGTTCAGAAGCTGCTGACATCAACACGCAGCCACCTTCAGGCTAAAACCCAAGTGTCTCAGCTCCAACCAAAGCTTCTGAGGTCCCTGCTGGCCTCTTGCCCAGGCCATTCCACCCACCAGACCTGCCCTCTGGCTGTGCATGTGGGCATGAAGCATGCATGTGTGCTTGTGGTATGTGCGTGAGCTGAAACCATGAAGATGACTTCTGCGAAGTGGTGGGCTTTGGCGAAAACAGAGTGGAATGGGCTGCCTAGGGTGTGAGAGGATCCAATTACTTATGAAGACCTCAAGTGCTGAAAGAACTGTTCTCAAGGTTAGGAAGCACCAGTTTTATGGCCCAGCGTCGGGTATTTCTCAGGGTCTTGATACAGGTGACTCTGAAGAACCCAACTGGGCCCTCCCAGCCCTCTAGCCTAGTGGCAGCAACACAGGCAGAAGCAGCAGTGCTGTTCATAAGTCTAAGCCCACAGGTCTGCCTGGCCACCTGGCAATGGGCTTGGCCTTGAGCCGGCTTGTGGGGAAGTACTGGGAGGTAGAATCACACTTCACAAGTTGGGGAGGTTTGCGGAGTACAGGCTGCCTGTGACCCCATAAGGCTCCTCAGGTGAGCTGATACTCAGAAGGAATTCAGGCAGGAAGAGGAGGTAAGAGGTTCCAGAGAGGTGGCAGAGGGATCAGACCCAGACACTGATGGCACTAGGGCAAGAAGGGAAAGCTCGGTTTGATGGCTCTACCTCATGCTTCGAAGTTAGAAGGGTAAGATAGCAAGGTGGCCCTTTATTTACTTGCTATGTACTAACAGCAGTTTACATTTATCGAGTACCTAGTATTACCACATATTGAATCCTCCAAAAACCCTGTGGAGGAGAGTCTGGGAATATATCTGTTTTATACATGGGAAAACAGAGAGGTTAAGTAACTTGCTTCTAGTTGCCTAGCTAGCAGCTCAAGAGGCAGGCTCAGGCTCCACCCTATTAGGCCACCTCTGTTGCAAAAAGTAAAGTGAAAGTGTTAGTCCCTCAGTTGTGTCTGACTCTTTTGTTAACCCATGGACTGTAGCTCCTCTGTCCATGAAATTCTGCAGGCAAGAATACTGGAGTGGGTTGTCATTTCCTTCTCCAGGGGGTCTTCCCAACCCAGGGATCGAACCCAGGTATCCTGCATTGCAGGAGGATTCTTTACCATCTGAGCCTCCAGGGAATTGTTGAGAGCTGGGGCTCAGAGGTCAGCCCTCTGAATGGAAAGATTCTCTGACCCTCAAGCTGGCTTTGGGGCTTGGATCCCCTATCTTACCTCTAGTTCAATCCAACCCCTTATAATGGGTGTGGGGGAGTGATGCCCTTGAGGGGAAGTGACTTACTCAAGGTCACAGTGAGTCAGTAGAAGGGAAACCTGGTCTGGCCACTCCCTACCCACACGGCTGGCTCCAGGGAAGTGTGGGCTAGCCCACGGAGGTGGGAGTCTCCGGTTGAGCTGGAGCTGTTGGCTCCCAGAGAGGGGATGGGGAACTGGCAACTACTTCCTTCTCTGGGATGAGGAGGACACAGGAGGGACAGAGGAGTCAGAGGTGGAGACAGAAGCAGAAGAGACCTGGGGATGGGGGGCGGCATGTGTCTGGAGAGAAAAGCAAGGAGGCCCAAGGGACCAAGGAGAGGAAAAGTCAGGGGGCTGGACACCACACGGAGTAGGGGGTGAGTCAGCCTGAGGGCTCCACTGAGCAGCCCAACCCCCAAGTCCCAGACGTTACCTCATCTCCCAGGCCTGGGCCTCCAGCCAGCCCTAGCCCCTCCCTCTCCTCCTCCATGCTGGGGTCAGGAGAGAGGGAGGGGGCCCAGCCCAGCTCCGAAAAGACCACCCTCACTCCCACCCACCAGGGCCTAGGTCCAACTCCAGGGCTGGGCTCAGCCAGTGGCCCCACCCACATGCTGGGGCTGCTGACAACAGAGCCCGAGCTCAGAGTGCCCCCAACAGGCCACATCTGAAAGTCCATCCCTTAGGCTGCTTTGTTGCCCATCCCCAACAATGAATAAACTGAGGCTCAGAGGTCAGCCAAGCTCCCAGCCACACTGACCAGCACTTTCTCAGGAAGTGGAGTATAGGATGAGTTCCCAGGGCTGGCAAGGCTTGAGTATTATGTACGGGCTGGGTGTTAAGTAGTAGGGAGACCAGTGCCCTTAGCTACCTTGCTGGCAGAGCAGCTTCCAGGAAAACCCTGCGGAAGGGTCCCTGGGAACAGTGACTGCCTGCAGGTCCTGGCTACCAAGCCCAACTACAACAGACTCTACCTTGGAGCCCCCTCAAGCTGGGCTCTCTAGACCCCTCCAGGCTATGCCTGCCCTGGGCTTCATGCCAATAGCTGCCCACCAGGAGCCTGGGTGGGCCTCTCTGGACAAGCGGATATGGGGACAGAAATCCCCGCCCACTCCTGACCCCCAGACTACAGTCAAGAGACACCAACCCAAGGGCTGGCCTCACCCTCTCAGGGCAGGCACTGTGTTCTCTGTGTCCCACAGCTGATCCCACAGTCGGAGCCACAGCCTGGTGATCGGCTGAGGGGCCCGCTGATGGGGTTCAGGGTTCCAGGCCTAGGCCAGCCTTCTTTAGTTCTGCAGACTCCAGCCACCAGTTGACTATCCCAGCATGGGGCTGCATTCTTGGGCTTATAAGGCAATCCCCCTGCCACAGGGAGGAGCCAGCCTCCAGCTCCACCCCTACCAAGACAGGCTCTCGGGAGATGAAGTCAGAGCCCTAGAGACCCAAAGACCACTGCATCCTGAATGGAACCAGTGAATGGGATAAAAGTCCTCACCTGGGCTGGGGAGAAGCACCTTATCCACCCACAAAAACTGCAGGCCATCCCTGTGTTTGAAGCCCCATGCCTGGTTGGCCATGGAACTGATGAAAGAGTTCCTTCAATGAGTCTTGAGTTATCTCATCTGAATAAACAGGTGGTAGTTGCTATTCCGTAGGTGGCAATGAGGATGAAGTGAGCTCCTGCAGTCAGAGTGCCCTCCCAGGGGCCTAGCCCCAAACATTGCTCCTCAAGCAGTTTACAGACACTTCTTGGAGACCGCAGGCTCACCTCCTGAAGATTGGGCACACTCCTGAGCCTAGAAGCTGCAGTGTAGAGCTGTGGAAGTCTGAGGGCTGCTCCTTTCCCAGCATCTCCCGAGGGGGGATCCTTGTGGCAGATGCCCACAGCTCTGGACCTGGACACCTCCTGGTCTATGACCTCAGCTCATTCCTGCTCAGACTCCTCCTGCCACCCACTGGAGATCTGAGCACCCAGAGACCCCCAAGGGAACTCTTCCCTCAACCTAGGCTCACCCGGGAGATGGAGAGGGGTACATTGAAGTCCTTGCCCCCCTGCAGCCGGAAGCCCCAAGGTGCTGGCCCCTCCAGCACCACCTTGAAGGAATCCATAGTGCTGCTCCTGAGAGGAGAGAAAAGGTGAGTGATGCACGGTGGGTGCACAGGCAGGCTCTGCTCTGGACACCAGCCTTGGACTAGCGCCAGGCAAGCACTGGCAGACGCTGAGCATACCCAGGGGGAGGGTAGGCGGGCACCCTGTTAGGTCGCGCTGGGCTGCTAGCTGGCAGACTCACTTTGGAAAGACAGGGGCAACCCCCCTTCCCCAAAGGACTGGGACGGGGGGTGAAGGGAGCCCGAATCCACTTTTAAGGTTCCTCTCACCCAGGAGTGGACAGCAGGACTACTTTGGCACGACTTCCTTCCCAGCCAGTCTTGAGCCTTGGTCTGGACAGCAATGCCAGTCCAGGGCCGGCACTCCTCTCCCCCGCCCCCAGGTCCCCACAGGCAGGCCTCGGCTGGAGCCTGCTCGGACTATATAAGGCGTGTAAACTGACACTGTTCGGAGAGAACACGGGGGCTTGGGCCGCGAGGGGGAGGGGTGCGGAGGGAGGCGGCTGGAGCGAATCCTAGCCCTTCCAAGCCCAGTCGAAGCTACTGAGAGCCAGAGCAGGACCCCTGGGAGCGCTGGGTTATGGGCGGGGGCGCGGCCCCTGGGGGGAATGGTGGGGGCTGGGACTCCAAAGCATGGCCAGGAAAAAGATTTATCCTGCAGCCCAGTGGGGGTGGTGCCTCCCACACAGGACTGCTACCATCCCAACGTGACTCAGTTTCCCCCTGGGCCCCCGCCTGGGCCCCAAGCACTGGCCGAGTCCCAGGCGCAGGAAGCGGCGCAGGCGCCAATCAGCCCCGCCGCAGCCGGCTTCGCCGCAGGAAGGCGGGGGCGGGGGTAGGGGCGACGGCCCATCGGAGGAACTGCAGAGCTGGCTACGACCCCCAGCCCCCTCTGTGGTCCCCATTAGGCCTCTGCCCCCCGCCTGGTCCGGCCCGAGATGCCCCGCACTGTCCCAAGTACCTCCTGGGCCCCACCGGGGCGCTGCTCCGCGGCGGGCTCCAAAGAGCCGCGCTGGGATCCGCCGCCCGAGTTCTGACCCCGCCCCCGCGGCTGCCATCCGCTTTGAGCCCGCGTATGGGGGGGCGGAGCCAGATGCCCCGCCCCCTTCAAAAGTCGCCGTCGCCCGGGCAGTGGGAAGCCCTACCCAATCCTTCCGCCCCACCCAATCATCAGGTCCCATCTAGCTTTGGGCTCTAAGACACAGCCCTCCTTGGTCCCGTCGGTGGGGCGGGGCCTGGACGGAGTCTGGGCGGGGTCTCGGCTGCTGGACACCTAGTCTGGGAGCCTAACCCTCCGCTTTCCTGGCCCTCTGCGCCTCCAGCTGGCGGAGTGAAAAGAAAGTCTACTTGGGAACCAGACAGATCTGGATCTGAGTCGTCTGTGAACCTTAGTTTCCAACTCAGAAAAATGGGACAATACTACTCGCTTCACAGGGCCGTCGTGAAGACAGGCACAGTTTGCCGTAAGGCACAGCCATCGGCGGCTCCAGAATTTCTAAATAGGACGGATTTGGTGGAGAGTTGGCGGAGAGGGGGGGACCTCGAGGTGGGCTTAGTTGAGGAGGACACGGGGGAGCATAAAGTTAAGTTTGCAGAACATTCCACCGAAGGGAGAAAATGACAGCCGACACAGGTTCAGGGACCCTTGGCTCTGGGCCCAATCGTTACTCATTCCTGACCTATTCCTACCGCCGACACCCCGCAGTCAGCGGCCAGCAGCCCAGCGACCCCACCTAAGTGCTGACTGTCCTGATGGGGTATGTCCTGCTACCCGCTCCAGAACTGGCAGAGCCTCCAATGAGGGTGTCAGAGTCCCCACTTTGACCCAGTGCTCAGCCCAGGTGGCTAGCTCAGGCAGCGGGGGAAAGTGAGCAGGGATCCAGGTTTGCGAGTGAGTGAACAGATGTCCACGCCTCAGGGGATGGCCAATGTTATTCTCCCCTCTCCACTATTATCATATTTCATCCTCTTCTGTATTAGTCCCTTCACTACATAAACTGATATAAGAGTTCTCATCTTTAAAGAAATTTTCTCTTGATCTCACATCACTTTTCAGCAATCTCTCTTATTCTTTTATTCTACTTTCCTTGAGGGTAAAATTCCTTGGAGTTATCTATCACCCTTCCTCCCCGTTTTTCCTCCTATTCTCTCCTGAACCCATTCAGTCAAGCTCTTGTCCCCACCAGTCCTCTGAATTAATTCCCTCTTCAAAAGGTCTCTAATGATTTCCAGGTTATTCAATCAATGGTGATTTCTCAGCTTTCTTCTTTCCCTACCTAGAAACAGCTCTGGTCAGGGTACACTCCCTCTTCCCCATGGCTTCATCCTGTCCCACTGACTGCTTCTTCTCCACCATCCTTCCTCCTGCCCTACTGAATTCTCCTTCTCCACCTCCTTTCGCAGCTCCTCATTTGCTTTCCAACATGGTCATTAGCTCTTTCCTCTCTACATTCACTCTCTGGGACCCCATTCTGTTCTGTGACTATCTATAACACCTATATGCCAAGGACTCCCGACTTATATGTCCGGATCTGGTCTTCCCCAGCAAATCCAGACTCCAGTATCCAACAGTCTGTCAAACCTAGGATGTCTATCTCAAATCATCATTGTTGTTGTTCAGTCGTTCAGTCATGTCCAACTCTTTGTGACCCCATGGACTACAGCACACCAGGCTTCCCTGTCCTTCACCACCTCCCAAAGTTTGCTCAAACTCATGTCCATTGAGTCGGTGATGCCATCTAACCATCTCATCCTCTGTCGTCTCCCCTTCTCCTCCTGCCTTCAATCTTTCCCAGTATCAGCGTATTTTGCAGTGAGTCAGCTCTTCGCATCAGGTGGCCAAAGTATTGGAGCTTCAGCATCAGTCAATTTAAACTTGCAATTTCTCCACCTCCCTAACTCCTTCCTCCCTTTGGTAAAGTGAAAAAAAAAATTTTTTTTAAAGAGCAGCATTATTCATCTGCCTGGTCCAGTAAAAATTATGACGTTTTCCTTCCTTTATTTTCTGTCTCATACTTCAGATTCTGCAAATTCCACCTTCAGCATTTGTTCCACATTTGGCTTCCATGTATGTCCCTGCCACTTCTCCCATGTCTGGACATTTTAACGGTCTCCTAATAGAGCTCTCTGCTACTACTCCTACCCAGTCCAGAGTTCTTTCACTGCAGCAGCCAAAGTCCCCCTAAAGCAGAGATCACATCAAATCACCCTCGGCTTTTAGCATCCCAGTGGGCTGGTATCACACTTGAAAGTAAAGTGTTTCAGATGTACATGACACTAATAAACTGCATCCACCAAGACACAATAAACTGGGTCACTCACCTCCTCATTTACTCCATCTACTCGTCACTTGGCCTCCTCAGTGTTCCTCCAATACAGCAAAGGTATTCCTGCCTCAGAGCCTTTGTATTTGCGACTCCTTCTGCTGATTCCTTGGAGAAGGAAATGGCAACCCACTCCAGTACTACTGCCTGGAAAATCCCATGAACAGAGGAGCCTGGTAGGCTACAGTTCATGGGGTCGCAAAGAGTCGGACACGACTGAGCGACTTCACGTTCTGCTGAAACACTTTCTCCCAGATATTGAAACAACAGGCTCTCTCACTGTGTTCAGGTCTCTGCTCAGATGTTGCCTCCTTTCTTGATCATCCTATCTAAAACAGCAGCCCCCGACACCTCACCTGCATAATGCACGAGTTCCTTACCCTGCCTTATTTTCTCCCTATAGCACTTACCACCATTTGACATTATATTAAGTGTTTGTTTCTTCATTGCCCTTTGTCTGCATTAGAAAGTCAGTCCTATGAGAACAGGGGCTTGTCTGACTTGTTCACCATCTCCACAGTGACTGCACACAGCGGATATGAATCAACAGATAAAGGAAGGATTGAGAAAGTGAAACAGTAAATGAGGAAAGGAAGAAGTGGCAGCCTGGGGCTCCAGGCAGTCCTCTAACAGGGAGAGCCAGGGATCCCATCCCTCGGGCTCCTGCAGGGCTCAGACCTAGATAGAGCCACCAGAGCTCCCTGCACAGGCAGCCGCTGGGTAGGGAGGAACAGGCCGTGGGCTAGGTCACAGTGCCCCCTGGTGGTCAGGATACCTGTAGTTCCAGGGCCAGGTCCCTAGATGTTTCCAAAGACTTTCTCTCCTACTGTCTGATTGGAACCTCATAAAAATAGCCATGAAACAAAAAGGTTTAGATTTGTAATTAAAAAAAAGCATGGCCAAACAATAAGAACCTACTGTATAACACAGAAATTTATATTCAATATCTTGTAATAACCCATAATGGAAAATAATTTGAAAAAGAACATATAAATGTATGCATACATATATATATAACTGAATCACTTTGCTGTATATTTGAAACATTATAAATCAATCAACTACTCTTCAATTTAAAAATGAATATACACTGAAAATAAATTTTAAAAGAACATTCAATTGCTTAAAATAGAAAGAAAAACCATTCTATAAATTGTGTTGGAACAATTGGTTATTGTCTAAAAATAACAAGGCTCCACCTCATGCCATATATAAAAATATATCATGTATAGATTAAAATCTACTTTTATGGGACTTCACTAGTGGTCCAGTAGCTAAAACTCCTTGCTCCCAATGCAGGGGGCCTGGGTTTGATCCCTGGTCAGGGAACTAGATCCCACATGCTACAACTAAAAACCAGTGCCATCAAATAGATAAGCAAAAATAAATATTTGGAAAAATAAAGTAAAATCTACTTTTACAAGTAAAGTTATAAAAGTATTAGAAGACAGTTTTAAAAAGAAGCATGCCAGACCAAGGACCCAGAGTCCTGGATTCCAGTTCTGGCCAAGATCTTGACTCTCTAGGTAACCTCAAGTGTGTCCTGGCATTCTGTGAGGTGGCAGGAGCTGACCTGCTACTGTGGGGCCAAGAGGTCATTGCTGAAGGTACCCTGACACCTCCTAGCCTCAGCTTGCTCTGTTACAAGCAGCCTGATCAATCATGGGAAGATTTTGCCTATCAGGAGGACTGTCTGTAAGTAGGGCTGAAATGTGCCTCTCAGTGTTTCCAGCACTTTTCTGGGTTTTGTTCTGTGTGGCCACAAACACCATGGGATAGCACAGACTGCACCTCCCCACAACCCCCCTTCACACACTACATTTGGAGATGCCTTTTAGACACCTAGAACTCGTGTGCAGTTGGAATCTTAAATCTGTATCTCAGGGTTGAGATTGACAGGTCATCAATATTTAGATGGCCTGTGAGATCTGGAGATCACCTTGACTCACTTAGGACTGTGGTTCTCAGCCTTGGGTGCATACTACAATTATCTGGGGAGCTGAAAAAGTGGTGCCCAAGGCCTGCCTTGACAGGTGAAATTTGAGACCATGGGTGTGGCCCGAGGCATCAGCATCTTAAAAAGGCTCTACTTCAAGCTTCAACAGTAATAGAACCGAGAACTTCCAGATGTACAAGCTGGATTTAGAAAATGCAGAGGAATCAGAGATCAAATTGCCAACATCTGTTGGATCATAGAAAAAGCTAGAGAATTCCAGAAAAAGATCTACTTCTGTTTCATTGACTATGCTAAACCCTTTGACAGTGTAGATCACAACAAACTGTGGAAAATTCCTAAAGAGATGGGAATACCAGACCACCTTACCTGCCTCCTGAGAAACCTGTATGCAGGTCAAGAAGCAACAGTAGAACCAGACATGGAACAATGGACTGGTTCCAAATTAGGAAAGGAGTACGTCAAGGCTGTATATTGTCGCCCTGCTTATTTAACTTATATGTAGAGTACATCATGCAAAATGCTGGGCTGGATGAAGCACAAGCTGGAATCAAGATTTCTGGGAGAAATCTGAGAAATAACCTCAGATATGAAGATGACATCACCCTTATAGCAGAAAGCGAAGAAGAACTAAAGAGCCTCTTGATGAAAGTGAAAGAGGAGAGTGAGAAAGTTGGCTTAAAACTCAACATTCAAAAAGTGAAGATCGTGGCATCGAGTCCCATCACTTTATGGCAAATAGATGGGGAAACAATGGAAATAGTGATAGACTTTATTTTCTTGGGCTCCAAAACCACTGCAGATGGTGACTGCAGCCATGAAATTAAAAGATGCTTGTTCCTTGGAAGAAAAGCCATGACCAACCTAAACAGCATAATTAAAAGCAGAGACATTACTTTGCCAACAAAGATCTGTATAGTCAAAGCTATGGTTTTCCCAGTAGTTATGTACAGGTGTGGAAGCTGGACCATACAGAAGGCTGAGCGCCAAAGAATTGATGCCTTCAAACTGTTTTGTTGGAGAAGACACTTGAGAGTCCTTTGGACAGCAAGGAGATCAAACCAGTCAATCCTAGGAAATCAATCCTGAATTTTCATTGAAAGGACTGATGCTGAAGCTTAAGTTCCAATCCTTTGGCCATCTGATGCGAAGAGACAACTTGACTGCAGAAGACTGGGAAAGACTGAGGGCAGGAGGAGAAGGGGTCGATAGAGGATGAGATGGTTGGATGGCATCACCGACTCAATGGACATGAGTTTGAGCAAGCTTTGGGAGGTGGTGAAAGACAGGGAAGCCTGGTGTGCTGCAGTCCATGGGGTCACAAAAAATCAGACATGACTGAGCAACTGAACAACAGGTGATTACATATACAGCTAGGGTTGAACTACACTGTGTCTGATGCCAAAGTCCCGCACAGAACTCAGGCAGGGAAGGTGACAGAAGAGTCTGGGAAGGAGAGGCCTGTGAGGAGGAGGAAAACCAAGTGAAGATCACATTCTGAGAAGGGGTGTGGAAAGCTGCTGAGAGGTAAGGAGAGTCTAGATCACAAAGAGAGTCCAGGTGGCTTTTGTTTGGGGAAAATAGGAGGTTGATGATCCTAATAAAAGCAATGGAATGGAGTTGTGGCGACCACCAGGAGATTGGATTTGGTTGAAGAGAGAATGGGGGGTGCGAAAGTGGAAATGAGAGTAATCAACAACTCTTTTGAGGAATTTCTCTGTGAAGAGGAAGAGAGAAATGGGGAGGTGGCTGAAGGAGAATGAGAGGCCAAGGGGAGGTTTGTTTTAAAGAAATTATAGAGCATATTTGTGTGTGGCTGGAAATGATGATGATGATGATGGAATTAACAGGTCAAGGAGGGAGGGTAGAGCTCCGTTTGCCAAGCCATGGGGAAGTGAGAGGAGACGGGAGCAGACACTCTTCTCTTGTAGGGCAGGAGGGAGACTGGTGAAGATATAGCTGCTCTTACAGATGAAGCAGTGGGAGGTCAAGGATGCCCACTTCTGTTGGCTACCATTTCCTAAGTAGAAATGTGAGAATGGTCAGGGATGGAGAGCAGAAGCTATGAGAGCCTTGAGGAGGAGAAAAGCAGCCACTGTGGGGTGCAGGATCTCTGGGCAACATGGAGAGCCTATCTATATGAGGTTTGAGATCACATCGTTAAAGAGAGCACAATCAACCTGGTTATGGGAATTTCTCATATGGTGGCTCAGAGAATTGGGTTCAACTGAGGCTGGGGACTTTGCCCCAAAAATAGGATGGAAGGAGAGGGGAGCAGAAGGCAGAATCCAAGTAGGGCAAGGATGGGATTATGGACTGGAGTAGTGCAGATAATGAGAAAGGGGTCAGTGCAGGTCAGTGAGAATGGAGATCAGCCACACAGGCAACACTAGAGGAAGTGGGCCAGAAGGAGAGGAGGTAGCCAGCGGCAGACACTTGAAATAAGACAGTGTCACTGTGAAGTGACAATGGAGTGTCACCATCATAAAGATGAAGATCGGGAGGTGTCAAAGGTGTGAGCAGCTGAGGTGGTGCTGAGGTCAAGGGTCCAGGAGGCTGGGTCTTTGGGGGCATTGATGCTTGGATGCATGGAGACCCAGGGATGGTGACAGGAGCAGCAGTAAGGGGAGGAGAGTAAGGCAGCCAATGAAGTCTTCAAGACTCCTTATCTCCTTCTGGAATGTGGACTCCTTGAAAACAGGACTGTGGCTGTCATGAACACAGCCATGGGTCCTCAGAGCCTGGCACAAAGTAGGCATTGGTATGACTGGAATGAATGCATGTCTGGTGTATAATTTGATCTTTATCCTTGATGGCTAAGGAAGAGACTGAGGCCAGGGACTCCCCAGGAGTGTCTGTGCATTTTTGAGTCTCAGCGGAGACTGTTTTGGGTGTGCACATCTTTGAAGTCCCTGCCCCCTGCCCCTCCCCCACTCCCACTCCTCCCCAGCTCAGGCTTTCCGGTCCCTCAAAATCAGCCTCCACACAGCTTTCCCTGGTCTGACTGTATCCCTCCACTGAGGATGAGACCCAGCTCCTTGTAGGATGATCAGGCCTCTCATGTGTGGCCAACTCAATCTTAAGCCCCTAGGAACCCTCTGGTTCATGCTCTTCCCTTGCTCTCTGCAACCACCATGCCTACCTTCAGCCTGGAAAGCTCCAGGGCTCACTGCCAGCCTGGTGAAGCCCTGCCTCCCCTTTACGCTCAATTCAGAGGGTACATCACCCATCAGCAAGCCTTATTTCTCCCTCTGCCCTACTACTGTCTGAGTCACTTTCACCGCATAGGACCACATGGAGCCGTAATTATCTGCATTCCACTTGCCTGCTCCTGTGGACTTGAACCTCCTGGTGGCAGAGTCTGCACTGGGTCACATATGCCCCTGGAACCCAGCACAGGGCACTGGTGTTTGCTGCAACCCGTGTTTGAGGATCTGTGTGGACCTTGGCATACCACTGCTGGGAGCCTTGCTGTCCTTAGTCGCTCAGTCATGTATGACTCTTTTCGACCCTATGGACTGTAGCCTGCCAGGCTCCTCTGTCCATGGGATTCTCCAGGCAAGGATACTGGAGTGAGTAGCCATGCCCTTTCCAGAGGATCTTCCCGACCCAGGGATCGATCCCAGAGATCCGGCATTGCAGGTGGATTCTTACCATCTGAGCCACCAGGAAAGCCCGCAGGGAGGAGATAGCACTGTGAGCCAGGAGGCTGGACACAGAGGAGAGCTAAAAAGGCTTTATTACCAGCAAATCTGTACACTATACACGGGGGAGGGGGTGGGGTCCTCCCAGGCCTCCTACCTCGTCACTCCAGGCTAGAGTGAGTGTGAGGGTTGCATCCCCAGATGTCTGTTGTTCCCCCTGTCCTCTTGTCCCGGAGAGTGCCCTCCTCTCCTAGAGCGGCCAGGCCCAGTGCTTCAGGGCCGGTCGCAGGGGGCCGGGCCCTTCTTTCGCTCTCGGCTCAGAAACGTCACCAGCTTGGCCTTGAAGCCTGAGTGCGCACCCGGGCGGCCAGACCCCGCGGCCTCGTCGCCGTTATCCGCCAGCTCCAGCTCCAGCAACCGCCGGTACTGGGCCTCCAGGCTGCTGTCGTGGGCCGCGCCGGACCAGCCCAGGTCCTGGCTGTTGTGGTAGATGGGGCTGTCCGGGGGGCTGCCGCCGCCCGGGCCCTCTTCCACCAGCTCCCGGCAGCTGGCGTCGGGCGCGAACAAGTTCTCGTACAGGTGTTCGGCGGCGGCGCTCGGGGGCCCGCTGGCCCGCTTGCACACCGACGCGTAGAGCACTGCCGGCGGCTCCTCGGAGACCGCGGGGCCCAGCAGCGGCGGCAGACTCTGTGGCCCGGGCTCGGCCGCGCGCATCTTCCGCGAGCCGGGCGCCTCGGGCCGCGGGGCCCCGTCCCGCAGCTCGCCTGGAGGCTCCAGCGAGGGCAGCGAGGTGGCCCGCGGCAGAGGGCAGGGCCGGGGCCCCGGGAGCCGCTCCCGCTGGCGGGCGATGGCGGCGGCCAAGGCCCCGCACAGGTCGCGGGCGCGGGCGCTGCTGAAGGCGAAGAGGCCCTCGCCCGAGTCGCAGCGGCGGCCGGCTTCAAAGGAGAACACGCCCTGGGCAGGGGGCGGCACGAGGAGTCAGCGGTTTGAGGAACTGCGCGCCACCCGCCACCCTTCCCTGGGGGACCAGTGGGGCGGCAACCCAGCACCTCACCTTGTCGGAGCCGAACTTTCGCAGGAAGCAGTAGGGCCAGGTGTAGAGCGCCTGCAGGTTGGCTGGTTCGCTCAGCTGGATAGCGTCCTGGCCCAGCCGCAGGAGGTAGGGCCCCTTCAGCTGGCAGCGGGTGGCTGCCTCCGTCCTCTGCACCACCACCGGGAACTCACCCACTGCAAGCACCGGCCGTGAGGGCCACAAGCACAGACTCCAGGGGTGGGGTCCCAGAAAGCTTCCCGCCCGCCCGGGGTGTGCTGGGGCTAAAGCTGCCTCTGTAATCTCTGCGACTTACCTTCCTGCCAGGAAGAGTAGATGGAGTTCTCCTCCATGGGGACCAGGCTCCTCTGCCGAGCGTCTACCTCCCCAGATCCTGAGGAACTCTCCCCTGTGCCCTAGGGAATGGGACAAGGTTAGAGGTTAGTGCCTCTCCTCCCCATTCCCATATCCTTTCCCTGGGGTCTGTGACAAGCAAGGGCACCCAGTGACCTGAGTGCCAGACCCAGTGCTGCCTATGACACAGTGCAAGGCCCTGGGCACCACTCTGAGCCTATTTCCCCACCGGCTGCCCCCTTTAGGGTGCTGAGAGCTGTAAAGCAAGGGCACACATGAAGATGTCCTCCATCGCCCCTGAGGTTGGCCAAGGACTGGGCCAGTCTGTCTGTGTCCCTGACACCTTGGAGCAGTAAAGGGGTGGGAGCTTCAAGGGCGGGACCCACGAGAGAATGGCCACTGTTCCTCCCATCTTTGACCTCTTTCTCCATCTTCCCCGACATTCTTCAGGCTCTGACCCTGAGCATCTCCATCATAACCACCTTGGCCCATGATACCACATGCCATGCCATGCTAAGTCACTTCAGTGTCTGGCTGTTTGTGATTCTATGGACCATAGATCACCAGGCTCCTCTAGTCGTGGGACTCTCCAGGCAAGAATACTAGAGCAGGGTTGCCGTGCCCTCCTTCGGGGATCTTCCCAACCCAGGGATTGAACCCAGGTCTTCTGCATTGCAGGTGGATTCTTTACCATCAGAGCCACCAGGGAAGCCCCAAGATACCATAGCCAGGGTCACATGCAATGGCTTCCCACTGGTCTCTTTGCTCCTGTTTACCTTTTTTTTTTTTTAAATCAACAGAATTGTGGTGAAATACACAGCATAAAACTGACCATTTTAACTATTTTAAAGTGGATGGAGATGTAATTAATTCAGAACTTTTTCATCACTCCAAATGGAAATCCTGTACCCATTAAGTCTTTACTTTCTATTCCCTCCTTTCCTCAGCCCTGGCAACCCGAAAGCTGCTTTCTGTAACTATGGATTTGTCTATTCTGGGTATTTCATGTAAATGGAATCACACAGTGTGTGGCCTTTAGTGCCTAGTTGTTCTGACTTAGCATGTTTCCAATGTCCACCCATGTTGTAGCATGTATCAGTGCTCCATTCTTTTTTAAGTAATGTTCTGTTGTATGGATAGACTACATTCAGTTTATCCATTCATCCGTTGATGTACATGTGGGTTGTTTGCATCTTTGGGCTACTATGAAGAACGCTGCACTAAAGATTCTCATGCAAGTTTTGTTTGAACACCTGTTTCAGTTCTCTTGGGTCTACGCCTAGGAGGAGAATTGCTAGGTCATATGTTAACTTTGTTTAATTTTTGAGGAACTGCCACTCATTTCCTTTTGGCCCATCAGAGACCCTGCAAACCTTTAAAAACTCAGTTTCTGGGTCCAACTCCCCAGAGGCTTCTCCTCTTGTGTAGAATAAAAGCCCAGATTTCACAAGTGGCCCAAGGCAGGTTCAGTTGGCCAAGTTCTCCACCATTGCCTCCTCCTGGGTCCCCTCTCCCTTCTTACCCTGTGGCCACACTGGCCTTTCTGCTCCTTGAACATCAAGCTTTTCCCTGCCTCAGGGCCCTTGCCCACGTTGCTCCCTCTTTTCAGGAGCCTTCTCAGATCTGTGTTGAGGACACTCTTTCTTCAGATCTTTGCCTGGTGGGTTATTTGTCCTCTCCTGAGAAGCCTTCCTGGACCATCCTGTCTAACATCCCCCCACTCACTCATGGTCCCACTCAGCCTCTCATATTCTCCATAGCATGCATGGCTATCTGAGATTTGTTCTCTGGGCTTCTGGGCTGTATCCCAGGCTTCTAGGTACTTGCCAAGTGATGGGATGTGAATGAGCATGGAGATGAACAAGGTGTGGGTGAAATGGTCTTCCCGGCCCGCCCCTGGATGCCTTACCTACCTGCCCTGTGCTCACCGGGAAGGCCAGCTGACAGATGGGGCCCATCCATGCCTGGCGGTGCTCTGCGGCCAGCAGGTGGCTTCGCTCCGTGGTGGTGAGCAGGAAGGCACCAGTGTCCCGGGGGCAGCTCTCACCATCAGCCGGTAGCACGGACACGCAGTCAGCCAGGCGGATGATCCTCCGTTCTCCCCGCCGGCCAGGCCCTGCAGACCTGTCACCTGCTGGCCCTAGGCCACCATCCCGGACCTCCCAGCTCTCTAGCCGGGCCACGCCCGAGGGGCCTCCTGCATAGAGTAAACCCCATACCTTCCGCCAGGACTTCTGCAGGAGATAAAAATGGGGGAGATGACCCTCAAGTGGCAGTTCCCAACCTGCAGCAGCTCAACCCCACATAAGCCATTCAGCCAGTGCTCCTGGCCACCCAGGGTGGCCTCCGCCTCCCTGCTCCTCAGGCCACGTGAAAGCGAAGTGTCATCCAGTCATGTCCGACTCTTTGTGACCCCATGGACTGTAGCCCGCCAGGCTCCTCTGGCCATGGGATTTTTCCAGGCAAGAATACTGGAGTGGGTTGCCATTTCCTTCTCCAGGGGATCTTCCTGGCCTAGGGGTTGAACCCGGGTCTCCTGCACTGCAGGCAGATTCCTTACTGTCTGAGCGGCTTTTTTACCGTCTGAGCCACCAGGGAAGCCCAGGATGCCTTGACAGAGCTGGCCTGGCAAGGGGGACAGTCTGTACTTGGAGTCAGTCAGCCCCCACATCTACCCCCACAATTTCCCAACTGTGATCCCCATAAGCACTAGTATCTTCGTCTCTCAGAGGTCATGGCGGGGGGGCTTCCCTGGTGGTCCAGTGGCTAGGACTCCATGCTCCCAATGCAGGGGCCTGGGTTTGATCCCTGATCAGGGAACTGGATCCCACATGGGGCAAATAAAACATCCTGCACGCCACCACTGAGACCCAGCATGGCCAAATAAATAATAAAATAAAATACTTAAAAAACAAACGGTTGTAAGAACGCACAAAGTTGGGGCTTCTACTGGGTAATATCTAGTGGCTAGAGCAGACCACCTGCATCCCTGCTTTGTCGGTGCCCCCACTGCCTGCAAAGAAAAGGTCAATTAGGCCATGGGGCAAGGGCTGGGGTGGGAGGGAGGCCTCGGTCTCATGATGGCAAGGAAGGAAACATGCAAATAATTCCGAGCAAAGGAAACAGACGGTTTATCTGCCTGGGCAGCAGCTGCGGCTGAGCTATGGGTGTGCAGGGCCCACGACCTGAGGACAGGGCTGGGAAGAGCTGAGCCCTCTTCAGCAGGATGGAGCTCCACTTTTAGGGGCTCCTCCAGCTCAGCCTCCAGCCCTCTCAGGGGCCACAGTGCCACTAGTAGATGGGATGGAAGGCTGTTGGATTAGCCGGTCCCTCACCTCTGCTCTGCCCCGTTGGCATTACAAGCTCCCTGCTCTTGGCTTCCCACCTGTAAATGAGGCAGGGTCTCACTGAGGCTGAACTTCTCCACACCCAGGTTGGACTCCCCACCCTGACGCCTACCCTCTTTCTCCCAATCCTAGTGGCCTGTCTGAGTCTGGGGCAGAGGCCCACCACCTGTCCTAGGCGGCCGCCTGGCAGCCAGGGTCCCCACCTTGCCGAACTTGATGTGCTGCTGGTAGAGGATGCCATCCTTGACGGGGGTCTCCAGAGGCTCCATGGCCGCGGCCGGGCCCAGGGCCGCCACTCCGAGGACCTGCGGAGACTGATGACGGGCAGGAGGGGAACTCCTCACACTTCCCCTTCTGGCCACTTCCCCCTCCCTCTGTCCAGAGCAGCAGCTGCAGGCCTGGGGGAGGGGAGCCCTGCCTACACCATAAAGGAGCTAGAATGGGGTGCGGAGGGCATTCCATATTTCTCCCTTGGGGTTCCAGGTATCCCACTAGGGCCAGGCAGGGACCTCAGACCACCTGAGAGCAGATGATCCCTGCCTGTTGCGGTCAGCTGGGTGTGAGCTTCTGACCGCAGGCTGGCTCCCGAGTCATGAGCTCCAACCCCTCCCCCATCCTGGGGCAGTTGTGTACCCTGGGGCCTGGCATGCCCACAGCTTGGCCCCCACCCCAGGACCTTACTCTAGCCAGATGGGCAAACTCCTTGCTTTCCCATTCAAGAGTCCTAGTTGGTCGGCCTGTCTTTATGCTGGAAAACAGTTCTAACAATCACTTGGTCCTCTCCATTTCACAGCTCCTGTCTATTGCCAGCCTTGGCAACTTCCCATTGAACTATGGCCCCACCTGGGCCCATCAGGCCCTTTCTGCCATGCCCAAACAACCCATCCCTCCCCTTCCTAAACGCTGCCTGGCTCCCAGTGCCCTCAGGTCTAGCTTGGACTCCTGGGCCCAGCACTCGAGGAGTATTTTCTCCTCTACCTTCCCACGCCTGGCCCCTTCAGGGCACCTCTCACCGTGCTCCTCAGGGCACTGGGCCTTCTCCCTCTGGCCTTCTCCCTCCTGGAGGCCTCCCTTGACCACCCCCACGCTCTCTTGAGAGCACAAAGGCCCCAGCCCTCATGGCACGGCCCCAGCCACGTGAGTGTGGCACGCCCCTGCCGAGTTCCCTGGAGATCCCACGTGCGTTTTTTTTTTTTTAAGCTTTGCTTCTTACTGGGGCTCTTTCTAAGCCTTGCCTTGCTGGAGGCCAGTTATCTGAGCTCTGCATATGAATCTGAATTCTGGAGACAGCCTTGTCATTTATCCCGTGCCACTTCTAGGAAGCAATGTGTGAACAGGCCAAATACTGTTTGGGGGTCACATGTGGGTTGTGTATCTTCTCAGGCAGGAAATCTAGGGCCTCATTCACCTGGCTTTGTGCCCATTATGGCCCAAGCAGCCTCGGACACCATGTCCTTTGCATTCTCATTGCCATTTCACCGATGAGGAAATCAACTCAGAAACATTAAGTAACTTGCCCAAGGCGACACACCAAGTGGCAAACATGGCTCGATCAACAGCTGTCCCGCTGGGATAAGCGCGTGGCCTGCGCATGGAGTGTCTGGCGCAGAGGAGCTGCCACCAGGGTTCTTTTTCTATCTACCCCTAGCAAGATGCTGAAATCCTGGCCCCTTTGCTAGCAGTCCCGTGACTGCAGCCTGCATTTATTCATGGCTGATCTGTCTGTCCCACTCACTTGTGAACTTCCCAGAGGGCATCTGTCTGGCTCACCTGGGTCCTGAGCCCAACACATAGCTGGGTCAGTGGGTGCATGTGGCCTAGGTAGCAGTCCTATGGCATTTGCTGCCCACTTGGCAAACAGCAGAGGCCTCCCTACTGGGAGCCTGCGTGGGCAGGGGGCCTGAGACACGATGTCTCCAAAGGGCCTTAGGAGAAGCCCTGGGGAACTTTACACACTGACAGAAGAGGGAGGCTGGGGCAGGCCTGGAGGTTATAACAGCCAACCAGAAAGACCAGAAACCCCAATCAACCATTTCCCTTTGGTCTATCAGGATGGTCCTTCTCTGAGTCACAATAGAAGAAATTTACCCTAAGCCTCCACAGGAGGCCCCAGGCAATCAGCTCCTTCCACAGCTCAGTACCAGCAGGTTTTGGCAGTGGTGGTGGGAAATACCAAGGTCCCACCTCAGAGGGGCGCTGGCGGTCAGAGGGTGAGGCTTGCCCAGGGAGCACGGGGCAGACAAGGTGAAACACAGAGGCTGAGACCAGAAAGGCTTGTGCTTTAATGGCAACTAGGGTAAAGGGGAGCAAAAATAGTAATTCTGGGGGGCATGGGGAGCAGGCAGCCAGGTCCAGCCTGGCCCAACCCAGGCCAGCTGAGCCGAGGTTGCTGTCTTCTTGTCCACAGGGCGGGTGTGTGTGTGTGTGTGTGTATGTGTGTGTGTTGGGGGGGCAGTGATGGCGGCTGGAGCTCCAGGGACAGAGGCCCCTCGCGGAGAAGGAGGGGTGGCAGCCAGCTCAGAAGTCCATGGAGCTGTGGGCCAGGTAGTCCTTGCGGCCGATGTTGCTAACCTGCTTCGTCTGCATGGCTTCGAGCTTGGGGCAGTCGGTGATCCGATGACCCAGGCCCCCACAGAAGGCACAGCCACGCTCTCCTGCGGGAATGGGGTACCGGGAGAGGGAGGGTCAGCACGATGATGGGGCCAGTCTCCATACCCCAGATCTTGGGCACCCCCATCAGACCCCCAGTCCACCAAGGGGCAGCATCCACTTGTTCCATGGTGTGCTCGACTGCCCCCACCAGACTAGGGTCCTTCCACCCCGTGTCACCTCCAATCTCCAGCATGGACTCGTCCCCACAGTGCAGGACTTGCAGGACGGGTGGAACCTTCTGCTTGGCCTCCAGCAGCAGGGCTTTGAGATCCATCAGCACTGACTCATCTGTGGGGATAGTGGGGAGTCTTCAGGTCCAACCCTGGGCCCTGCAGCCAGAACCTGAGTGGTCACAGGTGGAGGACCCAGGAGACGGCCTCGGTGGTAGACTCACCACAGGCCTTGTTGATGAAGGTGGTGGCGATGCCTGTGTTTCCTGAGCGCCCAGTTCGGCCAATACGGTGCACTGCAGACAGGGAACAGAGCATGTGGCCCCCTCTCCAGGGGCTGTGGCTGAGCCCTCAACCCCAGCCTCCCAAACACCCCACCGTAGTTCTCGATCTCCTCAGGCATGTCATAATTGATGACGTGCTGGATGGCAGGGAAGTCCAAGCCCTTGGAGGCTACATCCGTGGCCACAAGTACATCCTTCTTGCCCTCCCGGAATGCCTCAATAGCCTTGGTCCGTTCCTCCTGGTCTGGAAAGGGTCGGGCAAGAACTGTTAGAGCGACAGCAGTGGTCTGGGGAGGAGTGGCAGGCTGTCCAGGTAGGGGAAGGGATAAGATGAAGGGCTGCTACGGGGGTGGGGTCTGTGCCTAGGACATCCCACCCTGACCTTTGCCCCCATGGATGGCAACAGCCTCCACTCCCTTGAGCAGCAAGTACTCATGGATGGCGTCTACATCTGCTTTCTTCTCTGCAAAGATGAGCACCTGTCCGGAAAAAGCCAACTCTGGTCACAGGGGCTGACTCCTGGGTGCCCCCATGACATTCCCCCTGCATGCTGCCCCCTGGCCAGCCTGGCTGGCAGCACTCACGGGCGGCGGTGTCTTCTGCAGGCACTCAAGCAGGTACACCATCTTGGCTTCCTCCTTCACGTATTCCACTTC
The DNA here is from genome assembly GCF_014754425.2 of Oryx dammah. NCBI lineage: Eukaryota > Metazoa > Chordata > Mammalia > Artiodactyla > Bovidae > Oryx > Oryx dammah. Next base: position 70,792,553 of record NW_024070189.1, on the reverse strand, counting down.
CTGCCACCACCAGGATCAGGTCAGGTGGTCCTGACAACAGACTCACCAGCCCTGGCCCTGCCACAGAGAATGGGTCCCCAGTCCTGGCAGGGAGGTGACCAGAAGCCTCTTGCCAAGGGTGGAGCACTATAAGAAGGCTTCCTGCTAAGGGCCGAGGCTGTGAATGAAACCCTCGCTGCCCACCCTGCTCTGATCAGTTCCCGGGAGCCTTGGAAGACCCTGCCCTCCCAGGTAAGGCTGCCTAGCACGTACCTGGATGACATCCAGGCTGGCGGCCCCGGCACGCCCCACGTTGATAGTGACAGGCTTTACCAGGGCGCTCTTGGCAAAATTCTGAATCTTCTTAGGCATGGTGGCGCTGAAGAGGAGGGTCTGTCGCTGGCCCTGAGGAAGAAGCGGACATGTGTGGGCTGGGGAGGCTGAGTGGCTGGGATAGTGGGTGTTGAATGTGGTGTGTGTGGAGGGGGGAACGAGGCAGGAACGTCCCGGCCAGGTAGGGAAGGGCACCTTGAAGTAGGAGAAGATGGTGCGGATGTCGCCCTCAAAGCCCATGTCGATCATGCGGTCAGCCTCGTCCAGGGCCAGGTAACGACAGATGTCCAGGCTGACCATCTTCTTCTGCAGCAGATCCATGAGGCGCCCAGGAGTGGCCACCATCATATGCACACCACTGGGGATCAAGGGCGACACTGAGGCTGAGCCACCTGCTCGACCTTACCTAGAGGCCAGCAGCCTGCTCTGTTCTGCCTTCCAGTCTCCTTCCTGTTTCTCCTTGCTTGTCCCTCCTTGTCACTGCCACTACCTTGCTCTCCAAACAGAACAAGGCTCTCCTGGAGAGGACTACAGCCTTCTCTGCTAGACCCCAGCCGGGTGTTCACTTCTGCCTCACACACCCGTCCCCCTGATCACTCCTCTGCCCCTAGGAGGGCTGATCTGAATTTTCAGATAGTTTCAGCTTGTGCTTCCACAGGACCCTTTGTAGGCCTCAACGGGATCAGCTTCCTGGTACACTGAACTCATCTTTTCCATGTTTGCATCTTCCCTAACTAGCAATGCCTATGAAACAGGGACTGGGTTTGGCCTGTCTGTAACCCTGGACATGTAGTGATGTGATGTCAGGAACTGCACTGTGTGGAAAGGGCACAGGCCCAGCCACTCCCCAGAGCCTCAGCCTCCTTGATAGATCACACTGGACAACCCTGATCGTCCTGGACACCCCAGGCCCTCCACCTCTCTGCCTTCTGCCTGGAATGCCCTGACTCCTTGACCTCCCAGATGGCCCTGTTCCATCTGCTGTGGTCCCAGAGTACTTAACACCTTCCTCTGTCCCAACCCACCTCCTCCTTAGACTGGGGGCTCCTTGAGGGCTGAGCCTATGGGTGGCCTCTGCAAGGCTCTGCTGAGTAGCTAAAGCAAAGGATCTCTTGGCTTGTCAAGGGGTTCTGACAAAGCCTGTGGGACAGGGTGACTTGGACTCACTGTCGGATGGTCTCCATCTGCTCTTTGACGGACATGCCCCCAATGCAGAGGGCACAGCGCAGGAGTGGCGAGCTGTCTTCCTGCAGCAGGCGGCAGTAGTACTCCAGGATGCCATGGGTCTGTCGGGCCAGCTCCCGCTGCAGGTACAGGGGCAGTGGCTGGCACCAGAAGGTGGCTCCCTCCCTCGTGTACCCTGCCCTCCAGGCCAGCCTCTCTTACCGAAGGGCAGATAATGAGTCCATAGGGCCCTTCACGCTTAGAGAAAGGTAACCTTTTCTCTTGTTCCAGGCAGAACATGATGACGGGCAAAGTGAACACCAGTGTCTTGCCTGAACCGGTAAAGGCTATGCCTATCATGTCGCGGCCAGAGAGACTGGTGACAGAGAAGAGAGGCCGGAGGGTCAGGCTCGGTGGAAAACAAAGACTGCTTCTCACCCAGTGGCTGCTCCTCCCCGGACTGTCAGCTTCACACTCACATGGTGGGAATTCCCTGGATCTGAATGGGTGTTGGGTGGTGGATGCCCTTCTTCTTCAGGCCTCTCAGGATGGCTACAGAAAACAGCCTGGTTTCATTTTTGTGTTTCACAGGATACGAGACACAGGCCTCTAACGCCTGTAAAACTGGCACTATGTCCCTCATGTTAAAATGACGAGACTAAGACAGACAAAGAGACAGACACACAAACTTGCCCAAGGCTTCTAGGCTAAGTGGAGGCAGGATTCACACCCAGTTCTGTTTAAGGCCATCATCACTGGCCCGTCAAAGCTCCCTAATGGCAGAGGTTACAAAGTATGAACAGCTCAATGACTGAAAAAGAAGCATAAAGACGAACTCCTCCTTCTCCATTGCCTGGACCTGATGCAGCAGCTTCTGGATTTCGGAACCCCACAGATGTTTCACTGTCAAAATGCGGTGCGTGTTTCATGATCACAGTGTGGTACTGCAGACTTCCCTGGGGGTACAGTGGATAAAAATCTGCCTGCTGATGCAGGGGACGCGGGTTTGACCCCTGGTGTGGGAAGATTCCACGTGCTGTGGAACAACTAAAGCCTGTGTGCCACAACTACCGAGCCTGCGTGCCACAGCCAATGAAGCCCACACGCCACACCTTCTGAGCCTGTGCGCTGCAACTCCTGAGCCTGCGTGCCTAGCCTATGCTCCACAACAAGAAGCCTGTGCCCCGCAACAAAGAGTAGCCCCTGCTAGCTCCAACCAGAGAAAGCCTGTGCGCAGGAACAAAAGACCCAGCACAGCCTGTATGCGTATAACGTGCTGGTGCTTCTGGCTCCCAGGTACCTGCAGGAAATTTCATTTCCTTGAAGCTCTTAATGGGCGGTGGGATGCCATCGCCTTCCACCAAGATGTGGTACTTCTTCCGGACACGTTCATGCCGCTCTTCAGACATACTCAGGACATAACGGGGTGGTGTCCAACTGTGGGTGGGTGACAAGGGTCAAGAGAGCCCCTGGGCACACCTGGCTTTGGGGTGTCCCTTCCAGTCTCAGCCACCTACCATCCCAAGTAAGAGGAACCAACTGCAGACAAGAAAGACATACCTAGTTTTGATTGGATCATCGTATGTGATTCCCTTAGCCATCTCCTTCACTGACATCAAAGCTGAGGAAACAGATGTGGCTCAAGGCTGGCTCCTGCTTCCCAGAGGCCAGGTCCCTTGAAGTGGAACATGCCTAGGGGTGAGGGAGGAGGCTCAGTTCACCTCTTCTCTGCCCTGGCTACAGCCATACCTCGACCTTCGGCCACACTCTCCAGGATCTTCTCCTCTTCCTTCAGCTGCTTCTCTTTGGCAGACTCCTTGCGGGCTGACAAAAGAAACAGAAGGTGTCAGAGAGACACCAAAGCAGTGCGCCACACTGAGCCTCCGGCCTGCTGCCCAGCCCACCTTCAGCCTTCTCTTTGAGATGCTGGTGCTGATCCAAGAGGCTGACGTTGGACTGAGGACCCAAAGGGATGTCGTCCTCATCTCCTCGGGGCTCGCTGCCGCTGTCCTGCTGCTCCTCTTCCGCAGCTCCCTTGCGTCTTCGCTGCAGCAGCTTCTGGAGCTGAGGTTCCACGAGTGCCCCTCAGAGCCAAGCCCAACGCAAAGTGGGGCATCGGGCCCGGGGACCTGCGTCAGGATTCTGGCTTTTGGGAGAGGGTCCTGTGCTCGGAGGCGCAGAGCTGCCCCACTCCTCGGATGAGATTGCCAGTTCCTCGTCTGCCTGGGGACCACGCTCCCGCGTACTGACACCTCACTCCGCGGACCCGGGGCCACCCCCCATCGCATCACTAAAACCCTATCTCCTGCCCTCACTCTTCTCGCGACCCACGGCCCTCACCAGCATTTGCCGGCGTTGTCGCAACGGCACGTATGGCACGTAGTCCTCGTCGTCCTCATCCTCTGCATCAGAGCGGCTTCCTGTGGCAGTCGCCTCGTCGGTGCGAGCCCGCTGCAGACACACACGAGTCAGACCCGGACCCCCGGCCTTTACCTTCGCTCTCCACCCGCGCGGACCCCAACCTCTCTCCCACCTTCCGCTCAGGTTCCGATTCCGCCATCCTTTGCTGCACGCATGCGCACCACAGTAAAAACCCCACCCCACCTATATGAGATCCAATCAGATGTAAGGAAGCGGACGTCGGCACCTAGCAACGACCTCTGAGTGCCGGATCGCGCAGAAGGACAAATTTTCTCCTGCGCGTCGGTCGTGCGGTGCTGTGTCCTCGCCCACTGTAGGTGGCTACGCAGCTGTTGCCGGGGCTGAGGGCGAAAGCGTCAGGCAAGGCATTGTGTGACTCTGCTTCGAGCACGCGCTAAAAGCTCAAACCGAGCCGGGTAGAAGCATGGAAACCGCCGTTCCGAAGAGGGAGGCTTGCCGGCTGCCCAGCCTCGCCCAGGGCGTGACGTCACTCGGCACGCCCCCCCCGCTAGTGACACTGCGCCCTCTCGTGGCCAGGGAGCTCAGAGACCAGGCTAGCTGGAATCCCGGCCCGGACTCTGTCCAGCCCCTATTAACCCGCACCGGCCAAGGCAGGCAGGGCAGGATGGGGCTTGCAGAATAAGCTGACTGGTGAGAATATTGCTGGTGTTATCTGTGTGAAACACCTATGTTCAGAGTGGCGAGATAAGCAAAATGATGACTGGTTTTAAACTGAGGGCCTGTATATGTACGCAAACGATTATTATTGTAAATGCCGTAATAGAGTAACTGGGGAACCAAAGACGACTTCGAGGAGACCTGGATCTGAAGTTACAGGGAAGTGAGGAATCTCAGAGCTGCTGGGAGGGCAGGAGAGGAGGGGCTAGCAGGAGTCAAGGTCTGGCCATGCCCAAGTTCCTCAGTGAACAAGGAGATGTGGCCTGTGTAGGGTGGGATAGTTAAGAGTTAAGGCTGGAAAGGTAGACCCAGAGTGTGCAGGGCTGACTGTCAGGATAATTTCAACTTTTAAAGAGGATAGGTTAGTGCTGATCTTTTCTTCCTTTGTATGTTAAGAGTGTGGACTGGACATTGTGCTGTGTGAAAGTGTTAGCCGCTCAGTCACATCCACCTCATTTGCAATATCGCTGGCTGTAGCCCTCCATGCTTTTCTGTCCGTGGAATTCTCCAGGTGTGAATACTGGAGTGGGTTGCCATTTTCTTTGGGGAACTTCCCGACCTAGGGATTGAACCCGGGTCTCCTGTATTACAGGCAGATTCTTTACCATATAAGCCACCAGGGAAGCCCAAAGAGATTAGGTGGAGAGAGATAGATAACTGGTCTTAAGAACTCTCCTAAGACACAAAAAGTACCACTTTTAGAATTAGCACAAAGGCAGGCAATTGGCAACCCATTCCAGTATTCTTGCCTGGAGAATTTCATGGACAGAGGAACCTGTCAGGCTAGTCCATGGAGTCGCAGAGTTGGACACCACTGATCAACTTACACACACACAGGGCAAACTGTAAAAAAGCGGCTTCTCAGCTGGAATGTGAAGGACTAGGTGGTATTTGTAAGAAAGTGTTATTTCGAAGAGGGAAACAAGTGAGTAAAAGTTAGGAGCCCTGAGGGTGCCAGACCTCACTGGAGACTGAGGTCATCAGGTGTGGCTGGAGTGTGCCAGAGGCAGGAGCCAGACTTGAACAACCCTGAACACCATTCATAGAGCTCTTTTTCTGTGGGAAAGGGCTTGTCTGATAGCTGTTGGTAAAGAATCTACCTGCAATGCAAGAGACCCCAGTTCAATTCCTGAGTTGGGAAGATCCGCTGGAGAAGGATAGGCTACCCACTCCAGTGTCCTTGGGCTTCCCTTGTGGCTTAGCTGGTAAAGAATCTGCCTGCAATGTGGGAGACCTGGGTTCAATCCCTGGGTGGGTTCAATCCCCTGGAGTAGGGCATGGAACCCAGTCTGGTATACAGTCCATGGGGTCGCAGGCTCGGACATGGCTGAGTGACTTTCACTTTCTGTGGGTAAAGTGGCTGCTTGATCAGATCTGCAACTCTGCAGATGAAGCAGAATTTTTCATAGCTGTGACAATTCAGTTGCAGAGCAGGATCCCAGTGTAAAAGTTGAAGGCGAGAAGCACAGGTAATAAAAATACAGAGAGGTTTCACAGAAAAGTGGCCGCTCTTCCTTGAGGACTGGCCAAGGGACCAAGACTTGTGAGCCTGTGGTCAATGCTGTTTCGCCTCTTTGGAAGAAGTGGTACTGCTAGCCCCGTGTGTGTGAGTGTGCTGCAGGGTAGGGAAGGGTTCAACCTGGTGGGAAAGGAAGGAGTGGTTTTGGATTCCGGTCCCAACACTCCACAAAGACCTGCTGGTGAAGGTGTAGCTGCTGCCACTGTCACTCCGCCCAGGAGCACAAGCCGAGAGCTGTGCTAGTAGAGAAAATGACATTGGAGGTGAGGATTTGGGACAAAAGTGTGTGTGAGGCATTTCTGGCAAAACTATTAAATTAAAATCTGAATTCACAAACAAGATCAGATCCATGGTGGGGAGCAGGGGATGAGGTAGCTTGCTTTACACAAGAGTGCATTCTTAACACTCAAGTACTTTGGCTACACATCCATGCCCATTGTAAACTCAGGTCCAACTCCATCTTTACTTTTACCCCCACCTTGCCCTGACAGCTTCAATCATCCAGGCTACAAGTACGCACACAATCCACAAGGCCTCAAGACTTCCTGATAGCTTCTCACATTAGCTGCGCAGAGACCAAGTCCTAGCCCTCCAACTCACCCATCTTGGAGGGAAGGAAACTGAGCCACCGTGTGGAGAAGGGGTTGCTCAGGGTTTCCATACTGGAGTCTTATTAACAGGAGGAGGGGGCACAGATGCTACCGTCATACAACCTACGCTTTAATCCTGTGTGTGTGCATGCGCGTGCACATGCTGTCATGTCTGACTCTTTGAGACCCAATGGACTATAGCCCACCAGGCTCCTCTATCCATGGAATTTTCCAGTTATAAAATACTGGATCATGTTGATGTTTGACAGAAAACAACAAAAGTCTGTAAAGCAATTATCCTTTGATTAAAAAAAAAACAATACTGGGGCAGGTTGCCACTTCCTACTCCAGGGATCGAACCTGAGTCCCTTGCATCTCCTGCATCGGCAGGCCGAGTCTTTACCACTGCACCACCTGGGATCCTAGTTAGCCAAACTGAGCTCAGTAGAGTCTCTGCTGTCAGTTGGCTTTAATTCCTCATCCGTAAAATGGGCCAATAGTTCCACTTAGCATTGCTGACAGAATTAAGTGGAATCGATGCCAACCTCTTGCGGCAGCATGTGCTCAGGAAAGTTAATGACTAAGGCAGACTACAATGTCTCTGAGTACATCCTTCACCCTCACGCCCCACCCAGATGAGTAAACCTTCAATCAACACACCGACTCTGTGTCCAAATGTTGCTTTATCTTTCGGCAGGAAAGATTTTCACAGTATCAAAAGTAAAGAATTGAAAAACAAGTAAAACAAAAACAAAAAAACCAAACACAAAAAGAGCAGTGTTGGGCCAGCAGTACCATCAGCCCCCAAGCCCACCGGCCAGCCCAGCCTCCGGGCTCTGAGTGTGGAGGCTGCGTAGCACCAGGAAGCGGCTCTGCGGAGGTCCTGAGGGGCCCCAGCATGAACAGCATCTATTCAGCTTTTGGTTGGTCCAGGATGGTGGAGCGGGGAGTGGGGTCTTGGGCAGGTAGGTGGGGATGTGATGGAGAAAACTGTAGACCTTCGGCTGGCAGTTGGGGTCTCAGGACACCCTTAAGAAGCTGGTTCTGGCAGGGGCTGATAAAAGAGAAGAGTACGGCCACATGGTGAGAAATGGCCCCATAGCAGCCTCCCTGTGCTGGCTCCGAATCTCCACAGGTCCCCATGGAGGCAGAACAGTTGCCTGCTATTTCTGTCCATTGGGCTAAAAACACTGAACAGACTTTCCCTCCCCATCACCTCCAGCAGAGGACGAAGGTTAAGACAGAACCCCAGCCCCACTGAACATCATCCTAAATCTCAAGGAATGAGGACAACACTTGAGGAACCCAGGGCCCCCTGCTGTAGGCCAGGGTGGAGGAAGAGCCCAGCCTCTCCCGTTGACCGTGGAGAGATCACCTATGCTCTCAGACTCCCGCCTCAGGCTCCAGGTGCCTGGTCCAGGCTGGGTCCCCAGCCTGCACCAGCAGTGCTCTCTCACACACTTAGGGCTTACAATCAAGGCTACGAGAAGGGTGGAGAAGATCAAAGGAGGGCATTTATTGGTGGGGAGCACCCCCATCTTGAGAAAGAGATCAGTCAAGAGGGAGTGAGAGAAGATGGCTGGATGAGGCTTCCTACATGATAGGGGTACTGGGCTGGGGAAGGCAGTGTGACTCGTTTTCTCTCAAAAGGGGCAACAGATGAAGGTGCCTGGGGTTCTGGTAGCTCCTGGCTCCTGTGGAGGTGGTGAAGAAAGGCAGGATGGCACCTGACTCTAGCAGAAGCCCAGGCCCACAGAGCAGAGGAGCTGAGGCGAGTCTGAGGACTGTCCTGACTCTGGGTTAGTACAAACATGACCAGCCTACAGGGAGCCCAGCCCTGGGCTGCCTGGGAAGCAGAGGTTAGTGTTAAGGGTGTGTGTGGGGGGTGCGGTTCTGACTCAAAAGGGGACTCAGGGACTCAGTCAAGGGTCCAAGAAGTCTGCTGCCCTGGCAATGGGAAAAGGAGGAAGGGACGAGAGGACGTCCTCCTGAGGGGTAAGCTCAGCCCACCTGCCCCAGCTCCCTATTGCCTCAAAGGCAGCTGTATGCTTGCCAGCCTGAGAGGCCCGGCCCTGGGCACGCATCTTAGGGTGAACTATGACACTGTACAGCCATTAAGCCCCAAGCCCAAGACCAAGGCCTGCCAGCCAGCCAGTCTTCTCTTCTGCCCTGGGGGTTCCCAGCCCCACTGCCTTCTCAGTTTTGTTTTTAGCCTAGAACGATATCTGATATGTCAATATTTCAGATAAAAAGACTGTGCAGGTGGCTGGGAGAGGAGGCCAGAGCCCAGCTGGGGGCCAGGCTCTTCTTCCAGGAGGAGCTTCAGTACCGCTTTCCTCATAGAACCCATCCTGTTTGAGGAAGAGGGCCCACCTAGCCTCTATGCCTAAATGACCTCCAAGGCCTTGGTCTAGAGGGACTGCCCTCTCACTGTTCTCTTGGGGCTGGGTCCGTTTTGCATGGCTTCAGCTGGGAAGCACCTTGGTAGCCTGCATGGAGGAGCCAGACCAGGCCAATGAGATTCAATCCTGAGGCTGATAATGTCAAGGGTGGGGGCAGCCCTCTAGGGCCCATGGCCCCCTGGGCACTTTGGGAAGCAGCTGGTGAGGGAAGTTAGAGGCCTGGCAATGATATCCCAGGGGATGGCAATGCTGGAAAGGCCCTTCAGGAACAGGGACAGGAGGGCTCTCAGGAGAGGAGATGGGGCCGGCAAAGCACCAGGCCAACTCCCTATGCCCCAGAGCATGAAAATAGCCTGGCAGCGGCACAAAACATGGCAGAGCGTAGGAAGACGTGGTGCACGAAACATTAGAGGGGTCTCGATACCTCACTGAGCTGTGCTGGGAGTGGTTTTCTTGAGGCTGAAGTTGGTCCAATTCACTGCAACTTTCTGACGCGTCTGTTTTGCAGAATCCAGACAGAACCTGTCGGGTTTAGGAGATGCCCAGGCAGTGGGTGGGGTGGCGGCACAATCAAGAGGTTCTCTCTTCTCCCCACTGGACCCGCTTCCAGACCTGTAAGCTCTGGCCACTAAGGAAACCAGGTCAGCTCTGTACAACCCCTCAGACTCCCAGGGGTCTGGGTCTAACAGTATGGGGCTGCCTGATGAGGTGCCCACACACCTAAGGGGCAGTGTGTGAAGACAGTGGCCTGCCTTAGCATACAGCCAGCCTCCTCACCCTGGATTTTACTCTAGCTAAACTGGGATGCCTTGTTCCTCCAGGATGGTGTATTTCTCCTGCCCTCAAACCCTTTTCATTTTACCTGGCCCACTCATTCCTATTCCTCAGGTTTCAGTCTGGTTACCGCCTCTTTGGGGAGGGCTGCCCTGGCCACCCCATCCTTCAGCTTGGCCATTCCTAGGCCCTAGCCCCATACCTTTACTCCTCTAATAGCTCTTATCACTGGATTGTACGTATATGGCTCTCTGCCACCACCTAGATAAGACTCTGCCCCCAAAACTCAACCCAGGCAAGAACAGAGAAATGCACGTGAATAAAACTGGAGAAGGCCCTCGTTCTTGGGGCCTGACATCCCTCTTTCTCCCAGTTCCTTGCACCTTCCCAGATGATCCATCCTGGCTACCTGCGTCCCTACCTGGGGCGGGGTGGGGGGCTAGAGTCCACCATGAGTGGGAGAGCAGGCAGCCTCACACCTACCTCTTGAAGTACTCCACCTCCCGGTCAGTCTCATCCATCTCCACCCCATCCATGTCCTTGGGCAGGAACACATCGTCTAGGAAGACATAGCCAGGAGGGCTCAGTGCTCACAGCAGCCTCTGGGTCATGCTCCTGGGGCAATGCTGCTCACATGTGAGGACTGCCCTCCACCCCACGGCCTGGCTGGGTGGGGGTCGATCAGTCAGTCAGTTCCTGGTGCACTCACCCAAGGAGGAGGCTGACTTCTCCTGCTTGTTGCGGCTCCGGCGGCTGCGGCCCTTGCCCTGTGGCAAGCTCTGCGGCCTTGCTGGGCCTGGGGGCTGTACAGACTCCTGCTCCAGAGGCCGTGCCTTGGCTTCACCAGGCCAGTTTCGCCAAGAGCTGCCCTTCTCCTTGTCAGCTTTGGGGCTGTCAGCCCAGCCTGGTCCTGGTCGGTTCCCCTGGCACCCTTCTCCAGCTTCAGCACAGCTGTCCACTCCGGGAGGCTCCAGGGCCTTGCTTGGCTGCTTGGGGCTAGGGGTCTGGCCCTTGGCACTGGGAGTCTCAAGGCAGGCTGGGGACTGGGAAGCTGGGCTCACCTCACTCTTCTTGGCCTGACTACCCTGTCTCTTGCCTTTCCGTGGCTTCCCACCTGAGGGCACGGGCTCAGGCAGCTCCTGCTTGCAACCAGGGGCCTGCTTTATGCTTGGCTCCTCAGAGCTAGGGTTACCTGGCTTGGGTGTCTTGACCCAGATCATCCGGGAAAGGTTGGGCACGGTGTTGAGTCTCCTCACTAGCCCATTCTCAGGGATGATACCAGGAGGGGGGCCCTTCACCTCTGTCCATGGTGGGTGGGGACTTCTCATTTCTGCCCATGGTGGGGCTGGCTCTCCTGGAGCTTGCAACACATGGTTCTGAGGGGAGCCCAAAGTCAAAGGGGACAGGTCAAGGTTAATGTCAGGCCTTTGCTCTGAGGAGCCACTGGGGTTTGAGGGGGCTAGACTCTGAGGTTTTGGCTCAGTGGCCCCTTCCTTAGAGAAGCCATTGCTGTCCACGCTGAGCTCACACATACTGAAGCTGGCACAGATGGAGTCCTTGACGGTGTTCTTGATCTCCTGTAGACGGCTGTTCAGAAAGCTGTTGACCCGATCCAGCTCCCGATCGGGCCACCCCAAAAGACTCTCCCTGGCAGGCCTCAGCTCCCGGCTTCCAGAAACACTACGATTTGCTTGCTTCAGAGCTTCCGCTGCCAACTGGGCCTTCTCTTTTTCCTGCCAAGACAAGAGGCAGTTTCAGCAGGGGCTTGGCAGCTGCCAGGCACAGTGTGACACCTGACACGTCTGCCTTCAGCCCAGCTTTCCCACTAACTGGCTAGAAGCAGGGCCTGGCAATCCTGGCCTGTTCACCCTACAGTAACAAGGATGAAATGCAATCTGACAGGTACATGTCATGGGGATGGAGGCAGTTACACCAACAGAGGGTAGGGTTTTTATAGCTTGTTCATCCAGGGCCCTAGAATCAGTCCTAGGGCCTAAAAGGTTTATAGGATCTCCAAAGGGATAGGATCTCCCTCTCAGGCATAAGCTTAAGCAATTCACTCACTTGCTGAGTCTCAGTGGACTTATCTGCAAAAGGGGGACAGTAATTCTGGAGTGAAGACCAAAGTGGGGATATGTGTAAGGAAGATTGCTACTATGGAGGCATTCTCTCCAATTCTGCAGGTGGCAGGAGAAAAAAAGCCATGACAACATGTAGGTCTTTCAAGAAGGAAGATGTGGAGCTGTGAGATACCATGGTAGGTCACACTGTTCTGGGTGGCTGGGAAATGTGTGTGCCCTCCTGAGGCTGCCTATGGGTGCTACTGGAGAGGGCCAAGTTCCCACAGGAAGGCTACTCACTGCTTAGTTGGCCTCAAGGAATCAAGGGCACACCTAAAACATGCCCAGTGGCAGACAAGGGGCCCCACAGCAAGAGGTAAAGGCAGCCCCATTGCCCAGGTGAGGACCAGGAGGCTGAGGGAGGCTGGACTCTGCCACTCAGCATTGATAGCCAGATCGGGAGAGTGAAAGCAAGGCTGTGGGCTGAGTCACCCCACTCGTAACCTCTGGCACCAGCTCTGCCCAACCTCAAGGCATCAGCAGGCTGAGGGGGCCTTTAGAGGGAGACAGGAGAAAGTTTTCAAAAGCCAGTGGGAATGAGGTGGTAGTGGTGTGCTAAGGGCCAGATGACTTCATTTGGGAATGGCAGGGGAGGAACAGGAAGTTATGCCAGAAGAGGGCCTGCCATCACAATGTCAACTTAAGAAGGGTGACCCTCTGCCCCAGGGGGCATACATTTATTCTCTCATCTTTTTAACAGGCTGGTTCTATAGCTGACTAGGACCATAACTGTGGGACCTTGGACAAATCACTTATTCTCCCTGAACCTTACGATCTCCACTTATAAATTTGGGGGAAAAACCACCAACCTATTTAGGTCACAGGGTCACCATGAGGATACCTCAGTGGGTGTGTGTCCCCTTCTCTGGGCAATAATCAGGCTGTAAGCTGTGGAGTTCAAGGCTACAGGCAGAGCTCTGAGGCTATGGTGATGGACAAAGAACTGGAAGGCCCTTCACTTTGCTCTTCTGTGTCAGAACAGCTCTGCTTTCATTTGTTAGGAATTGAGGGCCTGAGGATAATTTCAATTGCAGAAAGGACTTTTGCTGCTATACAAGTGTGAAACGACTGGTGTAGAGGGAATGATGTGGAATCGTGTATAATTTTATAATGAGAGAAGGAAAAAGCATGGAACCACACATTTTTGCCCAGTGCCTTCCCATGTTGCCTCGTTTAATCCCCACAACTGCCCTTGCTTGCTGTGTCATTACCCTCAGTTTATAGATGAGGAAACTCGACTTTGGAAAGAGTTAAGGAACTGATTCAAGATTACATGCTAGTTAAGTGGTGAGTCAGGAAAGCATATCCAGGGGTGATCTTCAGAAGTTCTTATGTTTTTCAGTATCATTTGACAATTATTTCTTGACCTGTGACCTTATATGAGGCACTGGACTGGGCTCTGGGCACTCTCTGTTCACTGATTTGAGTCTGCTGGGGGAAATGGACGTGAAAACAGGCTAGTTAATTCTGAGTGACAGTGTGAAAAGTGACAGGGGGAAAAAGCACAGGGTTCTCTGGGGACCCAGACTGGGCCATCAGGAGGTGCTTCCCAGAGGAAGCAATATCTCACTGAGCACTGAAGGGTAAGCGGGACTATCCTGGGAAGTGCGAGACAAACATATTCTAGATAAAAAGTAGAAAAAAGGCTGGGAAATGAGGACACGCAGAATATTTAGGGAATGCAAATACTTAGCAGGCAGCTGGAGCACAGATTTCTTTTGGGTGGAGTAGAGTGGGCTGGAAGGCCACAGGGGCAGACTGAGAGATGAAGCTGGCAAGCTAAGCAGGGGCTAGATCCTCAAGAGCCCCGCAGGCCATATTTGATCCTAGATTTGAGCCTATGGGCAATGTTTGCTCACTGAAGGCTTTTTAAACAGTGCCAGTAGGGTGGAAAGAAGTGGATGGTGTGAGCTGCTGGAGGGGGTCACATGGCCAGGACTGCTCGGCGACGGGTTGGGGAGAGAACGAGGAGTCATGAACACATCATCAACCATCACTACTGTTCCTGCAGCAACTACTCTGTTCACTCTGCCCAACCTTTCTGTGCATCACTCCATTTCATTCTCGCAAAAGCCTTGAATTTTAGGTTCTACCGTTATTCTCATTTTATGGAGGAAGAAACTGAGGCTTAGAGGTTAAGTGATTTGCCCAAGGTCATACAGCAAGTACAGCAGAGCCAGGTTTCAAACTGGTCCAATTGCAAGGCCTGCTGCTTGCCATCACCACGACGCAGTCCTCCCCAGATGGCATCTGGGGCTCTGGTTGAGGCAGCTGGGTGGCTGGTGGTGCTATTAACTAGACAGGCAACGGAGAAGGAAAAGTGGGCTCTTTTGGAGAAAGGTGACAAGCTCAGTTTGGGATACGCTGAGTTTGGGTACCTGCAGAATGTCTGTGAGGAGGTGCCCACCAGTGGTAGGATATGTCACTGGGAAGTGCAGGGGGAAACAGGGAGACATGACGACCTGGGAGCAAACACTATCTAGATGGCTCTCTCCCAGGGAGCTGTCTTTAAGGGGGAGGGCCAGGCAGAGGAAGACGTGATCACAAAGGAGACAGGACAGAGGGCAGAGAGGAAGTGAGAAATGCAGAGAATGTGGCCTCCCCTTTCCCTTTCCCTACCCCCACTTGAGTGAGGTTGGAGGGGCCAAAGAAAACTTCTGAAAAAGAGAACCAAGGGTGAGATGCTGCCTGGCGGAAAAGAAGACGGACAGGAGAGAAGGACTTGGCGACCAAGAAGTGGCTCTATGGAGGAGTGGAGGTAGCAGACAATTTGCAGAGGGCTCTCAGGAGTAAAGGCAGATGAGGAAAGAGACCGGGGTGGTTAAGAGAGGCTGTACGCTCAAAGGACAGTTTGCTTTCAAAAAACAGAGCACTGGGCACAGTGAGAGGCTGAAGCCACACAGCAGGAAGTGGTATTAGACCGAGGAGGCAAGAAGGACAGCACAGGCTTTAGGTAGGAAAAGGACTAACTCTTCCTTCCAGCAAGAAGAACTCTGTAGGACAGTGCCTCTCCACTGGCTTTGAATCCTTGTTGAAACAGGAAGTGAGTTATCTGCCAAAAAGTAAGGTGGGGGTGGGGAGAGCCTGACAGCTGGAGCAGAATGGAGGTCTAACAAAGGGGCTGGGGTGAATGGAAGTGAGGAGGAGTCAGAAGACTAGAGAACAGCAAAGTGGGGGCTCAGGCAGGTGGGAGACTACTTGGCCAGGGTGCCAAAGACAGATTCAATCTAGCACCTTCCTCAAGGTGTAGGAGAGAGGCAGGCTGGGGCTGAACCCAGGACTGTGGTTTTTCTAAGTGGGCATAATGGAAGGATAACGAGGAGCTGAAAGGACTGGTAGGAGAGTGAATGAATGATACTCAAGGGATCTCAACTGGTCTGAGAAAGGAAGGAAGACAGGTGACGGTCTTCAGTGGATGAAGAGTAGTAGTGGCGGGAGGCTACAGATGACAGACCCAGGGTCGGTTTCACAGGAGCGAGGGTTAGGACACTAAAGAGTCATGGCCGGAAATGGCACAAGGGAGCAGAAAAACGCCCAGCTTCATCTGTCTCCCTAGGTGGGTAGTGGGTGGATGCCTGTCGTGGGGGAAGCTGTGTTTTTGGTGGATTGTAGTTAAGTCTGGGAGGTGATGGAGGGGTACTGTGGAGGAGGCTGATGTATAAACAGATAATGGCCATGATCACTAGTTACAGGACATCAGAACTGCCTACTCTGTGTTGTACCCTGGCCTCTAGACTGGGTGGGGCAGATGGGAGCCTGCAGGCAGTTTCTGAGCTGTGAATAGAGAATGATAAATGGCAGACTAGAGAGATGTGCGAGATGCAACCACAGCACAGTGGACATTACCTGAGGAAGCCTGCGAAGGAGGAAACACCTGAACTGGGCTGGGGAGGAGGTTTTTAGAAGGGAAAGGAGGGGGCAGAGGTGACGGAGAAAGGATATCCAGGCAGAAATTTATGAAAAACATACCAGGCCTGGGAACTGTGAAGTGTGTTCCCTGGGACCTAACTGGGAACCACAGCCTTGGGAGGCCAGGAAAGGCCAGAGAGACCACTTCTGCCCACTGCACACTTCTGGCCAGGCACTGCTGGCAGGGAGACAGCAAATGCCGACCACTTTCTGAAGGCAGTGGCGAGACCCTTTGGTTTACTACTTCAGGGTGCAGGAAGGGGTCCTGGTTTGTCCTTTGGGGTGGAAAAAGATGGAGAAGCACTGCTGTTTTCCAGAGCACCGGGGCTGTTTGACCACCCAGGACCTGGAGCTAGCTGGCTGTCAAACCCATTCTCTTCAGCTGCTGAGCTCCTGAGTGTGGCACTGTGCAGACACAGCTGGGGGCAGGCAGGCTAAGAGGTAATGAGGTGGCAGGGGACGAGCCATCAAGCTCTGCTGCTCGCCTGGCGGCAGGGCTGCCCGGGAACAGCCCCCCTGGTTCTGTCCTCGGCCTTCTGGGAGGAGTTCACTCAGTCCTCAGGATGGGTCATTCCCATGGCTTCAATTACATCTCCATGCCAGCAACTCCCAGCCCCACATCGCCATCTCCACTCGGACCTCTCATGAGAATCTCTGAGTCACTGTGCCCAACTGAATTCCATCTTCTGCCAATTCCACCTGTGCTCAGTAAGGCATGCCATCCTGCCGGCCACCCTGACAAACATCTAGGAGGTACCTCTGACTCTATCATCTCCTTGTCCTGAAATTAAGAGATCGCCTGCCTCCTGTGAAAACTCCAGCTCTCCTGCTCTAGGCCCACTATCGATCACCTCTCCCTGGCTCTTGGTTCTCTGGCCTGGAGGATCACTCCTTCAGGCTACCTTCCATATTGCTACACAGTCACCTTGGGAAGCACATCTGCTGAGTGCATTGTGTGATTAAAGCCCTTGGGTGAACCCCCTTGGCTGCAGGATCAAGTCAGAGCTGTTGAGCAATACCATTCCCTCACTTGTGCTATCTGCCTGCCTTCTCCTGGGTGTGAGCTCTGGCTTCAAAAACTGCTGTGGATGTGCTATGCCCGCTGCCAGGAGGGTCCTCCTGATGAATCTGTACTCACTCTACAACTTAGCTCCCCAGGCAGCCTGGTGGTCCAGCCATTTCCAGTGCCTCAGGTAGGACGGGGGCTTCCCTCATCCCAGCACTTGTTGACACTAATGTGCTTGTCCAGTGTTGTTTCTCCACTGGACTGAGCTTTTCCAGGGTAAGAAGCTAACTGCATCATATTTGGCTCCAAGCATTTGCAGAAGTGTTTGCTGAATGAACATATGACTGACTGACTGAACAAGTCCTAAGCTTTGAGGAATCCAGCAAGCGGCTTCTGACGCCAGGACTTGTTTTTCCTCCAATCACTGGCCCCCTCGCTCCCTTATCCCAGTGCCTCCCAAACTCATTCAGACCTTCTCAGAGAAGAGAGCCCTGCCAAGGCCTTTGGCAGCCAGCACTATTCATGCCCGAGAAGTCCTGGGGGTTGGGGGCGAGGGAGTCCTCGGGGGAAAAGAGGTGGCAGAGCTGGGCTCCCCCCACACCCACCTTCTTTTTCAGCTTGTGCCGGGCCCGCTTGGCAGCCCTGGCGCTGTTGGGGACTTTGGGCTCCGTGCTGTTGATGAATTCCAGCAGCTCATCCACATCTCGGTGATCCACGGCAGGCTCCCCAGGGATCCCGCCCAGGGCGCCCCCCTTCATGGGCAGCTCCTCTTTGCGCCTGGTCAGCCTTGAGCGAAGCTTCTCTCGGATCTCGGTATAATTCCGACTCGTCGGGGCAGCGGGTGGCTGGGGGAGGGGAGGTGCTGACGTTACACCCTGGGCCTGGGAAGCCCGGAGCACTCCCACCCACGGGCACCAAGCATGTGGTGAGAAGCAAGACAACTGTTCTTTCTACCACAGCCACAGAGGCCAAATGGCTTCACCCTCAGCCAGGCTCAGAGCCAAGGCAGTGGTGGGCGGAGGAGTGGGAGGTGTGCGCAGCGTTGCGAGCACACTGACTTGGGAGCCAGGAAAGTAGGTTTGAGCCCAGGCTTCGTCACTCGGAAGCTGTATGACCTTGAGCAGGTTCACTGAGTCTTTGTGAGCCTCAATTTTGTCATCTCTAAAATGAGGATAACAACTTCTAGCTCAAAGGTGACCAGCAACATAACTGCTTGAATTTCTTCTGTCCTCAACTGCTCTCCCCTAGCCTGAAGCCTTTTCCTCATAAGTCTCCTTATGAGACTTCTGAACTGCTTTCTCCCTGTCCAGAGACAGCCTGAACTCTGCTATGAGCTTCCTTCCTGGCGCCATCTGTGCTCACGGCCTGTCCCCTGGCTGGCTCCCACACTGGGGACTGAGAGCCTTGGCTTCCACTCTGCCTTTATCACGCACAAGCCTTCACTTCTGTGATTACGCACGTTATGTATACATACTCATCAGAATCATAGCTTTCCTCTGCCACTTTCTTTCTTTTTGCCTAAGGAAAAAAGTCAATCTTAAGAGAAACCATGAGAAGAGCAAAGGTAGCAAACTTGAAAAATCTCTACCTCATCCATATGCTGTGAGGATCTAGCAAGCAGGCGCTGGCGAGGACTCACAGGGTCCAAGCACAATTATTAGCTCCAAGAGCAAGGGGGGGCCCTGGGAAGAGCAAGGTACTCCCCTGGCTCCCCTCGGCTGGCCCCCAGCCTGCTCTGGCCTGGGCAGGCTCACTCACCGCATTGTGGCCGAAGAACTCACAGTAGCAGCAGTCACAGAACTTCCCATCTCGCTGGTGGGTGGAGGATGAGGTGCAGGAGCTACGCTCCGAGCTGCTGTCCTCTTCCTCGCCCAGCCCCTCGTCTGCCTCGCAGGGCTGGGGAAGCTGGCACGTCAGGCCACTGTGGGTAAACTTGTGCCCCTTGCACCCAGGGTCCCTGCTGAATTGGGAGAAAAGACAGGCCCAAAGGTGAGGAAAGGCAGGGCAGGAGCACGCTGTGAGGAGCCTGGGGAGCAGCCCCACCATCATCTTCATCTGCCTCATCCCACAAAGACCAAGGCAGGCAGACAGAATGAGCCTCTTGTAAGAACAAGGCAAACACCCTCACGGTTCCTCAGGGACCCCCACAATGGCACTGTGCTGGAAAGGTTCCCTGTGCTTCCCCTCCCCACGTCTACCATGTGAGCCTTACCTCTATCACACACGATAGTGATGATCTGTTTACCCATCTGTCTTCCAGAGCAGAGTATGGATTCTCTGAAGGTATGGACTATGCCACCTCTAGTTTTAGGTCCCAGGGTGTACCATCACAAGCCTATCCACAGTAAGTGCTCAGGAAGTAGGTGTCTGAACAGATTAGTGGGCTGATGGTTCCTTGGAACATCCAAAGGAGGCCAATGTCCTTTCATTCTCTACGGTTCCCCCCGACCCCGACACTGTGGTTTTGTTTTTGGCCATACCATGTGGCTTCTGGGATCTTAGTTTCCTGAGCAGGGGTTGAACCCGGGCCCCTGACAGTGGAAGTGGCAGTGGACCATGCTCAAAGGTCCTTCTGATTGAGATCGCACCACTGCACAGAGCTGCCTTAGCCATGGTGTCTCGAGGTTAGGAAAGCAAATGTGCCTTGTGGGCCATATTTTGAGCTACTGTTTGTGCCAGGTATTGTATACAGCAAATCATTTCTAACAATCCCCCAAACCCTGCAAAACAGGTTTTGCCATCCCCACGCTGCAACAGAAGAGACCAAGGCTCAGGGTGCTTTACCGTTTTGCCCAAAGAGCAGCTAGGACTCACCCTCCCACTGCACTGCTCTGCTCTGCCTCTGGATTTCAGAAAGCATCTTGTAATATGGACTAATTTCCCGGGGTAAGGAAGAGACAGGTATGAAAGGTCCCAGAATTCGTGCTAGAAGAGTCAGAGTCCTGGGCTGGCCATCAGCAGTGGGAGTGCTCCAGGGCTGAAGCCAAAGGGAGCCAGGAAGAAGGGTGGGGCAAGGAGCAGCCAAGGAGGTTCTCTGGGGCAGGAATCATTATCAAAGTACTTGGAGGACTTTCCTGGTGGCCCAGTGGTTAAGACTTCACACTTCCACTGCAGGGGGCATGGATTCAATCCCAGGTTGGGAACTAATATCCTGCATAACGAGTGGTGCAAAATAAAAAGGTGCTCAGAGAAGCTTAACCCCAACTGACCATTATTCATCTACTATACTAGCACAGTTAAAAATTCCTAGTGCTTTAATACTGGTGGTTACATCAATTTGGAGACCCATTTGGAAAGCAATTTTTCAATATGTATTAAGAGCCTTTCTCAATAAAATAAAAGCAAAAAAATCCCTCACAGCCTTTAAACTGATAACTTTTTTCACCGAGAGATCTATTCCAAGGAGAAAAATCCAAAAGAGTGAAGAGCTTTAGGCAAAGACATCGTTAAGAGACATTATTTATAATGTTAAGATGCTGGGATGACCTAAATGTTCAGCAACTGGAGAACAGCAAAGAATTTCCCAGCCTTTAAAGCTGAGGTTCAGAAGCCATGTGGGAACCTAACAGCGCTAAGTAAAACCGGACGACGAGAAACCACACAGACACCACTACCAGACGGGAAAGCTACTCAAGAGAAAACTGCTACGAGTGCTGTATCGGGGTGATGGGATTTTAGAGCGGGCAAACAGAAACACATCATCAACACACATCTGAGTTATAAAAAGCCAGATCTTCTCCAAAGAATTGTACCTTTCAAATATATACTAAAGCAAACTTTCTCAGTACTTAAAGAGTTAATTCTAGGAATCTACTTTAAGGACAGAACTCCTGACATTTGGGTGCAAGGATGCTTATTACAGTCTACAAAAAAAATCTACAAATGCCTGAATATCCAGGAACAGGGTAATGATAAATTATGCCACAGTTGTACAATAAAACATGTGGCCACTGAAAAAGTTTTTGAAGAATTTTAACTAGGAGATGATGATGGTATAATGTTAAAAAGTAACCATACAAAAATAATACAAAATGTGACCTCATTTTGTTATGGATATATAGAAATGTGAAAAAAAGAATATATATTGTGGTGTTAAAGTTTATCTTTAGGTTGCCAGGAATTTTCTTCTCTCATGTATTTAAAATTTTGACATTTATAAATTTCCCAAGTTAAAACAAGCAAACATATTTCTCTCATATCTGGAAAACTATAGAAAAAACATAAACAGAGTATACCCTTTAACTTCCACCCCAAAGTTTTCCCCAAACTCTTAAGTTCAAGTTGTCAGGGAGTTTGCTCTTTGTGCCACTCACCTGTGAGTGCTAGGGAGCTGCTGAGAGCTGGGTGGTGGGAGGAGGGGCCCGCTGCAGTGCCCACTGCAGTGCCCACTACAGGGGTGGCTGCAACCCGAGAATGGAGGAGGCATCTTCAGGAGCGGCATGCTGGTGGAGGGAAGGTGGGGGCTCTGACATGGCCCTGGGGTGTGGGGGGCAGCAGCCACAGCAACAGGGCATTCTGCCACAGCAACAGGGCATTCTGAAACCTGGGCAGGGAAATGCACTGCTGGGGTGGTGGGCAGCAGGTGCGAGTGGGGTGGTGAGCCAAAGGATCCGGGGTGAGATGGGATCAGCGGCGCTGGCTGGGGGTGGTGGCCGGTGGGGCTGTTAGGTGGAGCAGTGAGGTCTGAGTGCCGGTGGTGCTCCGAGATGGGGAAAACCTCACCTGTGGGCGGATGGGGGAGAGAGGTGTCAGAGCGGGAGCCCAGATCCTGGGAAGGAGGCCCAAGGGCTCACTGCTGCAGCAGCCTGCTTACTGTGGCCAGAGGCAACATGCCTGGGCACAGTCTCTCAGCATGGTAGACCCATGAGCTTTTGGAAAAGCCAAGCGGTGCCTTGGGCTGGAGAGATTTCTCTGCAGGCAGCAGCTGGACAGGCTGAAGATGGCCAGGCCTGAGGGAGAAGGCACCAGGAAGGCCAGTCCCACGCAAGGTCATAAAACCTCTGCTGGGCATAAACAGGGGTTGTATGTTCTATCTTTGAGTGCTTCTCTAGGACCTGTCTGACAAGGCTCTGCTTCTGGGCCACGTGCATCAAGGCAGCCAGGATATGCCAGACTTTCGGGTGGCCCCAAATTTCAGAGGACAAGTGGGAAAGCGCTTTGATGACTCTCTCTGGCTCATGCACCAGAATAACTGCAATTATGTATCGCTCCACTCACAATTCTGGGGGTAGCACCCCTTTGAAGAACTAGGTCCTCCATTTAAAAGTAGACAGTAATTCATATTTACAAAGTACAGCAATAACTCAAGATTTTTTCTTTGGGTTGCTAAGCATTATCCCAGGGTCTAAAAAAGGCTTACACAGCTGCATAACTGGCTAATAATCAAAGCAGCTCACACTGCCAATCTTGTGTGGACGGAAGTGCGGTGCTTTTATAAAAGCACCCAACCCTTGGATGGAAAAGAGGAGACACTCAGGCCCTCCATGCTGCTGCAGCAGTCAGGTGACTTAATTCCTTAAAGGCCCTTGCAGACTTCACTTTCTCTTCAGCCAGTGCTTACCAGGTCCCCTCTTGGATCCAATGGGAACAGTTATTAGAGCCAATGCCAGCAGTATTTTTCAAGTTCAGAGTCTTGGGGAAACGATTCCTACCAAGATAGTCAAGGGCTAGATTCCCTACTTGGCTTCCACCAGAACAGCTCCACTTTTATTTAATAACCGATCTGATTTGTTTGAACAAAATGGTTAGGAAAACACAACTCTCTCCATTTATGGAGAGAGGTCTCTTCTAAGCTTGGAGACTCACCAGGGATTGTAGGAGGGCTCCCGAGCGAGCCACCTGGCATGGCCCCACTGGAGTGCGGGGCGTTCCAGAGGCCCGAGAGCTTATGTGCTGACAGGAACGAACTAGGATCCCAGTCCCCTGAGTTCCCATGGCAGGAGGAGGACGAGGAAGAGGACGACGAAGAGGAGGACGAAGAGGAATGAGAATCACCCCCACAAGACTGTGATTTGCAGGATGTGTGTGACAAGGAGATCTGGGGAAGAAAAAGGCTCATGGTAAAACAGTAAACATCAGGGCTGGCCCTCTGCTGCCTTGGCTTCCCCAGGGGCACCTCCCACCAACTGTGGGAATGGCCCAGTTCCCACAACTCCAGATGCAAGGGCAAACATGGGCCAGGCCTTTGCCAAGAGGGGCTGCGGTGCTCCCCGTGAAGAGAAGTATGTGGATGTGATGAGTAGTGGCAGAGACTGCCTGTCAGCTGTGGCCTTTGGGGAGTCCTGAGAGCTGCCAAGGAGAGGAAAAAGGTCTTTAAGCCAGGAGTCCTGAAGCTGAACTGATTCTGGGTTACAGAGAGGGACTGAGGGGAATGAAAAATGAGTAGTCTGACCTCTGTGATTCAGGAGATGGCAGTTAGATGGCTCCCGGGCATCTTGGAAGCCTTCTAACAGAGGTATTGCAGACCCTCACACTGACCTTTGCCTTCCATGCCATACTGGTTGGTTTTTGAGCTGCCACAGAGCTGAAGGCAGCACAGTCACAGGGAGGGTCAGGATCTCGATCTACCAGTGCCTCCAAGCCGGCCATCACACGGTGCACTGTCCTTGGGGGCTGGTGGGCTGCCTGAAACCTCTCTTTTCTTCCCCCAAATGTGGGCCACAAGCTGCTAATGCTGTATGGGTGCAGCCTCTTTGGCACCTGGGCGGAGGTGCTGCCTGAGGACAGCCACTTGAGCACAAGGCAGCCACAGCTCAACAGCCTGACTCCTCTGGGCAGGCAGCACTCCTGCATTCGGGGACCCCTTCTCAGCGGTTACCTACCGCCACTGCATGTTCTCGACCTGTCTGCCTTTCATCTTCCTCCATGCTCTTTCGGCAACTCTGGCAGACCCACAGAGGCATCTCGCCTAGGAGATTCTTGACGAGCTTTGGCATGAAGTCAGGGGGCAGCTTCTCACCCTGCAACACCAGTCCGTTCTGGGAAGGGCCTTCTTCCCAGCCTTTGCGTTCCCGGTGACACAGCAGGCAGCAAGTCTGCACAGACTGGCTGGTGGTAGGGGGAACCTGTCCAACAGACAGAAACAGGGTTTCCCAGAAGGGGAAAGGCTCTGCTTAGAAACAATATTAACAATACTGATGACATCACTTATTATGTGCCAGGCACTGGGTTAGGCACTTTATTTACCCAATTTTAGCCCTTGTAAACAGCTCTGCAAACTGTATTATTCTCATCTTTTTTTTTTTTTTTTTTTAAAGAAGAAACATTTCAAGAAGTCAAATAAGTTGCCCAAGGTTATAGAGTTAGTGAGTGGTTGAACCCTATAGGATTTGAACCCCAGTGAGGCTGACTCCAAAGCTCATGCTCAAATGCCCTAGTGCCCCAACGTCTCCGGATCTTGAAGGTTAATGAGTTGGCCCTTCCTGCTGTGGCATGTCTGGGAGAGGTCACAATTCTTGGGCTGTCTGTGAAGTCTACAGACCAATTCTCACCTGAAAGGAAAAAAAATGCTTTCAGTTAACGCAGTTTGGGAGACCATGTGGGTTTCCCAAAGAGCTGCACAATTCCGTTAGGATCACAGGAGCATTCTGGAGGAACCAGTCAAAGAGTATCAACTCAGCTGAAAACCGAGCTGGAGGGTAAGGCAGACCCAGGGGCTTCTGAGTGGCAGGGAGGTGTGGTGAAAAACCCCTGGGCTTTAGGTGTCAGACTGACATGAATTCTAATCCCTCCCTGACCACAAATGAGCTGGGTGACCTTGAGCAAGTTATTCAACTTCTGATTTCCTACCTACTGTGCAGAGTTGTTATGAGGGGGGTGCATAAACAAGGAAAGTGCCTAGCCCTGTGCATGTCCATAGTACAGTCCCAGTATACAGTCATTATTATTATTATTTTTCCCTTTTCCTTCCAGGACAAACCTGACCTAGAAATGTAAGTCTACAGGTTTTCTGTCACACTGAGGGATAGTGACCTGAGAGACTGATTGTGTCTAATGACCCCATTAATGGCTTTCCTCTATCCTGCAACTTTGCACTGTAGTCCCTTCTCACTCTGACAGTCATGTCACTTTCTTTGGCCAACGAATGTTGGCAATCATGCTGCCAGCATGAGCTTGAAAAGTGTGTGTGCATTTCTACGTGCTCCCTTGCATGGCTGGACTTGCTTGCTCCTGCACCTCTGCCTTGCCACGTAAGCATGACCAGGCTAGCTGCTGGAGGGATGTGAGACCTGTGGGGAAAGCTGAGTCTTCCCAGCTGACTGGCCAGTAGATCAGATACATGAGTATAGCTGAGATCAGCCAAGTAGGCCCCAGTCAGCAGAAACACCCAGTCAACTGAGAGACTCATGACAAATAATAAATGGTATTGTTTTAAGCCACTAAGTTTTGGGGTGGTTTGTTGCACATAACAGTTAAGCTTCCAAACTTACCCACCACTAGGCAAGACGTATTTGCAGAGGCCTAAGCAAAGGAATAATACAAGTATCACTTTTATCCTACCAATAAAATAAATGGCATCATCTTTTTCAAATAAAATCACCTTCTCACAATAAGTTGGCATCAGGGTATCCTTCAATTTGTAATGTTACAATTACACTGACCTGGGCCCCTGGCTTCTAGAAGAAGAAATGAAACAAACAGTAGCACCAGAAGCACGTGTGTTTGAGCCTGTGTGTGTGCTCAGTCGCTCAGCCGTGCCGGACTCTCTGCGACCCCGTGGACTGAAGCCCACCAGGCTCCTCTGTCCATGGGATTTTCCAGGCAAGAGTACTGGAGTGGGGTGCCATCTCCTCCTCCAGGGGATCTTCCTGACGCGGGGACTGAATCACGTCTCTTGGGTCTCCTGCATCTCCTCCCTGGCAGCGAGATTCTTTACCACTAGCACCACCAGTTGCATACTGAAACATGTGGGGAACTACAAGGACCTTGGGAACAAATATCAGAGAGAAGGAGAAAGAAATCTTACATATGGAACTCATGTGAGATGCTGCCTAAAGACTGTGCCAAGGGGACAGTTCAGTGAGCAAGTCAGCTGCTTAGTAGCAGCTATAAAAGAAAATTGCATTCTAGAACCCATTTGTGGTGAGTGTCACATGGTAAGGGTGGAAGGCTGACAGAGAAGTTAAGGTAAAGGAGGCCTTTCTGAGACATGCACCCAGGAAACTTTCCATAGCTACAAGATGCCACAGTATTAATAGCTCCAGGAGGAGGAGGTAAGGCCAATGCCCAAGTCCCTTTCCCTGTGAGAAAGAGTAAAGTGACTGTATTTTTTAGGCAAACACCAAGATGTGCAATTTTACTACAATGGAGCTTCATTTTCCAGTGTTAGGTTTGAGTTATTACAGAAGATGAAAATCTTGGGTGAGTAGAATAATTCTTAAAATTTTAAATGTGGCCTGTAAAGTACAGTATATATGGTTTTATACGAACAACCAAGAACGCAAATGTACAATGTAAATGACAATGTGTAGTGTTATTTGCTGTTCTTTTAAAAGTGAAACAATTTTTATAAGGTAAATATTGACCTGTGTGACTGTACTTGATGCTAAAGTACTTGTGGGAGGTGCTGAGGTGTAGAAGAAACAATACTGGCTTTGGCATTCATCCTGGGCCTTCATCACTTACCAGCTGTATAATGTTAGGCAAGTTCTACTTACTCCGTGCTCCCCATCTATAAAATGGGATTACGTTCTGACTTGTAGAGTTGGCTGTGAGCACTGGGATAAAGCACCTAGTCCAGTGCCAGGCATATATGCTACTCAGCATATGGCACTAATTGTGAACATGACGGGAGCAATAGGAAAAAATATTGAAAATCAGGACTAGGGTTGAAAACATAGAATATACAGTCACTGTATTTTATGAGAATGCAAGAGTCTCTCATATGTAATGAACTGAAGGTGACATTCAGGCATCTTAACCTCTGTCCTCACTCCACTATGTAATTCCTTAAGTTCCCCAAATACTCCTTGTGCTCTTCTACGTCACACCTTTGCTAAAGGGGATCCTCTGCCTAAACCCTTCCTCCTCCCCTTACCAATAGGTAGATGAGCAGGGCTTAAATAAAGCCCAATCTAGATCCAATCTCACTCAAGCTTTCCTAGAGATTCCCTCTTACAATTTACCTCTCTTTCCCATTTCCATACCCCCGCAGCACATTGGGCCTTGGTGACAAGATTTGTGCCTTCTACTTAACTTATTTACCTGTATCTTCTGTCCCTTCTACTACGTTGTGCTCCTAGAGGGCAAGTACCAGGTCTGATTCTTGTCTGGATCCCTCATGGTACCGCACAGGGCATAGGCTCAGCTGGGCATATAGTGGCTAAGTCAGATTTGTTAAGTATCCTCATGGCAATACAGCTGGCAGGCAGTTTGGTGAGACATGCTTGAAATTGTTGTTTCCCATAGTAAAAGGCTGTCTTCCCACCCTGGACCTCCAACCAAATGGTTCCAATCTCAAGTGTGGAAGGTGGAAGATTGTTGGAAGATTGTATCCCTCAGGGATTACAAGACTGCTTATTCATGGAAATAATGTGACTTTCCCTAGAGCTGATATGGTACATATGATAAATAAGATTAGCCATCAAAGGGAGTGAATTTACAGGGCAGGCTGTCTTTCTAGTTAAAAGAAGAAACACAAGGCCTGGGAAGCTAATTAAGTACAAACTGAAGCAGAGATGATACCACCTATGTTGCATAAGGTTGCCCAGAGGATTAAGTGACATTAGAGATGCAAAGCACTTAGCTCAAAGGATCTATACAGGAGGTGTTCAATCTATTATCTAGGCTCCTGGGCTGGTCTTTTTTTTTTCCGGTCTGTTCTTAGTAAACTGGAAACTAGTTTATCTACTGTCCTGAGTTTGGTATATTAGATTTTCTTTCTAGGCCCAGGAAGTTTTCGGGGGTCACCCTCAAAGTTGTCTTAACTCTAAGCCTTGGTGCCTGTCTCTGGGTAAAATTCCCAGTGGAGCCTGTGGACTGTTCTCTCTGACATTTTCATCTCTATTTTAACTGCCAGAGGGTGTTGAGAACCCCAAGCCCTGGAGTTATTATATACAGTTAATACAGTCAAATTTTTGCTTTGGCAGAAAAGCTCTTGGTTTACAGTTCCCTTTGACTGCAATCTCCTGCCACTTTCCAAATTCTTGGAAATTGTGACCTTGTATGCCCTGTAGTCAATTCAAGCTTTCAACTAGCTGCTCTCAAGCTGTACTTTTTAGCAGCTAGCACAATTTTACAGTAATCTCACATGAAGAACATGGTCAATATCTGTTTATCAAATGATGAAAATTCCAACCATGTTTCTTCATCAGAAAGGCTGTTGGAAAAAAAAAAAAAAAGAAAGGCTGTTGGAACTGATTCTTCAACCCAGCGACCCTGGGCAACAGCTAATTATTCCTTCTTACCTCAGGTTAAATTCAGAGCCTCTCCAGATTCCAGTCTAGCCTTAGGTAAAAGATGGAGGAGCGAAAGGAAAGGTTCTAGGAGTTCTCTAGATTTGGGATCTGCTAAAAAAGCTCCAAGATAATTCTGCTTCATTCTCTGGGCAAACACCCAATCTCTGGACGTGTGGAGTTACTCACATCGGGTATCTGTGCTATAGGCATATCCCCAGAGCTCTCAGGGAGCCAGGACCCTAGCCTGCGGCCACTCCCAGCCCAGGGGGCTGGCATGCACACCCATGAAAACTAGTACCTGTGCCCTCATCTGACCAGGCCCAAGACTTTTCTGTTTTTGTCTGAGAAGCATTATGCTAGGACTTCCTAGTTTTTCCTGGGAAAAAAGAGATAAAGTCAAACGAAGGGAAAGCCAATTTTTCACGGAGCATTTTTACTACAAAGAATGACTAACTGACAAACTATGGTTATTCAAAGTTGGGTACTGGCAGACATTTTCTCAGAAAATGAACAAAACAAGCCTATCACCCCCAAGGAAAACTATTCTGTTTCTGTGGTCAATGATAAAAATTCAAGTTTTAGGTGAAAATTAGAATTTTGAAAAAGCTGCATCCACAACCATGAGCTTGACAGCTTCCCAATACTTAAAAGACTTTATGATGAAATTGATAGTGATATTAACAAATGCTATTTTTTGATATTATAAAATGAAACAGGAAAACATCTGGAAGATCTATATAACTCAGTGAACCTATTTTTCCAAATGATCAAAGCATGATGCCACAGAGTCATGCACTGGTATAAAGTCCACCCAAAGTGTTAGATGAACCAACAGATTTTAACATAAATGAGTATAAAGACTTTATTGATATGTTCTCAGATTCCATATTGTGAAGAATAATACCAACAATCATCTGAAAAGGCTATCAAAATACCTTTCTCTTTTCCAACTATGTATCTGTGTGAAGTTAAATTTTTTAAAAAACATAATTCCATCAAAATAATCTACTGCCAACAGACTGAATACAAAAGCACACGTGTGTGCATGCTCAGCTGTGTCCGACTCTGCGGTCCCATGGACTGTAGCCCACCCGGCTTTGCTGGCCATGCAACTGTCCAGGCAAGAAATACTGGAGTGGGTTGCTGTTTCCTTCTCCAGGGGATCTTCCTGATCCAGGGATTGAACCCACATCCCTTGTGTCTCCTGCATTAGCAAGCGGATTCTTTACCACGGGCACCACCTAGGAAGCCCCAGAAGCATGTAAGAGAATCTAAACTTTTCCTATTAAGATACACATAAATTTGCAAAAGTGAAAACAAGACCATTTTTCTCACTTTTTGGGAAAATTGTTATCTCTAGTTTTAAAATTGTTATTTATGTTAATATGATAGCTCTAATACTGTTATTCTGAAACGAGTGACCAGATATTTTTAAACTTTCTCAACTTTAATACTTCCTTTGGTAAATTTCAATAGTTTAACCAACAAAAGCTCTTCTGGGTCCTCAAAAATTTTTAGAAATGTAAAAGGTTCCCAAGACCAAACCCTTTGAGAACAGCTGATGTAAAGTATCTAACAGTGCCTGTCAGCCAGTGGGTGTGCTGTAAGCAATAGTGATTATTAACAATTATATAGCAGTTCATGGTATGTCTGAAGAGCTGTTTGGGGTCATGAGAAAATTTTGCCCCACAGCCTTTCTGGCCACAGTGTGGGAATTACATGTCACTAGGCCAGGTGGCTATCAAGGACTGCTCTTGAAGCTGGATCTAATTTCCAAAACCAAACCTGCTCTCATTTCTTTCATGGGTTCCTTTTATTCCCAAGAGTTAGTATATGTTTATAGAGGATTCCCCCAAGACACAGTGCTGTATCTACCCAGGAGCCCTGTGACAGTTTCTAAACTCTATTCAGAAATGGCCCAACTCCAAAAGCCTCCTTATCACCGAGGCAGGCAGAAGACAACAGTTAAAAGTCCCTTCCAAAAGCAGAGAAAGTGACTAGTTCCCCAGGCCAGTCACTGCCATTCACTCTTCCATTCATTCCCTCATTCAACAGACATTCTCAAAGCCTCTACCTGGTGCCAACCATTGTGCTAGGTGCTGGGAAACAAGAGTTCCTGCCTTAGGAACACATGCGTAAAAACAGGCAGGTTCATGCACAGGGTTGTCTATGCCCCCAAACTCACAGGATGCCTCATATTTATTTTGGATAATCAGGCAGGAACACATATTAAAATAATATACAATTATAATCAGTAAACAAAATAATAAATATAAATTAAAAACAACCAATTAGGACACTGGGATTCTCTCTTTAAGGTTAAGCTTGTAATGTGCCTTCTCACATATCTGTCCAGTTTGAAGATTTCTTTCCTTTACCTCCTCATCCCTACCTTGGTTGCTTTTCATCTCTAGGCTCCTTTCTGGTGGAGTTCACTACTCTCACTATGATACCCTTGGCCCGTGGCATTCATAATGTGGCCCCAGCTGATCTCTCCATATTCCATTTCCATGCTTAACACCCTGAGCCATAGGTTGTATTTGTACTACTCCTCAGATACACCGTGCCCCATCAAACCTCAGCTCTGCTCCTCAGGAAATTCCTACTCATCTCCTAAGATCTTGGTCAAAGGTGGATGAAGCTTTTGCTGGACCAGGCTAAATAGAATTCTTTTAGTATAGCGTCTATCGCATTGTGCCATAGACACATATCCTCTGCCCACTCCCAAACCCCTGTAGAATGGGAGCTCTTTGGGGGCAGGGAGTGGACCCTGGCCATTTAAATGAGTCCAGGAACTAGGCTTGGCTTGGGCCTGGCACATAGCAGGCATTCACTGAATAAATAAATGATGTTTAAGCCATCTGGCTTATGTCTCAGCTGCTCTACACAAAGGAAAGGAACTAAAACACAGCCCAACTAGCCCAACATACTATGCTGAAAAGGCATGGCTGCGTCACTCCAGGTCACTAACGGGAAGGCATCAGTGCTAAGAATCTCAGACCATTCTAATGCTGGCCCTCAGAGGTGTAGTTAATTCTTAGGGAGCCAATACAACCACACCTCCGTGCCCTGAGCTTTCACTCAAACTCCCACTCAGGCTGTTGGCTCAGGTCCTTCCAGGAAACAGGACAGTAGTTTCACAACATAAAGTCAGTTTGTGGAGAATTCTCTCTGGCTGTACAGGCTGAGTCAAGGATAGAGCAGCGAGTTTCTCTAACCCCAGTGGCCCTCTACCTGTGAAGGCTAGTTCACCTGTTGAACCTGTTTCCTGGGTACAATCAGTTATGGGAAGGCCTAAACTCCTGCTTATTTGCCTGGAATCTCAGGTAAACCTTATTACCGACTACTCTGTAATGGCAACAGAGTTCTCATGGGTGGAAGAGAATGACCTTTGAAGACAGACTGTTGAGTTCAAATCCAAGTTTGCCATTTTCAGTATGATCTTGGATTATTACTGAATTTCTTTGAGCCTCAATTTCCTCATTTATGAAATGAGAATAAAACCATACTTCACAGAATCGTGAGGACAGAAGGAAATAAATTATGTAAAGTACCTGGCCTGGGCCTGGCACACAGTAGGTGCTCAATACCCGTTAGTTTCTTTCCTCTTCTGTCCTGGAAGAAATGACAGGGAAACTTACTAAGTGAGACTTGCCCAATCCAAAGTTATTACTTGAAGCACAGGACAGAAGACTAGACAGATGACCTTCAAGGTCTCTTTAACCCCCCCAGTTCATGTTCTCTGGCTACAACTTCGTAACAAGAACCTTCATTATTTCTAGGCCCTTCTTTCTGCCTGAATTTCTCTATATCTATTCACTTCAGAATGGCGGGAGAAACCACAAAGGGAGCTGGATAGCGACGAGTCTTGGGGAGGGAATTAAGGAGAGGTGGCCTATAGGACAGCACCATGCTCATCCATCTTGCACTTGGAAGGATGAGAATGGGAACATGGGCACAGAACTGAAAGGTGCAAACACAGGGTCCTTCCGAGGACCCAAGCATTCTTCTCCTCAGTTCTTTTCTGCTCTGCACATTCCACCACGAAGAACCATGAACCACTCCTTTCTACAATATTCATTCCCTTTCCCCAATTCATCTTCACTCACACTGTCCTCTTTGCCTCTTCCTATTGAGGCTCAGTTTGGGTATTACATTCTCCTAAGTCTACAGGCAAAATAAACTGTGCTTTGCTCTGTGTTAGGGGATGCCCTAACACTTTTTTTACATGTCTCCTGAACAGAGGTTATCCACGTATACCCCGATTGTCAAAATCTGTCTTCTCCATAGCACTGTGAGCTTTTCAAGGGCAGGGCCTGTATCCCATGAGTCACTGCATTCCAATTGTTCAGCAGAGATGGCAGCACATGTTTTGATACACAAAGAAAGATTAGCAGTTGGAGAATATGGACAAATGGCGAACTGGAAAAAGTTTGCTTTTTTTTCTTTTAAAAACTAAGGTGGCTGCTTCTGCTTAGGGAAAAGCTCTCTCTTTCCCCAGGAAGCTTCATTCTTTAAAGAAGACTTTAGGCCTCCACAGAGATCCCCATGGCACCCTCAGTTAAACAGTTCCCAGACCCAGCCACACATCAGAAATCATCTGAGGCAATTTAAGAACAGGTTCCTGGGCTCCAAACCTAAAGACTCTAGGGCTGGGATAGGGTCTAGCAAAGCACAGGGGATCTGATCATTAGTTAGGTTGGGGTGCGAGAGAGGCAGAATCAAGCAATCTCAGTTGCTTCTTCTACTGAAAATTACTTCCTCCCACACTCTCATTCACTTTCCCACATCTTTGTTTGATTCCTCATAGCCTATAGATTAAAGCTCAAACCTACTAAACTTTCCAGTCAGACTTCTCACCACTCTCCATGAGTTGGGCAGTTCTGGACTCTGGGTCTTTGTCTACGCTGCCTGCTTTGCCTCACCTTCTCTGGAGGACCTTCTACTTGACCTTGAAGTCTGAGCTCCAAGAAGCCTTTACTAGGCTATCACATCTGTGCATCCTCAAAACAAAGCACTATAATAATCATAGCTACTACATGTGTTCAGTGCTCAACATTCAGTGCCTGGTGAATCCTAGTCTGAGTCCAGTATCACTGTCATTTTATACACAGAAAACCAAACAAAAGGCTGAAGCACTTCTAAAGGTGTGTACCAGGATGTAGAATTTGACTCAACTTAGAGGAAGTGATGCTCCTTTAGCTTAAATGTAATTATTACATATATGTTCTTTAGACCATGAGCCCCTGTGGGCAGAGACCATGTCTGATTCACTTCTATATTACCAGCTAGCCCAGGACCCAGCACAGACCAGGAGTCTATTAGTGTTGGTAGAATAAATGAACAGCAGGTTAGGTGAGGGGAACGCTGGGCATAGTGCATGTGTGATGGGCCTGAATGAATGAGTGACTGCCAGCCTGGCCTAGCAGTGCAGGCAGTAAGAATAAGGTGCCAGAAACCTAACGTTTCTTTTATAATAGTTTAACAGCCACTCATTGAACACATAAGAACCATGTGCAATAAATACTCCAGAAATGAATTAAGAACATAGCCCAAGCCCACAAAATTCTAGGCTTAGTAAGTGAAGGTGTTAGGATATGAATAGTACATCTAACAATATTACACTTAATAGTTCTGGGAAATTTTAAGGAAATTTAAAATTTTAGGAAGTTTTAATCTTCAAAGGTCTTCTGGCATTTCTACATGGTGAAGCTCTACTGGTTTACAAAGGAGCAGAGGTGACAGGGATCTCTACTCAGCATTATCTCCTACCTGCATTTAGAATGGCCAGGTGGGCAGTGATTTTAAGGGGGAGTCTCAGGACACAGGGGTTATCTCACTCATCTGTGTGCTCTGAATAAAGGCCTTGGCACAGAGGTTAATACTTGGATTAAATATAATGAGATGATTTTAACAAAGATACTGACTGTCATCTGCTCCTGTCCCATGAGGGAGTAGGTTTAACTCTGAGCAGTGGTGGAGCTATGTCTCTAGACTTCCTTTAAACTAGGCTGGGCAAAGTCCCACGGGAAGCTGTAGAGGAGAGATGGAAGGACAGGATGCACTCAACCCCTACCAACGCCAGTTTATAGTCTAGCAAGTCTCCTGGGGGTTTACTGAGTGAGTGTGCACCTGGACTGCAAGCTGAGTGGCCCAAGAGAACTAGAAACAGCCAGCGGGGCCGGCAGGTGAGAACACTCAGGCTTTGGATGGCCAAATGGCTCCTGCCATGTGCCACATCCAATCCAGCCCTGGCATGAGCAGCACTAGATGCTATGTGGGCTGCTCCACATTCTCTTGTGAAGCTGCCGAAGAGTCTTAAAGACAGGAAGAAACACGCCTAGAGTAACAAGGCTAGGAGACTGAGCAGGAAGCTCACCCCAAGTCTGTAAGACTAAATACTATGTCTCTCTGCCTCCTTCAACTGCTTTGTAATTTGTTTTTCCCCTCTTCACTAAGAAGGCTATAACTGTTTTAGTCTTCTCATGGGGGAAAAAAAACAAACAAGGATTTGGGTTTTCAGTGAATGTATCAATGTTGTTTAGGGGCCTAAACAATTAGAAGAAAGGGCTTTTGGGATTCCAATTAAGTTCAAGGTCCTTCATTTAAATGCATACAAGTTACAAAAATAAGCAAAGGAGATTGGATGGAACCAGAGAAGCCTATGAGCCTTAACTCAGAGAAAGCAATGCTCTTCTAGCCTTACCATGACTGCTATATACATGTTCTCTAGACCAAATGAGCCCCTTGTGAGGAGGGTCCACAGCTGATTCACTTCTGTATACCAGCTAGCCCAGGGCCTGGCACAGATCAGGTATCCTTCATATGATGAAGAGGGCAGACACTTCCCAGAGACTGCAGATGACTAACTTCTGGAAACGTGGACCTAGCAGTACCAGATTTTTAGCAGCACCAGATTTTTAGCAGCAGATGGCACAAATCCAGTTTTGTGGGAAATTGATTTTTAAAAATACTGGCTCAAATGAAAACAAAAAAACAAAACATGTGATTTGGGGCATTAAACCCTGTGTGTAGACTGAAAGTGATCCCATTCTCCAGCTTCGGCTTCAGTGTGGCATTCGACACTGACTTTCACCTTACTTACCCACTCTAAGTGCTTAAGACAGGGCACTAAGTGGTGGTCCTCTCAGAGGTCCTCGCCAAAGGTATGCCTGCGGGCAGAGCAAGGACTGATCCCAATTCTTTCAGCCGGTACTTTTCACCAAGGCACAAAGGCCTGCTTCTGGCACCCAGAACCCCATTCCCCAGCAAAAACGGGGCTCAATCAGAAGTTTGTTCATTTGTTTCACCTATTACAGCTAGAGTTAAAAAAAAAAAAAAAAGTCTTGCTAAATATCCCACAGTACACAAGAAGGTACTTTATGGGGCGGTGGTAGGTGTACCTATAGTAGGAGTTTTTTGGGTAAATGTTTAGTTTCTCTGAATTTCCATTTCTTCATCTGAAAAATGGGATTAACAGTATTTATATCTTCATTCATTAGAATTTATCAATCACCAGGCTTAGTGGTACAATAGTGACTGACATGGTTCCTACACTCTCAAGAGTTTACAAAGCAAAAGCAGACTAGTAATTATATCAATGGTTAACTCATCACATTCGTGCTAAATGCTGAGAACACAGGGGTGGTGGGAAGGTATGTAAAATGCTTAGCGTGAATAAATGAATTAACTGAAAGGTCAAGTAGTGGAGTAGGTAGGAATCTATCATGTTAAAACTGCGATCTAAATAAAAACTGAATGGTTATGCCATCAACCAAACTTTCTGGCCATGAATACTATAGGCTGGTTAAGTGGCAGGGGACCCTGAATGGTAAACAAGAGAAGACAACAGCTCCCTGACTCTCCCTTCCCTACCTTCCTCTTCTGGATAACAGCACTCCCAGGGGTCCAGAGAAGGCTAGAGGGGGAAACAGCTTGAGGGTGCGAAGTTAGACTAGGCAAGGGTGGGGTCCAACTTGAGTTCTCAACTTGAGGAGTCTTTTGGAAACAGTCTCAGCCCAGGCTAGGAGATGGGGGTGAAGAGGGGGCTTATTACATTCAGTAAGTGGTGACATCTTCATTAATTAAAAATCTTACTATGATCTAAGACACAAAGGAGACAGTATAAAAACTGGGTTACAGTAACTTCGGGTTCTCAACGGATTCATTCTCTCTCATTCACCTAATTATTCCTACTCTGTGTCAGCAAGGCCCAAGGCTAGGAGTGGAGGGCTGGGGACAGAGGCATGATTTGTGCCCCTGCGGAGTTCACAGTTCAGCGGGGGGAACAGACACATCAACAGACTATGTCATTGCAGAACAGGGAGTGCTACCAGAAGAGAGCATGGGGGGCTGTGGGACAGAGGGGGCACCTCACACAGCTGGGGAGGTCAGGAAAGGCTTTCTGGGAATGGTACCCCAAACAGCATCCCCACTCACATGCACAATTCCAGAGATTCTACTAGAAGGCTGTCAAGAGCCATGCCTTCTGGCTGCACCAGCCTCCCAGAGTCCCCTGCTGCCCGATGCAGTGTCTGCAGAGCCAAACGCATCTTCTGCCACGCCTCATCCTCATCCGGGGCTGCATCCGACCCTCCAAGACTCCTGCAGGAGCCTGCCTTCCTCGGCAGACTCATCCAAAAAACCAACTCAAAACTCTTTTGTCAGAGCAAGCTTAGGGCGAGCCACCCAGCCCCAGGTGCCACAACCCTCCCAGAGCAACTGTGGCTCATGCCACCCCAGCTTCGCAGTGAACACTGGCAGGGTACCTCCTATTATCTCCTTTGCTCAAAAGAAAGTGACCTTCTTCCAGATGGCAAGCTGGAAGCCTTGGAGAGTCCTCCTACTGCTCACTTTCAGCAGGATTCGCCAAACCCAGGGATCTGAGGGTTTGGGTGGACTACCTCGTGGGTCGGGGGTATAGTGGGGAGAAAGCAAGCTTTGCTGGGTTTCCAACTCAGTACAGAAGCCCCACCAAATAATTCTAGGCAGCCTGGCTGTCTGCTTCAACTGCTCAGCTGGGCAAGGCGCGGGGCGCGGGGCGGGGGGCGGGGGGGGGCGCTCTGGAGACAGATGCCGGGGGCACAGCTGCTGAGGGAGCAGCTAGGGGAAGGGGTGGAGCTGCTCCCGAGGGGGTGGAGGGAACAGGCTGCAGCCTTCCAGGGCCCAGAGCCCCGACGTGGCCTGTGGGTGGGTGGGGAGCAGGTGGGCCCAGGGAAGGTGAAGGGCACAGAGCTAAGCTGTGGCCTTAAGACTGGCTGTGCGGCCAGAAGGTATCCCGGAGGCGGCGGGAGAGGGCAGGGAGGCTGGTCTCACTCAGAACCGGACGGGCCGTGCCTCGGCTTTGGACCAAAGGGTCCAGGCTCACTCCCGCCTTGGGGGAGAAAGCCTCAGCTCTGGCCCTGAGGGTTAAGGTTCTGGCCCCAGCCGGGAATGGTCCATCCCCAAGCCCGTCCCAGCCCCACTACGGGGAGGTGAAAGAACCCGAGCAGCCAGACTCGCCTCGCTCGCTCCTACCTGGGGGCTAGGCGCCAGCTTGGGCTCGTCCTCCTCCCTGGGGTCGTCGCGGTAGGGCTCCGCCGGCGCCTCCGGGGGCCCTGCACCCGCTCCCGCTTTCAGGCTTGGCGGCGGTGGGGGCTCCGGCGCCTGGGGCTTCTGCGGTCCCGTGGCCCGCGCCCGCTCGCGCCGGCCCGCGCCGCCGCTCGGCCTGCTCCGCCTCCGAGTCATGCTGCTTCTCGCGCCGCTCCCTTGCTCCACTCGCACCGCCACAGCCGCTCCCCACACAGGACAACAGCCAATATGGCGGCGCCCGGCTCCCCCTCCGCCGCTGCCAGCAGGTCAGAGGGCACGCGGAGTCCGCGCCGCCGCACTAGGCCCCGAGGCCGCCTGCGCCATTTTGCATAAGGTCACTACCCGGAGTTCCGCGAGAGAGTAAACCTGGTGAGGAAATGCCCTCCTCATTTCGGGATTCCGGGGATGAGACCTGCGCCAGGAGGGGGTGTGAGCTGTAGTAACCGTGCTGCACGGCCCTGGGCGCTTCAAAACTGGCTGTTAAATGGATGAGTGAATGTTAGTAATATTAGTAATTTCTATAGTGCTCCGCTACTTTCTCAGCCGTGACTTGACTTCTCGTACCTACACTACCTGGCAGGTTCTGTAGCTCCTGTTTTGCAGCGGAGAAAAGGGGGGCTACAGAAGATGAAACGGTTGCTCAGCATCAGCCAGCCAGAACTCATGCGCTTGTGGACAGCCTGAGCTGAATGGGACGAAGGGATTGTTTAGATCCTTATTTTCAGTGTATGGTCCACGGGGAGTCCAGCGTTTGGTGCTTAGGACAGGGAGACTCAGCTCCTCAGTCTGGTGGAAAGAGTGGACACTGAAATACACAATTACAACAAATGTGATAAAGATGAGATGACTGGGGCACATACTAGGTCAGTGTTTCCAAAAAAGTATATGTGTGTGTGGGAGGATTCTGAGTGATACACAACGGAACATTAAAAAAGTGTAATGATTATGTATTTAATTGTTTAAAATGGGATGTGTACTCTTTTGAATATGTGACATGCACGTAGAACAAGTTTTTAAAAAATAGTGTTGAGTGCAGCTTGTCTCATGCGAGGGTCAGTGGTATCCTGAAACCTTATGGTGGTTATATGTAGAGTTGCTGTTGTTCCATCAAGGGCACAATTTTGACATCGGCCCGACTTAGGGAGTAAGGGAGTAAGGGCTAAATGGAAGGCCCTGGAGCTCTCCCTAACTACCGAATGAAAAGATAATACTTCATCTTGTTATAGGGATTAGCACCACCGTCAAAGATTTGAAAGATTCAGGGTGATTCCCACTATATCAACATTAACTCTTCAGTTTGGCCAGAACAGAAGATAGATGGCATTTCCCCCCCATTTATTTATTTTCATTGTGGTAAAATATGTGCAACATAAAACTCACTGTGTTAACCATTTCTAAGTGTACAGTTCATTTGTATTAAATACACTCAAATTGTTGTGCAGTCATCACCACCATCCATCTCCAAAACTCTTTTCTTGCTAAACTGAAACTCTGTACTCATTAAATAAGGTCCCACTCTCCTATCCTTACAGCTCCTGGCAACCAGCATTCTACTTTAAAAAAACACAAAAAAACCTTCCCCTTTTCCCTACACTGCAGCGTCTGGTAACCATTGTTCTACTCTCTTTTTAATGAGTTTAGCTTTTTAAAAGAATATTTATGTATTTATTTGGCTGTGCTGGGTCTTTGCTGCTGTGCAAGCCTCGCGTTGCAGTGGCTTCTCCTGTCCCGGAGCAGCGGCTCTTTGGCACACAGCCTTCAGTAGTTGCAGCTCCTGGACTCTAGAGCACAGGCTCAATCGTGGCGCACGGGCTTAGTTGCTCTGAGGCATGTGAGATCTGCCTTAGCAGGCAGATTCTTTACCACTGAGCCACCAGGGAAGCCCTATGAATTTAGATTTTTTAAAAAAAAAAGTATTCCACATGTAAGTGAGATCATGCAGTGTTTGTCTTTTTGTGACTGGCTTGTTTCATTTAAAATGCCTTCCAAATTTCATACATGTGCAAATGACACAATTCTCTTCTTTTTTTAAGGCCAAATAATATTCTTTTATATTTATTATATATACTTTTTGTATATCCTTATATATATACTCATATATATATGGTATATACTTACATGTTCCTTTATATATATACAGATATCTGTCTGTCTATATCACATTTTCTTTATCCATTCATACTTCAACAGAGAAGATAGATGGTCTTAAAAAATGATCAAGCATTATGATAAACTCATTCTGGTAGGGAACCCAACTGAGGGACTTTTTCAGAGTGGTCATTCTTGGAGCAGACCAGCACAGTTGTTGGCCCACAATGATAGGTCAGGTCAGTGCTTTTTATACTATACCAAAGCTCGGGAATAGTTTGTATTCCTCTAGCAGGGGCAGGAATAGACTTTTACTGTCTCGCTTCAGGGGTGTGTCACTGTCTGGATACACTCAGCTTACAGGAATTTTTGACCAGATCACCATTCCAGGGGATATCAGGCTAATATACTATGATACTGATGACAGTTTCCAGATGGAGCTTGAGAACAGGAAGTGGCGGATACCCTAGATGATTTGGTAAGCACACAAATGTGTGCCAGAGGGCAGATAACAAATCCCACAAATACATAGGGGTCTGTCTATTCAGTGAACTTTCAAGGGTTCTGGGGTGTATTGTAATATTCTGCACCAAATAAAGGACAAGTTGCTGAACACCACACTCCTGACCACTAAGAAAGAGGTATACTACTTTGTGGACTTCTTTAGACTTTAGACTTCAGTATAAAATATACGAAATTTAGGTATATTCAGTTCAGTCGCTCAGTCGTGTCCAACTCTTTGCGACCCCATGAATCGCAGCACACCAGGCCTCCCTGTCCATCACCAACTCCTGGAGTTCACTCAAACTCATGTCCATCGAGCAGTGATGCCATCCAGCCATCTCATCCTCTGTCGTCCCCTTCTCCTCCTGCGCTCAATCCCTCCCAGCATCAGAGTCTTTTCCAATGAGTCAACTCTTCGCATGAGGTGGCCAAAGTACTGGAGCTTCAGCTTTAGCATCATTCCTTCCAAAGAAATCTCAGGGCCGATCTCCTTCAGAATGGACTGGTTGGATCTCCTTGCAGTCCAAGGGACTCTCGAGTCTTCTCCAACACCACAGTTCAAAAACATCAATTCTTCGGCGCTCAGCCTTCTTCGCAGTCCAACTCTCACATCCATACATGACCACAGGAAAAACCATAGCCTTGACTAGACGGACCTTAGTCGGCAAAGTAATGTCTCTGCTTTTAAATATGCTATCCAGGTTGGTCATAACTTTTCTTCCAAGGAGTAAGCATCTTTTAATTTCATGGCTGCAGATTATTTTTACCTATTACTGGATCACTTGAAAACTATCAACTTTAGGGGGGACCATACAAGGAGAGATGGTTTTCTTAGTGGATCAGGCTTTAGGGTAGATGGTTCTGCCTTTCGCATTTTATGTTTGGGCATTGGATTTTGGAGCAAAGTTATAACCTCCTGCAACAGTTATTTTCCTTTTGAGAAACATTTGCCTTGCTCCAGGAGTCTGTTGAAATTGGATGCCTGATCATGGCACAGCAGGTGACCACATGACCTGAGCTACTGTGGTATCTGATCTACCTAGATATAGAACCAGGGATGACTAGGCCTCACTCCTTCATGAAGAGGACGTGACATGCATGCCTGGGATCCTGCAGGCCTTAAAGGCACAAGTAGGTTGCCTGAGCAGGTTGTTTCCTCTTCTGCAACTGATGTTCTACTCCAAGAGAGTTGTTTGTGATAGGTTGATTAAGGAAGAAGAACCTAAAGCCTTGTTTATAAGGTGGCTTTGCACATTATGTTGGCTCCTGCTGAAAGTGGAGTGCTAGAGTCTTCTAGTCTTCCTCCGAGAAGGCCTGAGGGATCTAGAAAAGGGAAGTGTGCCCAGAGTCCCCAGAGTGAAGATGCACGGATTCCTGGCCGTTGGTTCATGGTATGGTCTGTTGGTCAGGGACTTGAAAGGAACCAGACTAAAGGCTTAGTGATGAGAAGTTTTGAGGAAGATAAATGTGGATAAACTGCCCAGAATGGCTTCAGAGCCTAGGGTTATTTGTATGCCAGATGAATAGTCACCAAAGGGTCTTACTACAGAAGAACTTCTTAGCAGCTTGGTGGGCAGTTTGGCTCCTTCCCTAGCCATATCAGGACTGGCTTGATGGGTTTATGAGAAAACTGACAGAGTATTACGAAATGCTCCCTCCCTCAGCTGACCTACTCTCAGTGCCGAGCCCAATTTGCAAGCTTTGGGGAACCAGCCTGAGCCCCCAGGCAGAACCTTACTTTGAGGGAACCAGCTTGCTATCTCCTGGCAGGGAGCTTACATTAGACTCTGTATTAGTCAGTGTTGGCTAACTGCTGTAACAACCGACTCCAATATGTCAGGGATTTAATACCATAATAGCTTAGTTCTTGTTCATGTCACAGTCCAAAGCTGGATGAAGGGGACTTTGCGTCAGGCTGTCGTTCAGGGGTCCACTCTCTGTCTTGTGGCTCTGCCCTCATCTAGGTTCTCTTCATTCAATGAGAGGATGGGAAAGAAGGTAGAGCAAGGGTTGCATGGGTTGTTTTTATGAGCAATACCCATTAATGACTATACATCACTTTCACTCATTCTGTTGGGGAGATTGCAGCCACATGGCTCCACCTAACTGTCATCTTTCCCTCCCACTCCTTCCCTCTCCCCAGGCAACCACTGATCTGTCTCTATAAGTGTTTTGCATTTTCATATAGCATGTACTTTGTTTTGTTTGACCTCTTTCCCTCAGCATAATTATTTTGCAAATTATCCATGTGGTAGCGTGTATCCTTCTTAATACTTAAGAAGCTCATTCCTTCTTAATACTAAGTAGTATTCCATTGTATGGAAGTACCGCAGTTTGTTTATTCATTCAACATTGATGAATAGTCATGACAGATCTTTCTCATACATTGAATTAACTTATTATACTGCTCTGAGAACTGAAAGAAAAAAATTTTTCTTCCTTTTTTTTTTTTTTGACTGCACCATATGGCATATGGGAATCTTCCCCAGCCAGGGATCAAACCTGCATCTTTTGCACTGGGAACACAGAGTCTGTAGGGAAACAGCAAATCAGCCGAGATGGTGGTGGTCAGGCTGTCTCACCCCACGCCCTCTCGCTCTTGCCCTGTGTTTTGTAAATCATGATTAGGCAACAGCTGAGATCACTTATAGCACTGCGCATGTGGCTCACAAGGTACTCGGTTGGCCATGAGCTACTTTTGTTCTGTAAGCATACATAAATTCCACCTGAAACAGCCCTTGCAGCTACCTTATGGGTGATTATGGTGGTAAGGCTGTGTTATGGCTGTGTCCACCGGGTCAACCATGAGAAGGGAGAAACAGCATGTCTGCTGCTGCTATGGCTGCTGTGCCAATCTGGAGAGAATAAACATGTCTGCAGTTCCTATGTCTCCTTGAGTTTTCTTCCAGCTTCCCCACTCATGCTTTACCTACCATGGGTTCAACAAACAGTGTACACAGTGAGATTCAGCAAGACAATTGGCATAGTTAGCAGGATCAGCGAGATAGTCTTAACCACTAGACCACCAGGGAAGTCCCAGGAAGAAAATATTTTTAAAGCAAGTATGCAGGATACTAAAATCACATCTTTTGCAACTGCTTAAAGTTTTATATATATATATTTACAGGCTAACTTAAGAATGTGTGAGAGCAGAGCCAGCTTCTTCTGGGTAACCTGCACAGTCACTCAAGACCTCTAATTCAGGAGGGCTCTGAGCTTGGCTTAACAGTCTGCCATTACTTCTTGAATTGCTTCCTATCCCCCGCTTCCCGCCCCCAGCCACATTGCACAGCATGTGGGATCTCAGTTCTCTGACCAGGGATGGATCCTGGGCTACCTGCAGTGGAAGCACAGAGTTGTAAGTAACCACTAGACTACCAGGGAAGTCCTTGGAAATTCCTAATAATGTTTGAGCAAGGGGCTCACATTCTCATTTTGTTCTAGGTACTCCAGTTTATGTAGCTAGTCCTGTGTGAAAGGGTATGTAGTTTTAAAAACTGTTTTTGGGGAGCAGGAAGCAAGCGGAAAGCAAAAGTTTGCAGGCCACTGACCTCAACCATCAAGTCTATAAGAGCTTGGACTTTCGAAACATAAAATCCAGGATGGTTTATATGTTCTCCTACTTTCCACTTTCCAATAAAGTAGTACTTTATTCCTACTTCAAGGCAACTGTTACAGAACCAGCTGCTTGAGTGGAGAGGAGGAAAGGGAAAATGGTAAGGGTGATGCCAAGCAGATTGCCATCTCAGCATAGTGTCCCATCT
This sequence comes from Oryx dammah, assembly GCF_014754425.2. Lineage (NCBI taxonomy): Eukaryota > Metazoa > Chordata > Mammalia > Artiodactyla > Bovidae > Oryx > Oryx dammah. The sequence goes on along the minus strand of NW_024070189.1, from coordinate 70,748,336 downwards.
ACACAGGTGAGGTTGGGCCTCATGGGCCTCACAGAGGTGTGTTTCAGGCAGCTCCAGTGCAGTTCCTGAGCCCCATCCAGCTTGCCACCCTCATCCTGCGGCTGTATTCTGGGAGGAATTTGTCAGATCAGGGTGCCTTCCTCTCCTTGAGTCCTGGAGTTGGGCCTTGCTCACCTAAGGAATTTATTAACCCTTTTTGAGGGAGGTAACTAATTCTCCTTTCTTTTCCTTCAATCCTCCTCCCTCTACACTTGAGAAGTGCCTTTTTACTCTTGGGCAGGAAGGCCTGGGACAAACCCTTCCCACCTCCCCAGAGAGGAAGAGAGGTTTAGAGAAAAGGACATAGGCTGAGAGGATGAGAGATGGGATCCAGTGGGAAATAATCTCGAATACTAGGGTGAGGACTGGACCTTCTGTGAGGGTAGTGGAGCTTAAGCAAAGGGAAAGAATAAAACAGGAAAGTCCAGATGAGATACTCATGGAGGCAGAGCATTTGAGAATTTGCCCTGACCTCTTCCAGGCCCTATGGACTAACTTAAGTGACTATTGTGCAGAAGTCTGAATGGGGCAATTTTCAAATACTTTTTCTAGGAAGTAAATAGTAAATTGCTAGTAAATACATTGCTTTATTAGAGTAACCAGTAATGGCTCCTGATCATTAAATAACTGGGCAAGAGCAGTAGAACTTATGTTACAGGCTGGGAGAAAAGAACGTCAAAGGAAGGAAGGAAAACTTTGCAGACAGAATTGAAGACCTGAATTTGCCTGGGGCATTTGGGAGACAGGTATCTCAGAGGGGACAGAGACTTCTTTCCCACCACTGCATCATACATCAGACCTCCAAGTCTTGTTGATTCTGCCTCCAAAATATTTACTGCAGCAAGGAGGAAACTTTGTTCATAAATTCACCTGTGCAAGAAATATAATTATGGACTTCCCTGGTAGTCCAGTGGTTAAGAATCCACTTGCCAATTCAGGGAACATGGGTTTGATCCCTGGTCCGGGAACTAAGTCCAACATGCCGTGAGGCAACTGAGCCTTCACCACCCAAGGGCCTGTGCTACTTTAGGGCCAGTGCTGGGCAACAAGAGGAGCTGCTGCAATGAGAAGCCCACACACCATGACAAGAGAGTAGCCCCCACTTGTGACAACTAGAGAAAGCCTGTACACAGCCAACAAAGACCCAGCATAGCCAAAAAAAGGTAATTAAAATTTTCTATAACTCAATTTCTGCTTTGAACTCCCATTCTGCTGGAGTGGCAAAACCTAAGCTCGGCTAATTGAGGGTTTTACCCTTTCCCTGGGGTTGTGCTTAAGGCCCTGGAGCCTTATCTAGTACTCAGTTGTGAGTGAGAGAGAGTGTGTGGGTGCATGGTTGCAGGTTGAGCCTAGTTCTCCAGGGCATCTATTCACACAGGTGCTCTTGGTGGTGTCATTGGTCCCCATTGGCTGCTTGTTCTCACTCACATGTCTGTTAAGGACCTGTCAGTTACAAACTGGAGCTTGCCAACAAACTGTGGAAAATTCTTAAAGAGATGGGAATACCAGACCACCTTACCTACCTCCTGCGAAGCCTGTATACAGGTCCAGAAGCCACAGTTAGAACCAGACATGGAACAACAGACTAGTTTAAAATTGGGAAAGAAGTACGTCAAGCCTGTAATATTGTCATCCTGCTTATTTAACTTATGTGCAGAGTCCATCATGTGAAATGCCGGGCTGGATGAAGCACAAACTGCAATCAAGATTGCCAGGAGAAATATCAATACCCTCAGATATGCAGATGATACCAGCCTTATGGCAGAAAGCGAAGAGGAACTAAAGAGCCTCCTGATGGAAGTGAAAGAGGAGAGTGAAAAAGCTGGCTTAAAACTCAACATTCTAAAAACTAAGATCATGGCGTCTGGTACCATCACTTCATGGCAAATAAATGTGGAAACAAGGATGGGCTTTATTTTCTCAGTTTCTAAAATCACGGCAGATGGTGACTGCAGCCATGAAATTAAAAGACACTTGCTCCTTGGAAGAAAAGCTATGACAAACCTAGACAGCATATTAAAAAGCAGACACATCACTTTGCTGACAAAGGTCCATATAGTTAAAGCTATGGTTTTTCCAGTGGTCATGTATGGACATGAAAGTTGGACCATAAAGAAAGCTGAATGCTGAAGAATTGATACTTTTTAACTGTAGTGTTGGAGAAGACTCTTGAGAGTCCCTTGGACTGCAAGGAGATCAAACCAGTCAATCCTAAAGGAAATCAACCCTGAATATTCATTGGAAGGACTGATGCTGAGGCTGAAGCTCCAATACTTTGGCCACCTGATGCAAAGAACTGACTCATTAGAAAAGACCCTGATGCTGGGAAAATTGAAGACAGAAAGAGAGGGGGACGACAGAGATGGTTGGATGCCATCACCGACTCAACTGTCATGAGTTTGAGCAAGCTCTGGGAGATGGTGAAGGACTGGGAAGCCTAGCGTGCTGCAGTCCATTGGGTCACAAAGAGTCAGACACTGAGCTACTGAACAACAAGGGCATTTGCCATCTGCCTCTGCAGAGATTGAACCATGTGCTGCTGCAGCTGTTGACCTTCAGCACCCCCTACAGGAAATTCAGGGTGGAGAGTGGGGCACTCTGCTCCAGGGAAACTGGTGGAACAGGTCTTTGGATAGTTAGATATTTTCAGGAACGGATTTCATGATTCCATTCTTTGCATCTCCTCAAAAGGCAGAGGAACCAGAGATCAAATTGCCAATATCTGCTGGATCATAGAAAAAGCAAGATAGTTCCAGAAAAACATCTACTTTCGCTTTATTGACTACGCCAAAGCCTTTGACTGTGTGGATCACAGTCTTTCTTAGTAATTTACCTGAGAAGGAAGCTCACCTTGCTAAGGAAGCATTAATTTTATTGCAGATGACAAAACTGTATTCTTGAAGGAAAGATTCTTCTTCCTGGAAATGTAATACTGCTCTTTTGGAAGCCATAGCCCTAGACCATCACATAACGGGTGTTTGACATTTCCTGGGCTGAGCCCATCTATAGAACTGGCTTCACTGGGGAATATTAGGTCTCCCATGAGGATTCTTCCAACTTCCACTTGATTTTCTTTGATTTAAAAGGATCACTCAGATGAGAGAGCATCTGTGTGTTTACAATTTGTCCTATTGAAAAATAATTTGTTTATTCATTAGGCCTTTGTTAGCACTCCATGTCATAGCTTGACTTGGTGATGGGTAAAAATTTAGAAGAGAAAGATACTGTTCTTGGCTGAGGAGCTCTTGGTTTAGAAAAGGGAGCACAGAGAGGCAAGGCCATCGAGTGCAGTGTGATAGGGGCTGACATTCAGGACACGTGTCGATGTGGGAGTCCAGAGGGTCCAGGAAGATTTTATGAGGGAGAAAATTTCAAAGTGAGCCTTCAAGGCTGTGTAGGCTTCCTTAGTGGCTCAGATGGTAAAGAACCTGCCTGCCATGCAGCAGACTCAGGTTCGATCCCTGGGTTGGGAAGATCCCCTGGAGAAGGGAATGGGTACCCACTCCAGTATTTTTGCCTGGAGAATTCCATGGAGAGAGGAACTTGGCAGGCTACAGTCCATGGGGTTGCAAAGAGTTGGACATGACTGAGCAACTAACACTTTCACTTTTCACTTTCAAAGGTGTGTAGGATTTTTGTCATACTGATGGGGATGAGGGCTGGATAACTCTTCAGTCAGAGGGAATTACCACTGAAAAAGTTTGAAAGGGTATTTGATGTTTCTTGAATAATATAGTGAGAAGCCCCATGAAGTCCGAGCATGGAGATGGGAATGGTCTTGCAGGAGAGGTGTGTGCTTTCTTCTGCTGTTTATGGTGAGTGACTGAAGGGTGTGAGTCTAGCTGGCAGGTAGTATGAGAGTACAGGGTTTGAAACGAGGCTCTGGATTGGGAGGCACTGTGGTGGAATTCATCCTTGTCTAGTTTGTTGCTGTCATTTCATCAGGGAGTGCAAACTCCACATCTGGAGGCTTGGGCTCTAATTCTTTTTTGAGCCCCAAATTCCCCATGAACTGCAACGGGCGCTTGTATTTGAAAGTTAAGAGCAGTGTCTGCTTATTTGCGTAGCCTTTTATAAGGAGACAACAGCTACCATTTGCCAGGTGCCTTTTTTTTTTTTTGAGTTATAATTTTGGAGCAAAAAATGTGCAAGGAATATCTTTATACACGTATGTAAAAATTAAAACCCTTTATTGTGAAATGCAACATACATAGATAAGAATATAGAAAAGGTACATTTTCAGTTGAAAGAGGAAATAATAGAGGGAATAGCCACATACTCAGATCTCAGGTTGGGAAATAGATTGTTACCAGGACCATAACTACTCTTCCGTGTGTCCTTCCCCACAAACCACTCAAGGTCCCTAACTTCCTCCTAGCCTCACTTACGTATGTCTTCCTTGCTTTTCTTTGTGGTTTTACTCCTTACTTATGTACTCCTAAAGAATGCATTGTACAGCTTTGAAAACCAGAGGAACCAGAAATCAAACTGCCAACATCCACTGGATCATCGAAAAAGCAAGAGAGTTCCAGAAAAACATCTACTTCTACTTTATTGATTATGCCAAAGCTTTGACTGTGTGGATCACAACAAACTGTGGAAAATTCTTAAAGAGATGGGGCTATCAGACCACCTGACCTGCCTCCTGAGAAAGCTGTATGCAGGTCAGGAAGCAACAGTTAGGACTGGACATGGAACAACAGACTGGTTCCAAATCAGGAAAGGAGTACATCAAGGCTGTATATTGTCACCCTATTTATTTAACTTATATGCTGAGTACAGCATGAGAAATGCTGGACTGCATAAAGCACAAGCTGGAATCACGATTGCTGGGAGAAATATCAATAACCCCAGATATGCAGATAACACCACCCTAATGGCAGAAAGCAAAGAACTAAAGAGCCTCTTGATGAAAGTAAAAGAGGAGAGTGAAAAAGTTGGCTTAAAGCTCAACAGTCAGAAAACTAAGACCATGGCATACAGTACCATCTCTTCATGGCAAATAGATGGGGGAACAGTGGAAACAGTGACAGACTTTATTTTGGGGGGCTCCAAAATCACTGCAGATGGTGACTGCAGCCATGAAATTAAAAGATGCTTGCTCCTTGGAAGAAAAGTTATCACCAATCTAGGTCTCTGCTTTTTAATAGAGACGTTAAAAAACAGAGACATCATTTTGCCAACAAAGTCTGTCTAGTCAAGGCTATGATTTTTCCAGTAGTCATGTATGGATGTGAGAGCTGGACTGTAAAGAAAGCTGAATGCTGAAGAGTTGATGCTTTTGAACTGTGACGTAGGAGAAGACTCCTGAGAAGGAGATCCAACCAGTCCATCCTAAAGGAAATCAGTTCTGAATATTCATTGGAAGGACTGATCCTGATGCTGAAACTCCAATACTTTGGCCACCTGATGTGAAGAACTGACTCATTGGAAAAGACCCTGATGCTGGGAAAGATTGAAGGCGGGAGAAGAAGGGGATGACAGATGATGGGATGGTTGGATGGCATCACCGATTCGATGGACATGAGTTTGAGTGAACTCCGGGAGTTGGTGATGGACAGGGAGGCCTGGTGTGCTGCAGTCCATGGGACTGCAAAGAATCAGACACGACTGAGCGACTGAACTGAACTGAACTGAAACCCATCTGTGGAAGGAAAGGGCAGTATGGCCACTGTTTGTTGAAGCCCCAGAGGATACACTGAACAGAGGTTCTGAGGCATACCCTTGGCTTCAGTTTCGTTAAGAGTCTCTGAGGCCCTCCTCAGGGAAGTTGGTGGGCAAGATCATGGGTGGAATTTCCCAGAGAGAGAAATCCCAGCTGGGAAATCCCACAGGTCTCTGGAGTTTTCAGGAGCTGCACATCTGGCAGCAATGAGATAGGAGGAAGGGACTATTTCTATGTGGTGGGCTGAGCATCCTCCACTGATGCAAGCAGCAGGGCATGGTAAAGAGCAGGAATGCTTCCTATGTAAACAAGCACAGTTGAGACTCATGACCAGCTCAGCAGGCCGCATGTCTTCCAGTTATAAAGGTGGTGCATGGAAGAGGGCACCCAGGGATTCTCTTTCAATGTTCTATTGGGGATTTCCATCACTTCTCTCCTTGTTGGATCTTCCGGTTCTTCTCACCCATCTCTTCCTCTTTCTTATTTATCTCTTTTGTTTTTATGGAGAACATCAAGGTAGCCTTTCAAGGAAAGGTACTTAGGGGTCAATTTTTCAGGCTTTGCATGCCTGAAAATATCCCTATTCAACTTTCCCACTTGATTACTGAAGTGTTGAAAGTGTTAGTTGCTCAGTCATGTCTGACTCTTTCCGACCTCATGGTTTGTCCATGGAATTATCCAGGCAAGAATGCTAGAGTGGGTTGCCATTTCCTTCTCCAGGGGATCTTCCTAACCCAGGGATTCGACCCAGCTCTCCTGCATTGCAGGCAGATTCTTTACCATCTGAGCTACCAGGGAAGTCTAGTTACTTGGTTACTGGTTTGTCTTGAATATGAAATTCTAGGATGGGAATAATTTTCTTTCAATATTTTGAAATGATTACTCTCTTGTCCACTTGGTTGTTGATAAATCTAAAGCCGTTGTAATTCTTGATCTTTCTGTGCGTCTCTTTTTTCCTCTTTTCTAGCCTTTGGAATCTTCTATTTGTCCTCAATGTTCTGGAATTTCACAGTAACTTTCCTTGTTGTGGGTCTATAGGTTTTTTCAAGGGTTCTTCCAACTTTTAAAAGTCAAAGTCTTCAGTTCTGGCAACATTTCTAAAATTATTATTTTGGGGGATCACTGACTATTTTTCTCCTCCATTTTCTCATTTAGATCGTTGAACTCCTGGAGAATTTCTCTTATTTTCCCCATCTTTTCCATCCCTTTTCTTTGCCCTCCTTGTTGGGAGAGTTTCTCAAATTACCCTCAAACTCTTACTTTACATATTTTCCACTTACGCTGTCAGATTTTTAATTTCCAAGACCTATTTTTGTGTTCTTCTAAATCTTCATTCCTTCCTTCTTTTCCTCCATCTCTCTCTCCCTCCTTTCCTTCCATCCTTCCTTTTTAAAAATAGCATTGTTACCATTTTAAGGATATTTAATTTTTTAAAACGATTTAAAAAATCTTAATTTAAACTTTTACATGCAGTAGTATTCACTATTTGGGGTGTGTAATTTGAAGGTTTTTTTTTTTTTTGAAGTCTTTATTGAATTTATTCCAATATTGCTTCTGTTTTATGTTTTGGTGTTTTGGCTGGAAGGCATGTGAGATCTTAGCTCCCTGACTGGGGATGGAACCTGCACCCCCTGCATTGGAAGGTGGTCTTAACCTCTGGACCACCAGGGAAGTACCCTGAAGAGTTTTAACACATACATAAAACATTCTCCCTGTATAGTGTGTTCCCTCCAGATTGTTTTTTTTCTCTTAAGTGTGTTCAACATTTTTCTCAGATGTCTATTTATGACTCCCTGCTCATGATTAAGAATGGGGACTAACCGGGGACTTTGAGAACATGGTGGGCCTTGCCAACTGGGAGGTTCACAGTGGGTGATGACATGAGCCACTTGTTGGGGGTCAGATTCCCCAGTGAGGAGCCCTCTAGGCTCCTGCCTTCAGCGTTTATATGTTTTTGGTATTGCCATCCTATCTTATTCCTTTAAATATATTCTTTATTATTTATTAGTTTAAGATAGTATCTAGTTACTATTGTGTTGGGAAAGATCAGAAAATCAACATATTTGTACTATCTGTTACCATTTCTGCTTCTCCTTTACCGACTCTACTGAAGACAATTTCTTCGATTATTTCTATTTTCTGGAACCAAAATCGCTGCAGTTGTTTGTAGCTCAGTTGTACATGTGAATGCATTTAACATGCTAAAGCTGAAACTCCAGTATTTTGGCCACCTCATGCGAAGAGTTGACTCATTGGAAAAGACTCTGATGCTGGGAGGGGTTGGGGGCAGGAGGAGAAGGGGACGACAGAGGATGAGATGGCTGGATGGCATCACTGACTCAATGGACGTGAGTCTGAGTGAACTCCGGGAGTTGGTGATGGACAGGGAGGCCTGGCGTGCTACAGTTCATGGAGTCACAGAGAGTCTGACACAACTGAGCGACTGAACTGAACTGAACTGAACTTGTTGCCGTCATTGCTAGTTTTTCTGTTCATCTTTGGCTAAAAATGGTCTTTTAAGAACAAAGCTTTTCAAACTTTTATGTTCTTAAGATTCACCTGGAATTCCTAAGACTTGGGTTCAGTAGGTCTGAGAAATGTTCTTTACTTGTTTCTTTATTTTTCCACTTTCTTTCTTTTTCCCCCCGCAGTATAGACTCTTTGCCTATTCATTTTGTGGTTGACTTCTTGGATGAGCTGTTTTCATAAGGATGGTGTTGGGGAGGGCCCAGGATATTTGCATTATTTCATGGGACATCTCAAAAGACAAGTGCGTGTGACTGAGGCTGCTGACCTTTCCTCCTCTGAGCTGACCAAGAATGGCAGCTGCTACTGTCTCCCCTTGAGCCCTTCCTGCTCCCCATGTTGCCGAGGCAGCCATTTGCCAGGTCCTTCATGTAACCTCCTCTCTCTCTCTGAGCACCTTCTCCTTCTACTTTACTGCATCCAATGTTCTTCTTTTGTCCCAACCCCCACCCCAGGTAGGCCACTGACCTGCGTGGGTCAGTCCCACACTGGCCCTGCTATAAAGGTTTCCCTGGATGGACCACTGTTCTCTGCCCTCAGAAATTTTTCTCAGTTATTTTAGAGATTGGAGTTTGAGGCGTTCCTCATTTAATCAAAGACAGAAATCTGCTATTTCTCATTTTCTTTGCTGCTTTTGATGGGTTTGGGAGAAAGAGGCAGATAGGAAGTCGACAAAAAATTTCTTACATGTAATTTCAATAAAAGAATGACCCAAAGTAAATGCTTGGGAAAAAATAATGAAGATTAGCACACCCTTCCTTACTATAAAATGCAGGCAAACTTGAATACATATAAACTTCTGTATTCAGCTCAAAATCTAAGGTATCCCCCACCCACCCACTCTTATGACAGTAAAAATAAATGTCTTGATGCCTCTAAAACAAAATTTCAACTGTATTCTATAGCTCGTATTTCAAGTCAAACTATGTCAAACATCGCTCTGCATTTGGAGAAAAGTCAGCCATCTCCATAACGTGGTAGCAAACAGTTATCTTACAGAAAGGCAGAAATACTACTTTACATAAAGGAGCAATCAAAAAAAAAAAAAAAAAAAAAGGAGCAATCAGTGTAAAACACTTGTCACAGTGTTTGCTCCTATCTGAAATCAACATTGGGCTCTTCTCTCTGCCTCATCTCCTTCTCAGTTATAACTGGGGTGATACTGTTGTGGGAGGAATGGAGCTCTTCATCAGGACTGGGCCCTTAGTCACTGGGACACTCATCTCCCACCTGGTGCTGCTGTTGTTGGCGCCTGCCGGTCTGTATCTAATTGCCTGTGGCCTGGGCCCCTCTCTCTGGAGCACTATGACCTGAGGGGGGGGGCCCAAAGTTCTTTGAGAGTCTGCTCAGTTCAGTTCAGTTCACTCAGTCATGTCCGACTCTTTGCGACCCCATGAATTGCAGCACCCCAGGCCTCCCTGTCCATCACCGACTCCCGGTGTTCACAAACTCACATCCATCAAGTCGGTGATGCCATCCAGCCATCTCATCCTCTGTCGTCCCCTTCTCCTCCTGCCCCCAATCCCTCCCAGCATCAGAGTCTTTTCCAATGAGTCAACTCTTCGCATGAGGTGGCCAAAGTATTGGAGTTTCAGCCTCAGCATCAGTCCTTTCAATGAACACTCAGGACTGATCTCCTTTCGGATGGACTGGTTGAATCTCTTTGCAGTCTGTCACGCGAGTGTATGTTCCTCGATTCTTTGTCTCGTCACAACATAGATTTGGAGTGACGGACGTTAAAGCCCCCTCGGCGTGTCACAGCTCTCAGGTCTTGGATAGACCGTGTTATAGCTCTCAGGTTTTGAATGGACCATGTTATAGCTCTTAGACAAATCAGTGTTACAGCTCATTGTTACAGCTTTATTTTATTTAGAAGATAGCAGGAAAATCCATCTTCGAGGCGTGAGGGCAAGTCGATCCAAAGACACGAGGAGAAGAGCACCCCAGCGTGTGGGAGAAAGAGAAAGAACTAGCTTTGGCTCTTTTATATGTCTCATTTATATGTTTATCTCTCCCTGGGCCTGTCCTATGTAAATGGGGCCAGCCAGGAGTCTTGCTTGTTTTACCTGAGGTCCTAACTCCAGTCCTTGGACCTTCTTTTGTTTCATTTTTGCGGGCTTTCCCCTTCCTTGTCTTGTAGCCACTGCCATTTTGGACTCCTTTTCCCTGTTCTACCTACCTAACAAGTCCAAGGGACTCGCAAGAGTCTTCCTCAGCACCACAGTTCAAAAGCATCAATTCTTCGGCACTCAGCTTTCTTCACAGTCCAACTCTCACATCCATACATGACCACTGGAAAAACCATAGCCTTGACTAGACGGACCTTTGTTGGCAAAGTAATATCTCTGCTTTTTAATATGCTATCTAGGTTGGTCATAACTTTCCTTCCAAGGAGTAAGTGTCTTTTAATTTCATGGCAGCAATCACCATCTGCAGTGATTTTGGAGCCCCCCAAAATAAAGTCTGACACTGTTTCCACTGTTTAGAGGCTGGTAATGTTACGAGTCCAAGGTCGTCTCTTCGCCGCACAACAGGCCAATGAATCCAAGACACAAGGGGTTGGGGCAAGAAAGAGACGTTTCAGGGAGTTGTCTGACCAAGAAGATGGCAGGCTAAAGTGAAGTGAAAGTCATTCAGTCATCTCCGACTCTTTGCAACCCCATGGACTGTAGCCTGCCAGGTTCCTCTGCCCATGGAATTCTCCAGGCAAGAATACTGGAGTGGGTAGCTGTTCCCTTCTCCACAGGATCTTTCCAACCCAGGAACTGAACCCAGGTCTCCCACATTGCTGGCAAATTCTTTACCATCTGAACCACCAGGGACACTCCAAAATAACCATCTTATGGGGGCTGGATGCCAGGTTCTTTTATAGATCAGAGATGGCAGGGAGGTGAGGAGGCCAAGTAAAAAGGCCATTCATCTTGCAAACATCTCCTAGAACAGCAAGCCTCAGGCAGAGGATGTGTTCATTTCTTCCTTTCTGCCACAGGTGGACAGGATTCTGAACAAAGGCACTTTAGTTAAGAGTCAGGCAGAGGGGCAGAATTCTCTGAGGCAAACCATTCTGTATGATTATAATAACAAAAGCAGTGAAAAGCAAGTCAAAGAATCTGTTCCAACACAGAGTCAGAATTGGCTTCTGTGCAACAATAATACCTGAAGTCACAATGCCCAGGGCTCTCAGCCTTGTGCTTTCTAGTTCAGCAGAGCCAGTTCTCCAGGCCATCTGGTCTCCGTCACTACTCTGCTTGGTGTTCACCTACCTGCCCCTGTGAAACAGCTACTACTGTCCTCAGGGCAGCCTTTTCACAGCATCCTCCTGCCCCCAGCTTCGCTGTAACGTGGCTCCCCTCTCCTCTTGCCCCTCATTCTCCCTTAGCCTGAGCCTCCTGGTGCAGAGCCTACATCGGAGTGTCCCAGTGCTGCTGTCCCATCGTGCAACTCTGCATGTTGCCCTGTTGCAGTCCTGTTTGGGTGTATCACCACTCACCATCACTGGAAGTTCTAGGGCTGTGGCTTTTAGCTTCTGCTCTAGGCCTGGGAAAGTTCCAGGCCCACCCTACAGTGAAGGGTTACTTCCGTGCCTCCTCTGGGTGCCCAGAGCACACCAGTCACCCCTCAATATGGCACTGACTCCTGGACATAGTTCTGTTTATGCGATTGTCTCTCCAAGCCCCCAGAAGCTCTTCTCCTAAGAGAGTTAGTCGTCTGTACCCCATTGTCCAAGTTAGGGGCAGCTTCTTGTTCAGCGCTCGTCTGTTTTAAGAATAAACGAAAGACTGGAAGGTAGGGACATAGAAAAGGAAGCGCAGGCTCTGCTCTCCTTTCCTGCAGTCCATCGTGCCTTTTCTCCAGGACGGAAGGCATTCTCCATCTGCCCGTCCCACTGCCTTGCTTCTCCTTCCTCCCTCCAAAACCCTCAACTTCCAGGACAAGTCCTCCAGGCCTGCTTCTGGTTCTGCTTTTCCTTTCTGTTTGGGGATGGAGACTGGAGGCCTGCATGGCCTGTGGCAGGTGGAGAGCAGGTACCCTCTGAGCTGGGCAGGGTGTTCTTGCCTCCCTCAGTGCCGAGGCGGGTCTGGGAGGCTTAGGTGAGATTCGTTAAGTGTGCCTTAGTGCTGAGCTCTCAGCCTTGCTCTGCAGCCTTCAGCAAAGGATTTGACTACTGACTCAAGGCAGGTAACTGCTGTGTGGAGGAAACATCAGGTGGGCAGGGATGAGGCTCCTGAGATAGTGAGGTGTCTTGCCTCTCCTTTGGCGAGAGGCTCTTTGGGGCCCAATGAGGAAGGAGGCCAAGCAGGGGCCTGGGAAGAGCTGGAGAGGGAGCTTTGGGAGCCCGGGTTAGGATTCTCTCTATGCAGGGGTTCATGACTGCCTGCTGTCAGTTCTTCCAGTCCCAAAGTCACAGACAGAGGGAGGAGAATATGTAGGAATTTTCCTGGAACTGGAAAAAAGTGAGTGGTGGTTGAAGAGTTGTGTTTAATCAGGTCTGATTCATTTATCCCTGAAAACATACACAAGTAAAGAAATACAACAGTGGGTTTGTTGTAGCCACGCATTCTGGGAAACAAACTCACTCAGAAGGACAATGCTGATAGTGGAGTGCCGTTTATTACACCGGTGGGCCCAAGGCAGAGTCTCCTCTTAGCCAAGGACCCCAGCTAGGTTTTGTGAAAACCTTATGTCCCCTAAGTGTACGTGCACAAACCCACCTCCCCAAATTCCCTGACAATCAAAGTTAACACGTGATTCATATGCCTTATGGGGAAGGCAATGGCAACCCACTCCAGTTCTCTTGCCTGGGAAATCCCATGAATGGAGGAGCCTGGTGGGCTGCAGTCCGTGGGGTCTCTAAGAGTTGGACACGAGTGAGCAACTTCACTTTCATTTTTCACTTTCATGCACTGGAGAAGGAAATGGCAACCCACTCCAATATTCTTGCTTGGAGAATCCCAGGGACAGAGGAGCCTGGTGGGCTGCCGTCTATGGGGTCACAGAGTCGGACCCGGCAGCAGCAGTAGCAGCGTCTGCCTTAAGCCTAGGTAGTTAACAGTGGACAATTATCAATAGGCCCGTGGTCATACCCCAATAAGCATAATAGAACGTATGATTCTATTCAGTTACACAGATGATTAGGCTATTCTTTTAGCAACGGAGAGCCCTGGGGCTCTTCCTTCCGGGGCCTGGTTTTCCAGTTGGTATGTCATTTCCAGAGATACTGAGCATATAGCTCAAAGTCCACAGTCCAGCCTACGATGGAGTCCTGCTTTCAAGACAGAACCTGTTCTGTTTCCTCCTTCAGACTCACATGTACCCATTCTCTAGACTGAATAATAAGATTGTGCTGTATTTACTCTGTCACTTTTTTTTTTGGCTGAAGTATTTTAAGGCGAATCTCAGACACTTTTGTCATTTTACCTCTAAATACCTTGGTATGTCAAAAATATGACAGTTACTTTCATACCATAGTGCCATTATCATACTTAATGAAATTAACAATGGTTCTTTGGTATCAACTAACATTAGTTCATAGTTGAATCTCTTTGGTGTATTTTTGCTATTGTTTGGTATGTAAAGCCCAACATTTGGTTTTGATATCTCTTAAGTCTGTTTTGATGGACAGTGCTCTCCCTTTTATTCTGGGTCAGTGGCCAGTGTTGCTGACACTGGGTGTCCTGTACACCCATGACACTCTCCGTGGCTCTCGATCTGTTTGTCTGTATAGCTGATGGTTTGGCTGCCCTGCCCAGGTTCTCTTTCCTGGCACACCCGACTTTTGGCTACAGGGCTACAGTGAATGTGGGATGCTAAGGGTTCACAGGGGCCTTCTACTCAAGGGAACTGCTGCTAGAAATTGGTCAACCTGAGCTCACTCTCCTCATGGCTCACAGACAAAGACTGACAGGGGTGCTGAAGCCTGGGCTTCCTAGAAAGCTCAGTGGTACAGAATCCACCTGCCAATGCAGGAGACACGGGTTCTATCCCTGGATCAGGAAGATCCCTTGGAGAAGGAAACAGCAACCCACTCCAGTGTTTTTGCATGGGAAGTCCCATGGACAGAGGAGCCTGGCGGGCTACAGTCCATGGGTTTGCAAAAGAGCTGGAAAGGACTTAGCGACAAAACAACAGCAACAACTGAAACCTAACTTTCTGACCTGAGGTGGGACAGTACTGTAGTGGTGCTCGTGTTCTAGAGCTTTCCGGGAGATTAGGCAGAGCCTTGGCTTCAGCTGAAAGCACTTTTGCTTTTTCTAAAAAATTTATTTATTTTAATTGGAGGATAATTACTTTACAACATTGTGGCGGTTTTTGCCATACATCGATGTGAATCAGCCATGGGTACACATGTGTGTCCCCACCCTGAACGCCCTCCCCCCCTCCCCCATCCCTCTGGGTTGTCCCAGAGCACCAGATTTCAGTGCCCTGATTCATGCACTGAACTTGCACTGGTCTTCTATTTTACATATAGTAATATACATGTTTCAATGCTATTCCCTCAAATTATCCCACCCTCGCCTTCTCCCACATAGACCAAATCTGTTCTTTACATCTGTGTCTCTTTTGCTGCCTTGCATATAGGATCATCATTAACATCTTTCTAAATTCCATATATATGCAATAATATATTGTATTGGTGTTTCTCTTTCTGACTTACTTCACTCTGTATAATAGACTCCAGTTTCATTCACCTTATTAGAATTGACTCAAATATGTTCCTTTTCTTAGCTGAGTAATATTCTGTTGTGTGTATGTACCAGAACTTCCTTATCCATTCGTCTGCCAATGGACATCTAGGTTGCTTCCATGTCCTAGCTATTGTAAACAGTGCTGCAATGAACACTGAGGTACACGTGTCTCTTTCAATTCTGGTTTCTTTTTTTGAAGGCATTCATTTTCTTAGCTTCTTTCCCTGTTCTACTCTGCCTCCTTCACTTTCCTGCAGGTTTCTTTTGAGAGCACTTGCTCTCAAAAAGAGAATCCTAGGGTCAAACTCTGCTCCTGGGAGACCTATTTTCTTCCTTAGAGTGTGATTTAACTTTTACTTTGATTTCTTAAATACCTACAAATGGAAATACCTTCTAGAAGCCTAATTAGAGCCAAGTTTGACTCTTTATAGCAAGATAACCTCATCAGAAGTCTGGTCAGCATATTGTAACCTGGAGGCATAGGGAATCAATGAGTTCAGTCTGATCCCTCCATTGTGAAGTTACCCATCAATCTCTCAACCAAATGCTTCATCCGTCGGTTATTCCCTTACTCAGTTACTGCAGTAGGGGTGGCAAGGAGGTTACTTTTCTAATTCTTTTTCTAACATCCTTTCTTCCACATTTATTACCTGCAACATTTCTATAGGGAAGAACTTTCCTTTATCAATGAAATGTATTTGGCTGTCCTGGAATGCAATTTATTCAGGAAAGGTTAGTTTCTTTCCTGATGATTACCAATGCTCAGTAAAGAGGTGAGCATTGTTTCCTGGTTCTATTACCATTATTACTCAAGTCATTGTGTAGTCCAGTATCATAAAAATGTTTAGGTTTTTAAAGATTGAGATAAAATTCATATAACATAAAAGTAACCATTTTAAACTTTTAAAAGTATGCAATTCAAAGCTTTTTAGTATATTCATAAAATTGTGCAACCATCATCACTATCTAATTTTAGAACATTTTATTACCTAAAAGCAACCCCACGCATTAAGCTGTTAGTCCTCATGACTCCTCAGACCCAGCCCCTGGAAACCATTAATCTACTTCCTGTTTCTATGGATTTGCTTATTCTGGACATTTCATATAAATGGAATCATACAATATGTGGCCTTTTGTGTCTGGCTTCTTTCCCTTGGCTTAATGTTTTCAAATTTCATCCATGTGTTAACACGTGTCAGTTCTTCATTATTATTCATTCACTACTGACTAATAGCACATGGTACAGATATTTCACATTTTGTTTATCTGTTAATCAGGTGATGCACATTTGGGTTGTTTCCTTTTTTTTTTTTTTTGGCTATTAGGAATAATGCTGCTATGAACATTGAGATACAAGTTTTTGTGTGAACATATCTTTTAAATTGTCTAGAAGTAGAATTTTTGGCCATGTGGTAACTCTATGTTACCTTTTTAAGGAGGCTGTTTTCCACAGCCTCTGTTCTGTTTACATTTTCACCAGCCGTGTGTGAGGGTTCCAGTTTCTCCGCACCTTCATCATCATGTGTTGCTTTACCATTTAAAAAATTATAGCCACTCTGATGAGTGTGAAGTGGTATCTCATATGGTTATGATTTGCATGTCCCTGATGCATCGGAGAAGGCGATAGCAACCCACTCCAGTACTCTTGCATGGAAAATTCCATGGACAGAGGAGCCTGGTGGGCTGCAGTCTGTGGGGTCGCTAAGAATCGGGCACGGCTGAGTGACTTCACTTTCACTTTTCACTTTCATGCATTGGAGAAGGAAATGGCAACCCACTCCAGTGTTCTTGCCTGGAGAATCCCAGGGTCAGAGGAGCTTGTTGGGCTGCCATCTCTGGGGTCGCACAGAGTCGGACATGACTGAAGCGACTTAGCAGCAGCAGCAGCAGCAGCAGATGCATCTGGACTGAACTGAACTGAACTGAATGCATCTGGTCCCATCACTTCATGGGAAATAGATGGGGAAACAGGGGAAACAGTGTCAGACTTTATTTTTTTGGGTTCCAAAATCACTGCAGATGGTGATTGCAGCCATGAAATTAAAAGACACTTACTCCTTGGAAGGAAAGTTATGACCAACCTAGTCCATAGGGAATAGTCCTTGTTCCCTCTTGTGGCAGAAATCTTAAGCTTCTCTCTGTCCTGTAAGGCACCAGACCAGAGGCTGACAGGCTCCCTTTTGCTTTTCGAAGGGTAGAGCTAAAGCTCAAGCTTGTGATCTCTCCCTGGCCAGCAGATTTAGGCCAGCTTTCTAAACATGCCCACCGTTTTCTGCCTGAACTTATTCTCATCACCATCAGGAGTGCGTGCAGGGAGGTAAGACACAGGATGGAGGTGTGTAGATGAGGGACATGGACCATTGGCAGTACATGTAAGTCATCTGGGGGGAGTGTGTCCTCAGCAGCTTGTGGGCAGACTTCTAAATGGAGTTTGTGACATTCAGTAGGATCCATGTCCCTTTAAGGTCCTCTGAGAATCCTATCTGCGCTCTCCCAGCCTCTTTCCACCCCCAGTCATGTAGCTCACAACTCAGTACTCTGGATGGAACAAGAGAAAAATGGCTTCTTTGGCACGATCCCACAGTGCTGGGGAAGTTAGGTGCTCATTCACACACTCTCACCTTAACCTGCAGGAGAAATCACTGGCCAAGGAAATGATTCCTTGGCAATGAGGTGTGTCAGTTTGGAGGACAAGTGATGCAGGTACAGTCAAACTGTTCCTCTTAGCCTCTCCATTGTGTTCAAATGTATATTTTTCTGCTCCAACTATGTGCTGGAATTTCTCTTCTGGAAACCTGGACTTCCACAAAACCTCTCATATCTATGAGTGATTGTCTAAGACAGTGTTCTTCAGGGAGAGAGGCCCACTCCTTCCTCATAATCTTTATCATGCCTCCTGGATATGTACAGCTGTCATTTTCTCATATTTATGTCAAGTCAAGTGTTACAAAACAGCTCCAAGCTCCTTCATCCAACTAGTTTGCCTATCCAATATATCCCAAAATTTCTGTTATAGAAACTGTGATACTGTTACTGTTGTCAAATAATTTGGAAAAAAATTAACCAAAAAAAGATAAACAATATATTTTCAGGTCACCCATCTGCAGCCTCTGATAACAGCCTACTTCTAGTTGTCTAACTTGCAGTAAGTATATTCCCCCTTCATGGATCACTGTCTTGTTGTGACAAAGGGGCTTGCATAAGTCAATGAAGCCATGCTGTGCAGGGCCACCCAAGACAGACAGGTCATAATGGAGCGTTCTGACAAAATGTGATCCACTGGAGAAGGGAATGGTAAACCACTCCTGTATATTTGCCATGAAAACCCCATGAACTGCAGAAAAAGGCAAAAAGATATGACACTGAAAGATGAGCCCCCAAGGTTGGAAGGTGTCCCATATGTAATGGGGAAGAGCAGAAGACAACCACTAATAGTTCCAAAAAGAACGAAGCAGCTGGGCCAAAAAGGAAATGACGCTCAGTTGTGGGTGTCTGGTGATGAAAGAAAAACCCAATGCCGAAAAGAACAGTATTGCATAGGAACCTGGAATGTTATGTCCACAAATCAAGGTAAATTGGATATGGTCAAGCAGGAAATGGCAAGAATAAACATTGACATCTTAGCAATCAGTGAATTAAAATGGATGGGAATGGGTAAATTTAATTCAGATGACCATTATATCTACTACTGTGGACAAGAATCATGTAGAAGAAATAGAGTAGCCCTCATAATCAACAGAAGAGTCAGAAATGCAGTACTTGGGTGCAACATCAAAAATGACAGAATGATTTCTGTTCATTTCCAAGGCAAACCATTCAACATCACAGTAATCCAAGTCTATGCCCCAAACACCAAAGCTGAAGAAGCTGAAGTTGATCAATTCTATGAAGACCACAAGACCTCCTAGAACTAACCCCAAAAAAGATATCCTATTCATCAATGGGATTGGAATGCAAAAATAGGAAGTCAAGAGATACCTGGTGTAAAAGGCAAATTTGGCCTTGGAGTACAAAATGAAGCAGGGCAAAGGCTAACAGAATTCTGCCAAGAGAATGCACTGATCACAGCATAACACCCTTTTTCAACAACACAAGAGATGACTTTACACAGGGACATCACCAAATGGACAATACTAAAATCAGGTTTATTATATTCTTTGTAGCTGAAGATGGAGAAGTTGTATACAGTCAGAGAAAGCAAGATCTGAAGTTGACTGTGGCTCAGATCATGAGTTCCTTATAGCAGAATTTAGGCTTAAACTAACAAAAGTGGGGAAAACCTCTAGGCCAGTCAGGTATGACTTAAATTAAATCCCCTATGAATATACAGTAGAGGTGACAAATAGATTCAAGAGATTAGATCTAGTAAACAGAGTGCCTGAAAAACAATGACAGAGGTTCATAATATTTATTGTACAGGAGGCAGTGAACAAAATCATCCCAAAGGAAAAGAAATGCAAAAGTGGTTGTCTGAGGAGGCTTTAGAAATAGCTGAGGAAAGAGGAGAAGTGAAAAGCAAGGGAGAAAGGGAAAGGTACACTCAACTAAATGCAGAGTTCCAGAGAATAGCAAGGAGAGATGAGAAGGCCTTCTTCAATGAACAATGCTAAGAAACACAGGAAAACAACAGAAGGGGAAAGACTAGCGATCTCTTCAAGAAAACTGGAAATGTCAAAGGAATATTTCATCCAAAGATGGGCGCAATAAAGGACAGAAATGGTAAAGACAGAAGCAGAAGAGATGAAGAAGAGATAGCAAGAATACTCAGAAGAACTATGCGAAAAAGATCTTAATGACCCAGATAATCATCATGTGGTCACTCACCCAGAGCCAGACATCCTGGAATGCAAAGTCAAGTGGGCCTTACGAAGCACTGCTGCCAATAAAGCTAGTGGAAGAGATGGAATTCCACAGAGCTATTTCAAATCCTAAAAGATGAAGCTATTAAAGTACTGCATTCAATATGTCAGCAAATTTGGAAAATACAGCAGTGGCCACAGGACTGAAAAAGGTCAATCTTCATCCCAATTCCCAAGAAAGGCAGTATTAAAGAATATTCAAACTATTGTAAAATTGCACTCATCTCCCATGCTAGTAAGGTTATGCTCAAAATCTTTCAAGCTAGGCTTCAGCAGTACGTGAACTGAGAGCTTCCAGATGTTCAAGCTGGGTTTAGAAAAGGCAGAGGAACCTCAGAGATCAAATTCCCAACATCTGCTGGATCAGAGAAAGCAAGGGAGTTCCAGAAAAATATCTACTTCTGTTTCATTAACTAGCTAAAGCCTTTGACTGTGTGGATCATAACAAATTGTGGAAAACTCTTAAAGAAATGGGAATACCAGACCACTTTTACCTGCATCCTGAGAAACCTGTTTTCAGGTCAAGAAGCAACAATTAGAACGTTATATGGAACAACTGACTGGTTCAAAATTGAGAAAGGAGTACAACAAAGCTGTATATTGTCACCCTGTTTATTTAACTTAGATGCAGACTACATCACGTGAAATGCTAAGCTAGGTGAGTTACAAGCTGGAATCAAGATTGTCAGGAGAAATATCAGCAACCTCAGATATGCAGATGATACCACTTTATAGCAGACAGCAAAGAGGAACTAAAGAACCTCTTGATGAAGGTGAAAGAGGAAAGTGAAAAAGCCAGCTTAAAACTCAGTCTTAAAAAAACTAAGCTCATGGCATCCGGTCCCACCACTCCATAGCAAATAGAAGTGGGAAAGGTGGAAGCATTGACAGATTTCCTCTTCTTGGGCTCTAAAATTACTGTGGATGGTGACTGCAATTAAGAAATTAGAAGACAGTTGCTTCTTGGCAGGAAAGCTACAACAAACCTAGACAGTATATTAAAAAGCAAAGACATCATTTTGCCAACAAAGGTCCATATAGTTAAGGCTACAGTCCATGGGGTCACTAAGAGTTGGACGTGACTGAGCGACTTCACTTTCACTTCTCTCTTTCATGCATTGGTGAAGGAAATGGCAACCAACTCCAGTGTTCTTGCCTGGAGAGTCCCAGGGACGGGGGAGCCTGGTGGGCTACTGTCCATGGGGTCGCACAGAGTCGGACACGACTGAAGCGACTTAGCAGCAGCAGCAGCATGGTCTTTCCAGTAGTTACGTATGGATGCAAAAGCTGGACCATAAATAAGATTGAGCACTGAAGAATTGATGTTTTCGAATTGTGGTGCTGGGGAAGACTCTTGAGAGTCCTTTGGACAGCAAGGACACCAAACCAGTCAATCTTAAAGGAAATCAACCCTGAATACTCGTTGGAAGGACTGATGCTGAAGCTCCAATATTTTTGCCACCTGATGCAAACAGCTGACTCATTGGAAAAGACCCTGACACTGGGGAAGATTGAGGACAGGAGGAGAAGAGGGCGACAGAGGATGAGATGATTGGATGGCATCACTGACTCAATGGACATGAATTTGAGCAAACTCCAGGAGATGGCGAGGGTTAGGGTAGCCTGGTGTGCTGCAGTCCACCACGTTGCAAAGAGTTGGACAAGACTTGGTGATGCAATAGAAAAGTATATTCACTTTCATCTGTTGTTTGATCTAACTTTCTTCCTGTTTTCACCATGCTACACTTATCTTCCCGATTCCTTTCTTTTTCAAAGTCTCTGTCTTACAGTGTTATATATTCATGGGTACTGGATTATATGTTAAATTATATTGAAATCCTTTATTCATTTGTATCTTTATAGGCTCCATTGCCCCAAACTGAAATTTCTTCTCTATTCTCCCCATATTCAAACCATGTATCTTTTAATGTTTTCCTTATGTACTGTTTCCATTATAAAGATCTTGGCATCCCTCTTCCTATTCATCCATCCATCCACCCAGGTCTCACCCCATACTGAATTTTGAGAGCTCTGAGTACCGCATTTATTAGATCACCTGGAATCTTATCATATGTGCATGTCTTGCTCTCTGTTGTGTGTTGAATGGTGATGCCACAGAAGATATGCCTATGTCCTAATCCCTGGACCCTGTGAATACGAGCTTATATGGAAAAAAATTCTTTGCTGATATAATTAATTCAAGGACCCTGAAATGCGATCATCCTGGATTACCTTGGTAGGTCCTAAATCAAATGACAAATGTCCTTACAAGACACAGAACAGGAGACACAAGAGGAGGAGACGAAGGCATACACAAGCTAAGGGATGCCTAGAGCCACCTGTAGCTGGAAAAGGATGAAGGAGTCTCTTCAAGAGCCTTTGAGTGGGGTTCAGGATTGGGAACTCATGTACACCCATGGCAGATTCATGTCAATGTATGGTAAAACCAATACAGTATTGTAAAGTAAAAAATAAAATAAAATAAATTTAAAAAAAATAAAAAATAAAAGGCAAAAAAAAAAAAAGAGCCTTTGGAAGGAATGTAGCCCTGCTGACACCTTGATTCTGTACTTCTGGCGTCTAGAACTGTGAGACAAATAGACTTTTGTTGTTGTTGGTAATTTGTTAAGGCAGCCACAAGAAATTAGAAATTCAAATGACCAGCTCTTACCTCTTTGTATGTGATCTTTCCTCTACCTGGAGAAAAGTAGCCAGAACAGAGAAGCCGAAACAGAAAGAAAGAACACCAAGACCTGAGTTGAATTCGCCCCATTTCAGAATGGCCATCCCTTACTAGCTGGCTCTCTTCTCTAAATCAGGGACATGTGCCATTCCCCCAGAGAGTGACTGTGAAGTTTCCACGTGGAAATGGCTGGGGAGGCTGACACGAAGAAACCCCCTTCCCCTGTGTCTGCAGCTCTTCCATGTGCTCACTCACTGCTGCTGTTTTGTGACTTGTTTCTCTATCGAAGTGACAGGATAAGGTCTCACCTATGTGGGCAGAGGACAGAGTCCCTTTGAAAAGTGTGTGGTCATTCTAGGGTTAATCATGAGGAAGAGGCAAGTCCTAGACATGAAGTCATAATTTGGAAAGCAAGCTGCAGGCAGTCTCTCTGGAGTTGGGATTTTGATATAGCGGCCTCCTTTCGGTTTCCCCAAATAGCCATGTTCTTTTTTGTTTTAGGCTTCTGTATTTGCTATTCTCTCTAGCCAGAACATTCTTTCCCCAGCTAACGTCTATCCTGAGTCTGAGTTCTGAAAAGCACCCTTCTATGACTAACTAGATTAGACCAGGACCCTTGAAATACTGCCCTTAGCACAATGCCCTCCTCCTCAGAAGCATGCATCACCTTTGCATCTTGTTCAATATTCTGACTCATTTGGTGTTACACTGCAGGTTCCATGGGCAAGAATGTGCCCATCTAGATCACTTTCCTTCCCCTGCAGCAGAGAGTAGAGCACCCTCCCCATCCCCACCCCCACCAACTTCAGATGAGGGAAGTGAGCCTAAGGTCACATTCTATGGTTAGAGTTATTCTCCAGTGGTCCCTGCCCCCAGCCTTCAGTTAAGCCTCATTCATATTTTCTGAGGCCAACTGTGGCCAGACACACAAGTGAGCAACACCCCTGAGGCTTGTAGTCACCCTCAGGATTATCCCAGGGGAGGGTGAGTCTCTGTCAGGGGCCAGGGCTATCACAGCCACCCCTTCCCATGGGGAGTCTCTCTTATTAATACTCCTGGCCTTGACAATTTGGACATGAATTTATTCAAATGCCAACCAGTGAATTTCTTTATAACAGAAAATGTCAAATTCACATGAGAGATGACTATGGTGCAACAGGGCCACCAACCTAGGACTTGGTAAAATGTGGACTAGATCAGGCAGAAGCGATGGGGGGCATCTATACCTATGTGCCAGGGCTTCCCAGGTGGTGCCAGTGGTAAACAACCTGCCTGCCAATGAAGATAGACATAAGAGATGTGGGTTCTGTCCATGGGTCAGAAATATCCCCTGGAGGAGGGCATGACAACCCACTCCAGTCTTCTTGCCTGGAGAATCCCATGGACAGAGGAGCCTGGCAGGCTGCAGTCCATAGGGTTGCAAAGAGTTGAACATAACTGAAGTGACTTAGCATGAACGCATGCACACCTGTGTGCACTTGTGAAGGCTGAGTTACGGGAGATGCTGAATGTAATGGAAGCAGTGACTTGGAACTTCAGGCATCTCCTGAAAAGATAAGCCAGTGGGATCACAGAGAGACAGAGGTCAACTGAAAAAAAGCAAGACCACAGAGGGGCGCATCAGATTCCTTGAAGAACCCAGCAGTCCAAGTAATTGGAATAAGGTGGCACGCGAGCCTGACTAGAGCCCAGAGAGAGAAGGTGCAATGGGCACACGATTACCACCAGCACTCAGGTTACCCAAAAGAGGGGCCCAAGTTGGACTTTTCTAGAAAAAGTTCCACATGTTGCTAATGCTTCTGGGATGAAAGCATTTTTCACCTCATCCACTTTGGGATCAATCTTCCACCAAAGGCTCACATGTTAAACATCTGATTGGCCACATAGAACAAATTGTAGCATAGGAGGCAATAAATGTTTAGCTCAGAAAATTGGACAGTTATAATTTATATTCACTCCTATTTTCTCCATCTTGGGATAGTTCACTCATCCTAATTAACATGGAAGTGGGGATAACACTCACCACCCTCCTGCTCAGCTAGCAGCTTCTCCCACCCATGTGTCTCCAGCTGGAAACTCATTCCCTCCCAAATCCCAACTGAGAAAACCAGCTAAAAGAGGTCTTCTCTCCCCCTGCCAGTTAACAAGGAAATCCCTCAGGGTTGGGAAGGATGGGAGAAGTCAGGAGACAGACCAGGCCAGATCACCTCCCATCGTTCAGCAGCAGGGGATTGACTGGAGGCCAGGCCTCTGGTCTCTGAGGCTGATTTACACCAAATTCTTGGCTTTAAAGAAGCTCTTGAGGCGCTGCATCTGCCAGATGCCGGTGGCCACAAGGATGAGGGTCTGCAGGATGGACCACCACAGCACCCTCTGATTGGTGCTCTTGCTGGTCTGCCGGAAGTGCTCCTCTTGCCGCTGTGAGAAGGGGAGAAGGAGGAAGGCATGTTGCTAGAACAGAACTGACCTCCAGGGGAAAAGCTGAAAGAGCCACTCCCTGGGAGGTTACACGTCTGCTGTCCCAATTGGGCCCAGCCTCACCCTCTGGTATTCCTGCTCCTTCTGGACCTTCTCCACCTGCTCTACCAGCTGCTGTATGCGCAGATGCAGCAGGGTCAGCTTGTCATTGGCCGCAAGTTCCGTATAATCATTGGTGTGTTCATCCAACAGCATGTCCAAGTGAATGGCCTGAGGAGCAGAGGAGCCAAGGGTTGGAGGTCAGGGAGCACCTGCAGGAAACCCAGCTTCCACACACTAGGCTGGGCCTGACTGAACTGAGCAGTTCATTTCCTCACAGTGATGTGGGAGCAGCCCTGCTCCAGGTGCCAAAATCCCAGATCAAGGCCCTGCTTGCATGGAGTTCCAAGTCCAAAAGACAGAAGGGACTGAAAAAATGTGCAGAGAAACCAAGGTGTGACTCAGTGTTTGAGACAGCCAGCTTCTAGGAGATCTGTGTCAGTGGGAGGTGGTAACGAAGAGCCTGGGAGCATTCAGCTGCCGGACAGCTCTGAATCTCACATTAGAAGCTTGGGCTTCATTCTAGAGATGGCAGGGGGCCTAGGGATGATTTTAAGTCCAAGTGGCTCCCTCCTGGGTCCCCTCTCATTCTTCAGGAACTGTTTTCTGTAGGCTTACTCCATGGAAAGCCCAGCCCTCGTCAAGAGGCACCACCTACAGACCCCTTCTCACCCCAGGGACTGAGACACTGAGGACTGGTGATGTTCTGCTCCATACTCACCAGTTTGCCATCATAGAAGAGGGCGAACCGGATGGACTTGAGGTGAAGGCAGACCTCGTGCTCTCCTGGCGACTGGGAGGTGAAGGTGAAGCTGCCCCGAGGGCCTGGGGTATCCCAGGTTCTGACCCTCACTGGCCAGACCAGGAAGGAGGATGTGAGAGAAAAGGCATCGGTCCGGGTTCGAAAATCTCAGATCCCAGCACTGCCAATACAGTACAGTACTCTACAGTTTGCAAGGAGCGTGGCCTTCTTTGAGCCCTCCTGCCTATGAGGAGATGGTCCCTCGTCTAAGAAACGGAGGGCTAAGGAGGGCTAGGCATTGAAGCTGGAGACCGCGGAGGGCAGGGGCGGGTGAAGGGGGCGGGGCTGCATGGAGTCAAGGCCTGCTTCACTTCGTTCTCAGGGTCCTTCACAAACACGAACAAACTGATCCACTGCGGGGAGGGCTGGTACTTTTCCATAGCAGGATTGTATAGCTCGGTCTTGTAGTTACCTAATGGAGAGGCAGCCTGGATGCATCTCCCATCCACAGTCAGATGCATCTCCATCCACAGAGCCCACCAGGGACTTTTGGTCACAGGGGTGGTGGTGGGCGGAGGAACAGGAAGATCTGGTCTGATTGTGGGGCCTGACCACAGCCCTCTGCCTCTCTCTTCCCCTCTCCAACCCTGCTTTTCTGCTGTTACCCGGATCTGGATCAGTCTAGCCTCCTCCGTGTGCCCAACCCTTGCACAGGCAATGGAGAGGGTGCTTTGACCAAACAGCTGTCCGCCTGTTTCCCATCCGTGCCCTCCCCGGGGCCTGAGCTGATCCCGCGGGCCCCATCTCCCATTCCCTCTCAGGGCTCTGGGTGTG
Organism: Oryx dammah; assembly: GCF_014754425.2. NCBI lineage: Eukaryota > Metazoa > Chordata > Mammalia > Artiodactyla > Bovidae > Oryx > Oryx dammah. Next base: position 70,721,785 of record NW_024070189.1, on the reverse strand, counting down.
GGTAGGGCAAAGCCCGGACTGGCGGCGTTCGCGCACCTATGACCACGGTGCCATCGGGGATCTCCTGAATGAAGCACTTCTCCTCCAGCTCACGGACCTCGAGGTAGAACGCGCCCCCGCCGCCCGCCAGCGGCAGCAGCTGCCACAGCAGCAGCGGCAGGGCCAATCCGGCTGCCCTCGCTCGGCCCCATCCCAGCCCGGGACCGGCGCGAGGCCCAGGGCCTCGTGTCCCGCAGGCCCCCGCCGCCTTCCCAGGCGAGTCCGAGGTCTCTGCGTCCCGCCTGCGGAGACTGCGAACTAGCGCACAGACCGAATCCCAGGAGCGCCAGCGCGGCCCCGCCACAGGCGCGTTCCCGCGAACCCGCGTTGCAAATGGGCCCCGCGAGCTCCCAGCCTGCCAGTAAGGCGCTCTAGAACGCTTTCCTTGCCTTACCTCGCTTAATGCTCGCAGAAACCCAAGGAAGCAGGTGCTCTTAGCGCCATCTTGTTGATGTGGTAACTGAGCCGCAGAGAGAGGAAGGAAGGAGACTGCCCTCTGAAACTTGCAGAGCAGTTGCCAGAGATGGGTGACTGCACCTAAACCTCAAGGAGGTTAGAAGTGATGGTAGACGGAATGGTGAGACAGAATGAGAACTGCATACAAGCCCTGTGGAATTCAGAGGCTGAGAGGGTAGTTCAGGAAAGGGAGGTAGAAACGTCCCTTCTATGGAAGGGTAAGTTTGACTCAGGGCTTCGCAGGTGGAGCAGTGGTAAAGAATCTGCCTGCCAGTGCAGAAGAGGGAGGAGACACAGGTTCAGTCTCTGGGTCGGGAAGATCCCCTGGAGGAGGGCGTGGCAACCCATTCCAGTATTCCAGCCTGGAGAATCCCACGGAGAGGCGCCTGGTGGGCTACCGTCCATAGGATCGCAAAGAATCGGACACGACTGAAGCTACTTAGCAAACACTCAAGTTTAACTCGAGCTCTGAAAAATGGTTAAATCTCCCTGAGCATCGAGGGAGCAAGAACCACTTAGGTGCAAAGACCTAGAATTACCTAGCAGCAGTAGACAGGTAAGGTACTAGAAAGTTTATGGGAGGGAGGAGGTAAATTGGGCCAAATCACTGAGGGGTCAGGAGCTGCCAGGCCCACTTGCACAGGTGGGACCCTTTATCCAGTGGGACCAAAAGAAGAGATTGTGGGTGAGCCTGCAGAGTGAAAGAAGGCATCAGGAATGCAACTGGAAAAGGAAAGGGAATATACAACTGAAAGGTGTGGGAGAATGGGGCCAACATGACAGGATAGGGGTCCAGGAATAGCAAATCTCAAGAATTCCAAAGCTCACAGTGCCCTGAGTAGGCAGTAGAGACCCAAGTGTCAATATAAAGCAGTAATCTATCCAGGTGATGGGATGAAGTCCTCCACTATCTCGTACTTGGTAATAATACATACTCATTGGTTTATTCAGCAGTATAAAATAATGATGAAAATAATAATATTCTTTTATTCTTCTGTGCCAGCCACTGTTTTAAGCACTTTTAAGTGTATTAACTAAATTAATATTTTTAAAACTTTATAAGGTAGACTCTAATGGGATTCCAATTTAACAGATGGAGAAACAGTGGCAAAGAAAAGTTGAGTAATACTTTCCCAAGGTCATCCAGCTGATAAGCAGCAGACATTTGCTCACACAAGCTCTGGGCAAGACGTTACAATGCATACTGGACAAAAAGATGAATAAAACCTGTCTCCTTCCCTCTAATAGCTCACTGAAAAGCAAAGGATCAATGTCAATACAGTATTTTAAGATTAATGATATGTTTAAGTTACCAGAAATTGTCCCCTCACTTTAGCAGTGTGGCCCGTTGATAATTCTAGGGGAAAGTTTTTGTTCCTTCATTGGGAATGGTCTTTAACAAAAATGGCAGATGCAAGTGTTAACAAAGGCAAACACTTTAGAAAGGTCAATTAAGACAACAACTGAAAAGCATCAGTTGGATTTAGAAACTAATTGTTCACAAAGGGCATTCACCAGGAGCTGGGAGCAGGGATGATGATGATTCAGGGTTTGGGAGACTGAGTGAGGTGCTGTCCACGGTCCTGAATCGTGATTGCCGGTATCTTTGTCTGCCTTAAAGGACTGGTTGGTTTTGTTTTTTGTTGTTGTTTTTATATAAATTTTCCAATCCCTCATGAACCAATGATCTTGTAAAACAAAATTTAAAAAAATGAAACATTATGTGTTTGGATGTCACATCAATGTTAAATTTTTGCGAAAGTTTCTAAACACTCAATTTCTGTACTTTATCTCTTTGAAGATCTATAACAAATGCTAATGGACCAACACTAGCCCACAGTGAGTAGTACTGTTTCATAGCCAGTGGTCAGACTGCCCACAGAAATCTTCTAAAGGGACAAAAGTGTAAACTTATTAGGGGCTGCAGAGACAGGCATGTAAGAAGACAGCACACCAGCAGGATTTCAAAGTCAAGAATTCTGATGTTGGAAATGGTGACGTGGTTTCCAAGTGGCAAAAGTATTGTTTTGATGATAAAACCCGTTTTTAAGTGATGACAGGATTGAGAATATAAGAGCAGTGAGGGATTCTCCCACTTGACAGTGATCTCATTCCACACTGCCAAGACCACTGAACCTGGGTGTCATTTGTGAGGTTAAAGGAGATATTGGGGGAACTACATCTACTTGCCCTATCTTGGGTTCCCCCAAGATCTAGTCTCTACAGGCCTCTACTATGCGCTGGGCCCTTTTTAAGGGATGTCTGAAACCCCCATTGCTGCCCTCTTTTCCACTTGCCTAATTCCTATTCACCCTTTCAATGCAGCGACACTTTCTTAGGTGTTTCTAATCCTGGGTTCCTTGGGGCTTTGTATTAACCATGTTGAATTACAGTTGTTCATTCACACTAAAGTCCCTTGGGACTGATGGCTAGAAGGGATAAAGACAGGTTTCTGCCACAAATTTATCTCTGTGCTTGCCATAGCCTAGCAAAAATCCAGGAGCAGCATGATTGTGTGATGGATGTTTGGTTAGAGAAAGGGAAGAGAGACGAAGGAAAGAAAGAAGAAAAGTATGGAGAGAAAGGAAGGGGAATAGAAAGGGGAAAAAGAAAGAGAAATTGGAGAGAGAAAGAGAGAAGAGGGAAAGGACGAAGGGGGAAAGAAGAAAGAAAGGATGAAGGAGGTGGGAGAGAAAGAAGGAAGAAGAGCAATAAGAGTCATAAGCACTGGAAAAGCCAAAATCTCCATATCTGATGCCTGGCCTTTCTTGTGATGTCCCCTCCTCATTATTCCCATTAGGCATCTCAAGCTGAGGATGGTGGGGGTGAGGCTTATCAGGGTCACAATGTCCTGCAGCTAAAATCGGAGCTTCCATGTGCAATTGTGCTCTGGTGTTGGGTGGATTCTGTTGGTTTGCTGGTGACCTCTACTTCATCCCCAGGGTACCACAGTGTCACTGTCCCTTCTTATGGTCCAGTGGCCTCTACATTCTTCTTCCTCCCTGGCCTGTGAGAAAATAGTCTTTGTTTCCATCTCCACAAAGGAATTTCCTATGTGTTTTCTTTCCCTGTGCTTTCTGTCCCAGAACACCGAGGCACTGAAGGGCGTGTACGTGCTGAATCCAGGGACATCAAGAACAGTATCAGTCTGGATCTGGAATCAGCTACACTTCTTGATTCAGATACCCCCTGCTCCCAGGCTGACATTGATCCCTCTGACAGTATTCTTCTACTCCTGGTGAGTTTTCTCACTGTCTTCCTTTCTAGTCCATCTTTCCTCAGGGATTCAGGCAATCCATCTCACAGGTATGTGCCTGGCTTAGTCCTCCCTCCTTCCTGCACTGCAGGGGTTCCTACAATGAGGGCAAATCAAAGGGAGTGCCTGGGCTGTGTCTCAGTTCCTGAGAATCGGGAAACCATTGATCCCAGGACTCAGAGGGCAACTAGAGGTAGTGTGGCCAGAAACAATATACTTAAGTAACACACTTAAGTCCCAGCTCTACTCCAGCCAAAATGTCATTATACTTTTCCAAAGTAAAATGTTTGCAGCATCCTCAAAGTTCTCCACCATCTTCTGAACATCTTTTCTGGATGATTAAAGAAATGCACAGACTTGGCTGAGGTACCAGGACTTCTCTCTGGGCTTTGTTTTAACCAAGGGCAAACCCTCTCCCCTCATGCCTGAATCTGTATAAATGAACCTGGACATGGGATGCAGCTTTCTCAGACATCATCTACTGCTCATAACCCTCTCTGTCAAGTTCCCTAACTGGCAACCACTCCTGCCCTTGTCTGAAGACTTCCTCTTCAGTCTTTCATACAAATGGGAAACCCCATTCTTTAGGTTCAAAGATCATTCATTGTCTATAATGAGATAGAGCCCAGGGGAAAGGTGGAGGGAGGAGAGAGGAGGAAGATGGCAAATGCAGACAGTGATGCTTCCTTACTTCCAATTTCTCCCTCTTTCTTCTCCTCTATTTTCTCCTCTCTCTCCCATAGCACTTCCCACCTCTCTCTTCTGTTTTTAAAATGTAGGTTTTACTATTCTTTAGGCGTGGTGAGGCCTAAAGATAGGAGATGATTGCTATTGAAAGGATAGTTTGGGGACTTCCCTGGCAGTCCAGTGGTTAAGACTCCATGCTTCCTCTGTAGGGGATGCGGGTTCAATTCCTGATTGGGGAACTGAGATCCCTCATGGACCTTGGTGTGGCAAAAAAAGAAAAAGAAGAAGGATGAAAGAAAGAAAGAAAAGATAGTTTATTACTCACAGTTCTCAAGAGGACTGGTTATACCACATCACGCAGGGGCACGTGGGGAAACACCAGGGTTGGTGGAGGCAGGAGTGAGGGGAAATCGTGGGGAAAAGCTTCTATTGTGGTTTCCAGGGGAAGGAGTGGGTGATTGGTTAGTTTGAATAATTTCAGCAGTCTCTGTGGTGTTTTGGCTTTCATTGGTTGTCTGGTATCTGACCATGGGGTGATTAGGACAGGAGAAAGACTAGTTTGGCACATGAGAGTTCAATAAAGATGGTGGCAGAGGGCGGGTGGTGGTGGTGGTGGTGCTGGTATGGGCTTTGGATTAGTTCTTTTGCATCTGAAAGATGCCCTCTGAGTGGAGTTCTTTGCTATTTCTAAGAACTGGCTCATCCTGGGAGGGGCAATGAGGGAACAGATGCCAGCGCACCAGGACCACAGAAAATAAGAAAATATGCTTAATACATTCCCAACCAGAGTCTGCACCACTGGGTCTCCAAAAGGTCATGGCAGCATTCTCATCCCAGCTACACTGAAGGCTTTACAAACCAGGAGATGGAGGACAGAGTGGAAAGGCAAGAGTAGAAAAGTGGGTCACAGTCCCGTCTTCTCTTGGACTGGAGTGGAGCAGCTTGGGGCTGAGGTTAAGAGGAAAGTAAGACAGTTGGGTTTCTGCGGCTGCCACTGCCAGAATACTGCTATAACAAACCTGGTAAGTCCCAGTTATACCCAATCTGGTAAGCCCCAATCATGTTTCTAGCTTTGAATAACAATTTCAAATGACATAAGGTGGGTTCTGGTCTCCATCCTTCTCCATCCCCATCCTTAAAACTAGGATTCAACAGTCTGGACTAGCTCTCATTAGTTGATCATATGAGCTTGTACCTTGCTTCCCGTCTCTGGTGCTCAGATTTTCCTGCCCCTAGGGCTGATCCAGATGAGGGCTCAGCCACTGTGCGGCTTGCTGGTCCATGCTGCAGAACTCTCTGCCTCTCAGGGCTTATGTCAATCACTCCATCCTACAGTTCCCAAGTGTGTAGATACTTGTTGGTTGAATAGGCACTGCCACCACCGGAGAGGAGAAAGGGAACCCCAGGACTGCTCCCTGAGTGTGGGAGAGGTGGCACTGGTGTTTGCTTCTCAGGAAACACCTGAGAAGCAAGGACCTCCTCCTGGGGGAGTTTCTGTCTTAAGAATAGTTGGATGGAATTAAAGTGAAGTAAGTTCTTCAGTTACCATTAACACTGATTGATGTTATTTGATCTCTAGTTTCCCTGTTCCCTTGAGTGTATGTCAAGAATAAACTCCATACTTGTGTCCCAAATCTCTCTTTTTCTCTCTCTCACACACACATTGGATGTACATATTAAAAAAACAATGTATGTGGTGGAACTGGGTCTTAGTTGCAGCATGCAAGATTTTGATCTTTGTTGCAGCATACAGGATCTTTAGTGTGAACGCTTAGTTGTAGCAAGTGGGATCTATTTCCCTGCCCAGGGATTGAACTCTGCATTGGTAAGATCCCCTGGAGGAGGGCATGACAACCCACTCCAGTATTTTTGCCTGCAGAATCCTTTGGACAGAGGAGCCTGGCAGGCTACAGTCCATAGAGGTGCACAGAGTCGAATACAACTGAAGTGACTTATCGTGCATGCATGCATGAGAGCGTGGAGTCTTAACCACTGGACTAGCAGGGAAGTCCTTGGATATACATAGTTGAACATGCATATTCTCCTACTGCTGCCTTCTTTACTTTCCCTGTATTATTTAATCCCTTATGAACGTTTTCCTTGTTACTGTTAAGATTCCCATCTCTGAGTGCTCTCCAAGCTGTAGCCCTGGATTTAGGAAGCCTGTTTGGGACACGAAGCCTGTCTCCTGCTTTGACTATGTCAGTGCTCAGTGGGGAAGATTTCCAGCAAGACTGATAAACGTCTGGATAGAAACTGTTTACTTTTTCTACACTGCTACAGAAACAGAATGTGCCAAGAGTTGTCCACTTCTTGATAGTCCAATTCTTAATGTGAAGGCTCTGACTCAAGAACTCAGAGGAAACCAACGGAACATACCAGAGAGTGTGTCAGACTAAAAGCACAGAGCCGGGTGACAGCATAGCTTGGGAAGTATGACAGGTGTGTGAGATGTAGAGATATTCCTTTCTTCATCTCTCAAGAAACTTCCTGTAACAGCGCTTTAGCAAAACTGAAATTTTAAATTTAACCATGGTAAAAGATTGAAAGATTTCCTTCTAGAATCAGAAACAAGGCAAAATGTCTATTCTCACCACCTTACTCAGCAGCACCTCAGAAGCTGTAACAGCTGCAATAAGGCTGAAAGAAGAAATGAGAAGCATGCAGATTGGAAAAGAAGAAACAAAACTATCCCTATTTGTAGATGACTTGATTGTACAGATGGAAAATCTCAAGGAATCTACAAAGAACTAACAAATGAGTTTAGCAATTTGCAAAATATAAGAGCAACACAAAGAAATTAAGCACATTGCTATGTATTAATAATAAACATAAACCAAAATTTAAAATGTAATACCATTTACAATCATGCCAAAGGAAATTACTCAGGTAAGATCTAAACAAACCATGTACAGGATCTGATTGCCAAAAGTTACAAAATCCTGATGATAGAAATCAAAGAAGACCCAAATAAATGTAGAGACATACTGTATTTGTGTACCAAAACACTCAGCATAGTAAAGATGGCAATTCTTTCCAAATTAATATTCAGGTTTAACACAAATCCTATTAATATCTCCTGAAGAAGGAAATGGCAGCCCACTCCAGTATTCTTGCCTGGGAAATACCATGGACAGAGGAGCCCAGCAGGCTACAGTCCATGGGGTTGTACAGAGTAAGTTAAGTCGCTCAGTTGTGTCCGACTCTTTGCGACCCCATGGACTGTAGCCCACCAGGCTCCTCCGTCCATGGGATTCTCCAGGCAAGAATACTGGAGTGGGTTGCCATTTCCTTCTCCAGGGGATCTTCCTGACCCAGGGATCGAACCCAGGTCTCCCGTATTAGAGGCAGACACTTTAACCTCTGAGCCACCAGGGAATATAGTGTAAAGAGTAGGACACAACTTATCAGCTAAACAAAAACAATCAAGATGATAGCAATAAAGGCTATGTGGTATTGGTAGAAAGATAAACAAATAGCTCAATGGGACAGAACAGAGAACCCAGAAATAGGCCAACAGAAGCCATTCTGATTTTTGACAAAGATACAAAGAAGTTTGATGGAAGAAAGATATATTTTTTTAAAAGGACTTTATTTTTAAATGCAGTTTTAGGTTCACAGCAAAAATGAATCAAAAGTACAGAAAGTTCCTTGCCCAGAGCATGCACAGCCTCCCCACTGTCAACATCCTGCACAAAAGTAGTACGTTTGTTATAACCAACTAAAGTACATCAACACACCATTTCCACCCACAGTCTATAGTTTACATTAGGTGTTTCTATTGGAACTATGCCTTCTATGATTTTGGACAAATGTATGATGACATGTATCCATCATTATAGTATCACACATAATAGATTCAATGCCCTAAGAGTTCTCTGTGCTCTGCCTATTTATCCTGCCTCCACCCCTCACCTCACTCCTAGCAATCATTGATCTTTTTTCTTTTTTTAAATATTTATTTATTTGGCTGTGCTGGTTCTTAGTTGCAGCATGTGGGATCTAGCTTCCTGACCGGGGATTGAACCCAGATCCCCTGAGTGAGGGGCACAGAGTCTTAGCCACTGGACCACCAGGGAAGTCCACAACCACTGATCTTTTTATTGTCTCCAGTTTTCCCTTTTCCAATGATAGTTTATGGTGAACAATGTCAGATTCGTGATCTCCAAATAAGAAGATTTAACTTTGGGACCAGGAACCAGGCTTGATCACTCAAGAGCTTTTGTGTAACAGAGTTTTATTAAAGTATGAAAAGGGACAGAGAAAGCTTCTAACATAGACATCAGCAGGGGGATGAGAGTGCCCCCTTGCTGGTCTTAGCAAGGCCCTAGATGCTCCTTATTGCCAAATTCAGACTTAAATTGAAGAAAGTAGGGAAAACCACTAGACCATTCACGTATGACCTAAATAAAATCCCTTATGATTATACAATGAAAGTGAGAAATAGATTTAAGGGACTAGATCTGATAGATAGAGTGCCTGATGAACTATGGAATGAGGTTCGTGACATTGTACAGGAGACAGGGATCAAGACCATTCCCATGGAAAAGACATGCAAAAAAGCAAAATGGCTGTCTGAGGAGGCCTTACAAATAGAAAAGAAGAGAGGCGAAAAGCAAAGGAGAAAAGGAAAAATATAAGCATCTGAATGCAAAGTTCCAAAGAATAGCAAGAAGAGATAAGAAAGACTTCCTCAGCGATCAATGCAAAGAAATAGAGGAAAACAACAGAATGGGAAAGACTAGAGATCTCTTCAAGAAAATTAGAGATACCAAGGGAACATTTCATGCAAAGGTGGGCTCGATAAAGGACAGAAATGGTATGAACCTAACAGAAGCAGAAGATATTAAGAAGAGGTGGCAAGAATACACAGAAGAACTGTACAAAAAAGATCTTCACAACCAAGATAATCACGATGGTGTGATCACTCACCTAGAGCCAGACATCCTGGAATGTGAAGTCAAGTGGGCCTTAGAAAGCATCACTACGAACAAAGCTAGTGGAGATGATGGAATTCCAGCTGAGCTATTTCAAATCCTGAAAGATGATTCTGTGAAAGTGCTGCACTCAATATGCCAGCAAATTTGGAAAACTCAGCAGTGGCCACAGGACTGGAAAAGGTCAGTTTTCATTCCAATCCCAAAGAAAGGCAATGCCAAAGAATGCTCAAACTACTGCACAATTGCACTCATCTCACACACTAGTAAAGTAATGCTCAAAATTCTCCAAGCCAGGCTTCAGCAATACGTGAACCGTGAACTTCCAGATGTTCAAGCTGGTTTTAGAAAAGGCAGAGGAACCAGAGATCAAATTGCCAATATCCGCTGGACCATCGAAAAAGCAAGAGAGTTCCAGAAAAATATCTATTTCTGCTTTATTGACTATGCCAAAGCCTTTGACTGTGTGGATCACAATCAACTGTGGAAAATTCTGAAAGAGATGGGAATACCAGACCACCTGATCTGCCTCTTGAGAAACCTATATGCAGGTTAGGAAGCAACAGTTAGAACTGGACATGGAACAACAGACTGGTTTCAAATAGGAAAAGGAGTACGTCAAGGCTGTATATTGTCACCCTGCTTATTTAACTTCTATCATCATGAGAAAATCTGGGCTGTAAGAAACACAAGCTGGAATCAAGATTGCCGGGAGAAATATCAATAACCTCAGATATGCAGATGACACCACCCTTATGGCAGAAAGTGAAGAGGAACTAAAAAGCCTCTTGATGAAAGTGAAAGTGGAGAGTGAAAAAGTTGGCTTAAAGCTCAACATTCAGAAAATGAAGATCATGGCATCTGGTCCCATCACTTCATGGGAATATAGATGGGGAAACTTTGGAAACAGTGTCAGACTTTATTTTTGTGGGCTCCAAAATCACTGCAGATGGTGACTGCAGCCATGAAATTAAAAGATGCTTACTCCTTGGAAGAAAAGTTATGACCAACTTAGATAGCATATTCAAAAGCAGAGACATTACTTTGCCAACAAAGGTCCATCTAGTCAAGGCTATGGTTTTTCCATTGGTCATGTATGGATGTGAGAGTTGGACTCTGAAGAAGGCAGAGCGCCGAAGAATTGATGCTTTTGAACTGTGGTGTTGGAGAAGACTCTTGAGAGTCCCTTGGACTGCAAGGAGATCCAACCAGTCCATTCTGAAGGAGATCAGCCCTGGGATTTCTTTGGAAGGAATGATGCTAAAGCTGAAACTCCAGTACTTTGGCCACCTCATGCAAAGAGTTGACTCATTGGAAAAGACTCTGATGCTGGGAGGGATTGGGGGCAGGAGGAGAAGGGGACGACAGAGGATGAGATGGCTGGATGGCATCACCGACTCGATGGACGTGAGTCTGAGTGAACTCCGAGAGTTGGTGATGGACAGGGAGGCCTGGCGTGCTGTGATTCATGGGGTCGCAAAGAGTCAAACATGACTGAGTGACTCAACGGAACTGATGCCTGCAATGCAGGAGACCTGGGTTCGATCCCTGGATAGGGAAAATCCCCTGGAGAAGGAAATGGCAAACCACTCCAGTATTCTTGCCTGGAAAATCCCATGGAGAGAGGAACCTGGTGGGCTACAGTCCATGGGGTCACAAGGGTCAAACATGACTTAGTAACTAAACCACCCACCACTGAGAGTTGGGTATTAAAGATTTCAGCTATAATTGTAGAACTGTCTAGTTTTCCTTTCAATTCTGTCCATTTCAAAAAAAAATTTTTTGGCCAAGCAGAATGTGGAATCTGGTTTCCCAACCAGGGGTTGAAACCGGGCCCCCTGTGTTGGAAGTCTTAACCACTAGACTAGACTGACAATGTCACCAATTCTGTCAATTTTTGCTTCATGTACACCCGTGGTGGATTCATGTTGATGTGTGGCGGAACCAATACAGAATTGTAAAGGAAAATAAAAAATAAATAAAATAAAATAAAATAAGACATATTAAATAATAATATATTAAATATTCTTAATATTATTAATTATATATTAATATAATGTTTGTTTCTTGTACTTTTTTAAACTTAAAGTCTATTTTGTTTGATACTAGTTTAGCCACACTTGCTCTCTCCTGGTAACTATTTGTGTGGACTATCCTTTTCAGTTCTTTCACTTTCAGATCTGTTTCTGTCATTGTAGCTAAAACGAGTCTCTTGGGAATCCCCTGGCAGTCCAGTGGTTAATCAGCCAGTAAAGAATCTTCCTGCAGTGCAGGAGACCCCAGTTCCATTCCTGGGTCTGGAAGGTCCCCTGGAGAAGGGATAGGCTACCCGCTCCAGTATTCTTGGGCTTTCCTGGTGGCTCAGATGGTAAAGAATCTGCCTGCAATGTGGGAGACCTAGGTTTGATACCTGGGTTGGGAAGAGTCCCTGGAGAAGGGAAAGGCTATCCACTCCAGTATTCAGGCCTGGAGAATCCCCATGGACAGAGGTGCCTGACGGGCTACAGTCCATGGGGTTTCAAAGAGTCGGACACAACTGAACAACTAAGTACAGCACACCAGTGGTTAGGACTTGGCGCTTTCACTGCCATGGGTCAGGGTTCAATCCTGGTAGGGAAACTAAGATCCCACAAACCCTTTGGTGTGGCCAAAAATAATAATAATAAAATAAAATATTCTCATGAGTTAGGCAGTGGCAGGGGAGACACAGGTGGGCCCTACCAGGCCGGTTGAAGGAATGGAGGGCAAGCGAAATCCTGTTCCACTGCCCCAGCCCTCAATTTGGACCTGCCAGTGGTGGGGACCCTGGTTCCTCAGCACACCCAGCTTCAGCAGCCCCAGAGCCTGTCCTCAGTCCTTCCAAAGCCCCGGTGCCAACCCAGACTCTTGGCAAAGACAGTTGTAGAACTCAACAAAAATCCAGTGGAAGGCTTTTCAGCAGGTTTGATAGATGACTATGATCTCTATCAACGGAGAAGGCAATGGCACCCCACTCCAGTACTCTTGCCTGGGAAATCCCATGGATGAAGGAGCCTCGTAGGCTACAGTCCATGGGGTCGCTAAGAATCAGACATGACTGAGTGACTTCACTTTCACTTTTCACTTTCATGCATTGGAGAAGGAAATGGCAACCCACTCCAGTGTTCTTGCCTGGAGAATCCCAGGGACGGGGGAGCCTGGTGGGCTGCCATCTATGGGGTCACACAGAGTCGGACACGACTGACACAACTTAGCAGCAGCAGCAGCAGCATGATCTCTATCAATGGGAAATTCTTACTATTGCTCTTTCTAAAATAAAATTCACTATAGAAATCTGGTGCCCAAATGTTGATAAAAATGGTGAAACATGCATTGCTATTCTTCACAAGCCTTAAAAAGATAAATATGGCTATGAAAAACCCGAGGAACGCTGGCTGTCTATTCCCACTTGTGGAAACCATCATGATTAGTGTTATTTCTATGCTGGTAGACCCTAATGGAGACTCATCTGCTAATACTGATGCTGTGAAAGAATGAAGACAGAAATGGTGAATTAAAATGGAATGTTGGGGGACTTTCCTGGTCGTCCAGTGGCTAACACTCCATGCTTTCACTTCAGGAGGCCTAGGTTTGATCCCTGGTCAAGGAACTAGATCCCGCATGCCACAACTAAGACCTGAAACAGTAAAATGAATTAATTTTTAAAAAGGAAAGTTGCCTGGTGTGTAAGGAAGAGCCAAGAGACTGCTTTTGAGTGACATTTATTCAACAGCTGTAACTTCTCTTATTTCAGAGACTCCAGTTGAGAAACATGGCACTATTTTCCTTGCACTCTACCCACCTATTGCTGGACTTCTGTTGTAACAAGTTGGCAAATAACAGCTAGAACTGGGCTGCAATAAAACATGCCAGTATCAATGTTGACGAGAGCTTAAAAAGTGCCAACTTATGGATAATTATGCATTCTGAATTCTAATTAACTGCTTTAACCTTCAGGAAGAGTTGTAAAGACTTGTACATAGTACAATATGATCCAGATAGCATATGTGTGTTTATGTACATCCACAAATATACCTTGTACCAGATAATGTTTTCTTGTAGTAGAATAAGAATCACGTAAATTCTGAAAGATTTTAGCAGATTTTCTTTCCCTGTTGTTTCTTATCAGTTTTAAAAGATTACTTAAAGCAAGTCAGATGAAAAGCAATTAGGACTAAAAGTTTCCATTTAATTTCCTTTTTAAAAAATGTATGGGAATATTTATTTACATATTTCTTGAGGCAAATCATCTACAGTAGTAATTGAAAACAGTTCTAGCAGAATTGTGGAATGTCTATTTACAAATGCATTGGACAAAGCAGTAGTTACAAAAATCTCAGCCTTGGCAAGATGATGGATCAGGCAGAGAAATAATTATTTCCATATCTATAATTAAAACACATATTTTTGAAGTTTCCATCTTCAGTTCAGTTCAGTCACTCAGTCATGTCCAACTCTTTGTGACCCCATGGACTACAGCACGCCAGGCCTCACTGTCTATCAGCAACTCCCGGAGTTTACTCAAACTCATGTCCATCGAGTCGGTGATGCCATCCAACCATATCATCCTCTGTCGTCCCCTTCTCCTCCCGCCTTCAATCTTTTCCAGCATCAGGGTCTTTTCCAATGAGTCAATTCTTTGCATCAGTGGCCAAAGTATTGGAGTTTCAGCTTCAGCATCAGTTTCCTTTATGATGGACTGGTTGGATCTCCTTGCAGTTCAAGGGACTCTCCAGAGTCTTTTCAAACACCACAGTTCAATAGCATCAATTCTTCGGCGCTCAGGTTTCTGTATAGTCCAACTCTCACATCCATACATGACTACTGGAAAAACCAGTAGATGGACCTTTGTTGGCAAAGTAATGTCTCTGCTTTTGAATATGCTGTCTATGTTGGTCATTACTTTTCTTCCAAGGAGCAAGTGTCTTTAAATTTCATGTCTGCAGTCACCATCTACAGTGATTTTGGAGCCCCAAATCACTTAAACATCTTACATAATATGTTTCCATCTTAAACATAATAAAAAAAATTCAAACATGTGGACCAATCACTGCTGTGAAGCATCATCGTCACGGTTTTACCCACAACGTGCGAGTCAGGCACTGAGAGAATATCTTCTCAAAGGAGCTGGAATTACTTTCTCCCAATTGCATATTGATTTATGTAGATTTCTCAGGACGTCTTTCTGAACATTAATCAATGATATTTCTTACATTTGGTGTATAGACTAGAGAAAGTCATTTGTAAAGTGTTACAATACTACCTACTCCAAATTAGCTTCCCTGGTAGCTCAGACAGTAAAGCGTCTGCCTACAATGCGGGAGACCGGGGTTTGATCCCTGGGTCGGAAAGATCCGCTGAGGAAGGAAATGGCAACCCACTCCAGTATTCATGCCTGGAAAATCCCATGGACCAAGGAACCTGGTAGGCTACAGGCCATGGGGTCGCAAAGAGACGGCTTGACTGAGTGACTTCACTTTCACTCCGAAAGTAGTGAAACTCCACTAGTAGGTGGGATGAAAGAAAACTGTTTCACAAATTAATTCAAAAAACCCTAACAATTCTATTTTGGTTTATAGTATCTCAATTTTAGGAGTAATATTATCAACTTCTTGATTACCTGTACAAATGGATGGGAAAAAAACCACAGGTCTGTAGATTACAATGAGTAATCCAAAAACTTTTCAAATGCATTCATCTGATTGTTTTCCAGAATATCTATGTTTTGTTATATAATAAATATTTTCAAACAAAATCAACATGTTTTAATTTCCTTTAAACCATCCAGGCTTCATTAAACTCTTTTCACTTACTAAACTTCTGTATCTTCTTTGTTTTGACATACTCTTCTTTGCTCTTATCTCTTCTGTATGTCAGGAAGTTTTCATTTAGTTTAATACTGAACTACTCAATAAGCAGCTACTTGATTTTTTTTTTTTTTTTGGCTGCATCACCTGGCATGTAGGATTTTCGTTTTCCGACCAGGATCAAACCCATCCCCTGCAGTGGAAGCCCAGAGTCCCAACCACTGAACCACCAGGGAAGTCACAACTACTTGATTTTTAATGACTTCAGAGGAGTGGTCCTCAACAGGTGCTTTATCCCTTTTATATTTGTTTGCACCCATCTCTTGGAATGGACATAGTAATAACATTTTTTTTGTTGTTGAGAGCTCTTTTTGGTCATTATCCCCAAGAACAAAGAAGAGTTGTTTCTAAATTCAATTCAGATTTAAAATTATTAAAATTTACTCCAAACAATACAAAATTTGGTTTTATTTTTGCCCTTCAGTTACCCAATGTGAAGTCTGGATGAATAAAGACTGCACAGCTATAGCTTTCTATTTAACTTCTATGTTTGCCATTTAAAATGCTGTTTACCCTCAAACCCTTTTCTTCTTCATATTCCTTTGCCTCTATTCTATACTGCAGATTTTTTTCTCACCTATTGTAAAAGAAATTGTGATGTCTATTTTCATGCAATTTGATTTTGGAATTTTGTCACCTGATGTAGTGAGTTCTTCCAAAATAAAATTTTTTTCCAATAAAATTTTAAAAAGTAAAATGAAATAAAATGATCCTCTTGCAAATAGCATATAGTTGGGTTGTGTTTCTTACCCATCCTGCCAATTTTTGTCTTGACTGGAGAGTTTAATCTATTTACATTTAATAAATTACATTTAAAATAATTGCTTTTAGCAGCAGCAGCAGCAGGAGGGACTTACTTCTGTCATTTTGCAATTATTTTCTATTTCCCTTATAGCTTTTGTTCCTCATTTCTTGTGTTTACTTCTTTTGCATCACTTTTTGTAGTGAAACATTAAAATTCCTTTCTCGTTTCTTTTTGGGTACATTCTCTCTCTCTCTCTCTCTCTTTTTTTTTTGCCATACCTTGCCATACACGGGATCTTAATTCCCCAATAAAGGACTGAGGCTGTGTCTTATGCAGTGGAAGCATGGCGTCTTAACCACTGGACTGCCAGCAAAGTCCCTGTGTATATTCTTTAGCTCTTTTCTTTGTGGTTACCATGGAAATTATATTTAACATCCTAAAGTTATAACAATCTAATCTGAATTTATACTAACTTACCTTCAATAACATATAAAAACTCTGCTCCTTTAACAGCTCTGTTCTCACCTCTTTCAGTTGTTTATTACATAATTTTATCTTTATACATTGTAATGATTATTTTTTACTATAAAAAGAAACTAACAGTTGGTGCATGCAATAAGCTGAATAAATCTCCAAAAATTATGCTGAGTGAAAAAAGCCAATCTCAGAAAGTCACATACTGTATGATTCCATTTATATAACATTCTTGAAATGACAAAGTTATAGAAATGGTAAACAGCCTAGTGGTTGTCTGAGCTAAGAGGGAGTTAGGGGTAGGTAAGAGGGTAAGGAAGTGGGTGTGGCTATAACAGGACAACATGAAATATCCTTGTGGTGACGGAACTACTGTATCTGGACTGTATCAATGTCAATATCCTAGTTGGGATATTGTGTTATACTTTGCCAAGAGGTGATGGGACCAGATGCCATGATCTTCGTTTTCTGAATGCTGAGCTTTAAGCCAACTTTTTCACTCTCCTCTTTCACTTTCATCAAGAGGCTCTTTAGTTCTTCTTCACTTTCTGCCATAAGGGTGGTGTCACCTGCATATCTGAGGTTACTGATATTTCTCCCAGCAGTCTTGATTCCAGCTTGTGCTTCATCTGGCCTGGAATTTCACATGATGTACTCTGCATATAAGTTAAATAAGCAGGGTGACAATATACAGCCTTGACGTACTCCTTTCCCAATTTGGAATCAGTCTGTTGTTCCATGTCCAGTTGTAACTGTTGTTTCTTGACCTGCATACAGATTTCTCAGGAGGCAGGTCAGGTGGTCTGGTATTCCCATCTCTTTAAGAACTTTCCACAGTTTGTTGTGATCCACTTTGATATAGTCAATAAAGCAGAATAGATGTTTTTCTGGAACTCTCTTGCTTTTTCAATGGATGTTGGCAATTTGATTTCTAGTTCCTCTGCCTTTTCTAAATCCAGCTTGAACATCTGTAAGTTCATGGTTCATGTACTGCTGAAGCCTGGCTTGGAGAATTTTGAGCATTACTTTGCTAACATGTGAGATGAGTGCAATTGTGTGGTAGTTTGAACATTGTTTGGCATTGCCTTTCATTGGGATTGGAATAAAAACTGACCTTTTCCAGTCCTGTGGCCTTTGCTGAGTTTTCCCAATTTGCTGGCATATTGAGTGCAGCACTTTTACAGCATCATCTTTTAGGATTGGAAATAGCTCAACTGGAATTCCATCACCTCCACTAGCTTTGTTTGCAGTTATGCTTCCTAAGGCCCACTTGACTTCACATTCCAGGATGTCTGGCTTTAGGTGAGTGATCACACCATTGTGGTTATCTGGGTCATGAAGCTCTTTCTTGTATATTTCTTCTGTGTACTCTTGCCACCTCTTCTTCTGCTTCTGTTCTGTTAGGTCCATCTTCTGCTTCTGTTAGGTCCATACCATTTCTGTCATTTATTGTGCCCATCTTTGCATGAAATGTTCCCTTGGTATCTCTAATTTCCTTGAGGAAATCTCTACTCTTTCCCATTCTATTATTTTCCTCTATTTCTTTGCATTGATCACTGAGGAAGGCTTTCTTATCTTCCTTGCTATTCTTTGGAACTCTGCATTCAAATGGGTATATCTTTCCTTTTCTCCTTTGCCTTTAGCTTCCTTTCTTTTATCAGCTATTTGTAAGGCCTCCTCAGACAACCATTTTGCCTTTTTGCATTTCTTTTTCTTGGGGATGGTCTTGATCACTGCCTCTTGTACAATGTCTCAAACCTCCATCCATAGTTCTTCAGGGATTCTGTCTATCAGATCTAATCCCTTGCATCTATTTGTCACTTCCACTGTATAATTGTAAGTGATTTGATTTAGGTCATACCTGAATGGTCAAGTGGTTTCCCCTACTTTCTTCAATTTAAGTCTCAATTTGGCAATAAGGAGTTCATGATCTGAGCCACAGTCAGCTCCCAGTCTTGTTTTTGCTGACTGTACAGAGCTTCCCCATCTTTGACTGCAAAGAATATAATCAATCTGATTTCAGTATTGACCATCTGGTGATGTCCATGTGTAGAGTCTTCTCATGTGTTGTTGGAAGAGGGTGTTTGCTACGACCAATGTGTTCTCTTGTCAAAACTCTGTTAGCCTTTGCCCTGCTTCGTTTTGTACTCCAGGGTCAAGTTTGCCTGCTACTCCAGGTGTTTCTTGACTTCCTACTTTTGCATTCCAGTCCCCTATAATGAAAAGGACATCTTTTTGGGGTATTAGTTCTAGAAGGTCTTGTAGGTCTTCATAGAACCATTCAACTTCAGCTTCTTCAGCATTACTTGTCAGGGCATAGACAAGTATGGATTACTTGGATTACTATGATATTGAATGGTTTGCCTTGAAATGAGCAGAAATCATTCTGTTGTTTTTGAGATTGCATCCAAGTACTACATTTCAGACTCTCTTGTTGACTATGATGGTTTCTCCATTTCTTCTAAGGGATTCTTGCCCACAGTTCAGTTCAGTTCAGTCACTCGGTCATGTCTGACTCTTTGTGACCCCATGGACTGCAGCACACCAGGCCTCCCTGTCCACCACCAACTCCCAGAGTTTACCCAAACTCATGACCATTGAGTTGGTGACCATCTCATCCTCTGTCCCCTTCTCCTCCCACCCTGAATCTGTCCCAGCATCAGGGTCTTTTCCAATGAGTCAGTTCTTTGAATCAGGTGGCCAAAGTATTCTTGCCCACAGTAGCAGATATAATTGTCATCTCAGTTAAATTCACCCATTCCAGTCCATTTTAGTTCACTGATTTGTAAAATATCTATGTTCACTCTTGCCATCTCCTGTTTGACCACTTCCAATTTGCTTTGATTCATGGACCTAACATTCCAGGTTCCTATGTAATATTGCTCTTTACAGCATTGGACCTGGGTATTGTTTTTGCTTTGGTTCCATCCGTTCATTCTTTCTGGAGTTATTTCTCCACTGATCTCCAGTAGCATATTGGGCACCTCCCGACCAGGGGAGTTCATCTTTCAGTGTCCTATCTTTTTTGCCTATTCATACTGTTCATGGGGTTCTCAAGGCAAGAATACTGAAATGGTTTGCCATTCCCTTCTCCAGTGGACCACATTTTGTCAGAACTCTCCACCATGACCCGTCCACCCTGGGTGGCCCTAGATTGCTCATAGTTTCATTGAGTTAGACAAGGCTGTGGTCCATGTAATCAGTTTGGTTAGTTTTCTGTGATTGTGGTTTTCAGTCTGTCTGCCCTCTGATGGACAAGGATAAGAGGCTTATGGAAGCTTCCTGATGGGAACTTATAACAAATGTTGATACCTCAGTGAAAGTGAAAGTCAGTCGTGTTCGACTCCTTGTGACTCCCATGAAATATACGTGTCCGTGGAATATACATATCAATGGACCACAGAGTCCATGGAATTCTCCAGGCCAGAATACTGGAATGGGTAGCCTATCCCTTTTCCAGCAGATCTTCCCGACCCAGGAATCGAAATAGGGTCTCTTGCATTGCAGGCAGATTCTTTACCAACTGAGTTACCAGGGAAGATTGGGATGTCTCTAAAAAGCTTAACTTTAAAAATACCTGAAAGTATTATCATAAAATGTTATCATTTGTTAATTCTGTAATTATTTGTTAATGCTGAGTGGTGGTTACAACAGCAGTAACATAGCATGTAGTTAAAACAGCACAAAGAAAAACACAAGCAGAAGCAAGCCCAGAGCGGCAGATCCTACTTCCCAGGGAAGTCAAGCATCTTAGGTAAGGCTCCTGTCCCTTATCATAATTCGCTTGCCGACTCAAAGTACGTTAGTTTCATCATCTGTAAAGCAAAACAAACTGATAATCAACACCAGTCACTGGGGGGCGATGAGAGTTAAAGGGGAAAAAAATCCAATTCTGCAGCTCTAACTCGGCCCTAGATAAGAGCTGCGCCCCAATCAGGTACTGCCGCGCCGCGGCCTCGGAGCGTCTGGGGCTTGTAGTCCAGCCGGCGGAACTCGCTGTCCCGGCAGCTCCCGCGGCGGCGGCAGGGCTACGTGGCGCGGCAGGCTGCGCCTGCGCGGGCAGGTGGGGCAAGATGGCTGCTGAGCGGAGCTTGTGGGTCGTCGGGCTCTGCCCTGGGTCCCGGTTGGGTAGGGTCGTTCGGGTCCTCCTCCTACTGCTGTGGTTTGCGGCCCGCGGAGGCGCGCTGTATTTCCACATTGGGGAGACGGAGAAAAAGTGCTTTATTGAGGAGATTCCGGACGAGACCATGGTTATAGGTACGGGGGAAGGGAGAGAGTTTTCAACAAGACCGCGGTCTTGGGGTGGGGGTGGGGGGAGTGCGGGAGAGTCATGTCTTCAGAGCCGGGAGCAGGCTGCTTCGCAGTGCCCTGGCCACTGTGGACCCGGCGCCACCTCGCGCTCCTCAGACTGGGCTCGCCCCTCTTCCCTCCAGGAAACTACCGGACGCAGCTGTATGACAAGCAGCGAGAGGAGTACCAGCCTGCCACCCCTGGGCTTGGCATGTTCGTGGAGGTTAAAGACCCAGAGGATAAAGTGAGTTGGCCCCGCCGAGCCCCGCACCCCCCACCACGCTTTGCACTTGGGCGCCAGATCAAGCAGGCACTGGTACTTCCCCTCATAGTTTCCGCATCTGCTAAACTGGTTAAAAAAAAAACCGAACAGTTGGTACTATGGGAAGAACCTGCGTTTTCACTCCAGTTAAACCTTGGGCTGTTTCAGTGCTAGCTGCTGCTTTCAATTTGTTCTCAGTGTGACCCCGCCAAGTCAGTTGCTTTCCCTGACCTATTTTTCTAGTTTGTGAAATAGAAATTCATCCATCTTACAGATGTGATGGGTGGATTAATTGTGGTGCTGGAAACCAAAGAGCTTTGTTGACTGTAAAGCTGTGGCATATAGACTTTAGGATATCAAGGAACAGGGTACTTTCGAAAAAGAATGAGCAGCTTTTAATTTGACAAATAAGGATATTAAACCATATCCCAAACCAACTAAACAAAACTGTTTAGCTGTCACCTTTCACTTACAAGAATCACAGTGAAAGAGTTTAAAGGGCATGAGTTATGAATAAAGTAAAGAGCTTTCCAAGAGTGGCCACATGCCAACTTCATGTCAGTCTCTTCACCCTTTCTCCAGATAGCTCAAAGGCAAGATTTTGGCAACTGCTGCTAAGCAGCATTAGAACTTTTAGTGTTGTGGGATGTCTCTGCTTGTCAACTTTTAAGGCACTTAGAGCCTTAAGCACCATTCAGCCTGCTCAGACGGTAAAGCATCTGTCTACAATGCGGGAGACCAGGGTTCAATCCCTGGGTAGGGAAGATCCCCTGGAGAAGGAAATGGCAATCCACTCCAGGACTATTGCCTGGAAAATCTCATGGACAGAGGAGCCTGGTAGGCTACAGTCCATGGGGTCTCAAAGAATCGGACACAACTGAGCGACTTCACTCAATGCTCATTGAAGTCTCTGCTCTCCAGGTTATCCTGGCCCGGCAGTATGGCTCTGAAGGCAGATTCACCTTCACCTCCCATACCCCTGGTGAGCATCAGATCTGTCTTCACTCCAATTCCACCAAGTTCTCTCTCTTTGCTGGCGGCATGCTGGTAAGTGGACCCGTGTTGGATTCTTTCAACCTATAGCTCATCAAGACGGGGAACTGGTGGTACTGTAGGTGACTATGTCAGATTTTGTGTCTCTTAATATAGCTGAGTTTCCAGTGAACATTAAGGGGGTGGTTGCAGAGCTTTCTGTATATGCTTTGGTGAGAGCATCAGCCAAGGCTTATTCTTGCCTTTGGGCCTAGAGCCCCATAGGGCCAGATACTGAGGAGGCCTCAGTCAGTGTTGGCTAAATGAACAAATGAAGAAAGGTGGGAGGACCAGCTATTAGGCACTGGCAGGAAGACAGAACAGGGCTACCTGATTCTCCCAGCCTTCCTTATCTTGTCTGTCTCCAGAGAGTTCACCTGGACATCCAGGTAGGTGAACATGCCAACGACTATGCAGAAATTGCTGCCAAAGACAAGTTGAGTGAGCTGCAGCTACGAGTGCGACAGCTGGTCGAGCAAGTGGAGCAGATCCAGAAAGAGCAGAACTACCAGCGGGTGAGTGGCTGGGCCAGGAGCAGTGGGCCTCTTCCCAGAGGCTGCCCACTGGCTTAGCCAGGAGTTGCACATCAGGTTCATTATAAATCCAAGGGACTTCTGTGTCTGTGCTGCACTGCCAGCCTAAAAGGTGGGATGGATATTACTAACTCTACTTTGTAACTGAGAAGACAGTCTCTTAAGAGGCTGTCATTGTCTTATTAGGAGCCACACAAAGTGACAAAGCAGGAATTGATACCAACACCTGGGGTGTTCTTTCCATGGTTCTCAGTGCTCCCAGGATTAGAGGTTTCAAACTCACTTGTGTCCCAGAGCCTGGCCTGTACCATGAATGGATCTGTGACCGTAAGGACTGGTAGAATAGCAACCTATCTAAATAGGAAGAGCTGCTGTTGTCAGCTGAGGACAGCATTGCAGAATTGCTCGCTCAGGTTTTAAGAGATACTTAGAGGTCCAGGTTTTGGGTTTTTTTTATGTAAAAAATTCTGAGTTTTAAATGTTGTCTAAACATTGTGTGAGCCTACAAAATACATGTGTGGGGTCAGTTCAGCCCCTGGACCACCAGTTTGCAACCTGTGCAGCAGTTTGGGAGACCCAGGCAGAGGGCTCAGAGCAAATCCATTTCTGAGTGTCCCAGGACAGCTCTGTCTGATAGGGTAATGCTACAGCCACTTTACCACTCCTCCAGGTATCACGGTAGGACCAGGTGAGGGCTATACCTGACAGATGAGCCAGTGGACCTGGGAGAAGTGAGTGGGTTACCCAGGGGCATATGGCTGGTGAGGATGAAGACAATTTGTTCCTAGGTGGGGTTGTTTTTTTCAGACACTTGCAGCTGGAACCTGGGCAAAGTTAGTTGGTCCTGGGGCATCCTCTGGAGAGGGAAGCCAGTGGTTCTAGTGGCCCCAGATGAGGCCCAGCCAACTCAGGCTTCTCTTCTGTTCTCCCTTCCCACAGTGGCGAGAGGAACGCTTCCGGCAGACCAGCGAGAGCACCAACCAAAGGGTGCTGTGGTGGTCCATCCTACAGACCCTCATCCTTGTAGCCATTGGTGTCTGGCAGATGAGACACCTCAAGAGTTTCTTTGAAGCCAAGAAGCTGGTGTAGCCATCCCAGGCTTCCCAGGCCAGCCTTCCTCCCTGGCTGGGGAAGAAAGGACCTCCTGGACTGACTGCTCTCTGGCAGGAGGACTGGTTTCCAGCCATGGGTATTTGGAGGGGAGAGGGGCCACAGCCCAAGCCGAGGGTAGCAGCTTGGCTGGCAATACTGATCAA
The DNA here is from genome assembly GCF_014754425.2 of Oryx dammah. Lineage (NCBI taxonomy): Eukaryota > Metazoa > Chordata > Mammalia > Artiodactyla > Bovidae > Oryx > Oryx dammah. The sequence continues at coordinate 70,697,933 of NW_024070189.1, read as the reverse complement.
GTGGTTGGGTAAATGCCTGCCCCCTCCCCTGGGCCCTTTGCAGTAATCTGGTGAAGCCACCGGGAGCCCTGCTGACACCTCAGAATCACAGTGTTACTGATCAGGGATGTGAGCCTGTTGTCTGGGGTGACTGGGGGGAGGGGAGCGGGTGGGCAAGCCAGTCTTCCTTTGCTAACTTGGAATTTTGACCAGGTTGGGGCATAGCTGTGATTCCCTGCCACCCAGGAAACCTCACTATTCCCTCCTTGGGCCTAGACCCAGCCTGCTGATCCGGGGTGTGTGTCAGTTGAGGGTGGGGTATAGGGAGTTGCAATGTGGGAAAGTAGCCCTGAGGTTGACCCCAGGTTCTTTACGTGGTGGTTCTTTTGGGGACTAAAGAAACTGGGGTCAGGCCAAGCAGAGGCCTTGGTGCTGGTTGGGGATGGGGCCTGCAGAGTCTTAGTTACTGATTTCATTTTCAATAAGTCTAGGTTTGTTACATTGGTTTCCCAATAAAAAAAAAAATTGACTTCTTGTCCAGTGTAAAGTTACTCTACTGCCAGTGGGCATAGCACTGTAGGGTGCTTGAGGAAATGTCAAGTTTTTCCAGTGGGCAAAGCACTTCACATTCTAAGACGAGTACCCACCTGTGGACTTCATTCCTTTCATCTTCTCCATACCTTCTAGTGTCAGTGGGTGGTGGTCTTGCCCAAAATCATGCAACAAGTAAGTTGTGCAGTTGGTGCTAAAATCCACATCATTTCTTCTGAGCATTTGCCATCTCACCAACCTTTCCAAAGCAGGAGGACAGAATTGTTCTGCTGCTTCAAAAAAGTGCCCAGTTAGTGAAGGTAGTGTGCAATGATCAGAGGAGTGCAACACGTGTGGGAAGAACAGGAAGCCCTGGGCTGGGGGCAAGAGGAAGGTACTGATGGGCTTAACCAATAGCATGGAATCTCAACAAGGACTTTGAAGGAGACGAAGGATTCTGATAAGGCGGACAGGGGTGATTGAAGGGAACAGAGGCAAACAGCTGGTGTGGAGATAGGCATTGTTTCAGCTAGAGTTGAGGGAGCAATGAGAAAGCTGGAAAGGAAAGTTGGTTAGTATTAGAAAGTTGAATCCCAGGTAAGAGATTTGGACATTGCCAAGTGTTTAACAGAGTTTTGAGTATTAGAACCCTATGAAAATAAATAGGAGGAAGGTTAATTTCCTCGTGGCTCAGCCATAAAGAATCCTCCTGCCAGTGCGGGAGATCTGAGTTTGATCCCTTGGTTGGGCAAATCCCCTGGAGAAGGAAACGGCACCCACTTCTTGCCTGGGAAATCCCATGGACAGAGGAGCCTGGCAGGGTACAGTCCATGCGTTTGCAGAGTCAGACATGATTTAGCGACTAAACGACAACAATCTAACTAATGAGATGGGGTGGGAAGGCAAGTTTGGGGACTACTTGAACTGCTAGGAGAATGTAGTCAACACATACTGCCACCTAGACCTCCACATTTAGGGAGGGAAAAAAAAATTAACAGCTTTAAATGACAGAAAAACTGACGATAGTTAACCTCATTACTGACATCATTCAGTAGTATGGTATATTAAAAATGAATTAACCAGTAGGGATGTGCTCAGTCGTTTCAGTCATATCGGACCCTGAGCCTGCCCACAGGGGATTTCCCAGGCAAGAATACAGGGGTGGGTTGCCATTTCCTTCTCCAGGGTGAACCAATAGGGATAGTCCATGCTTTATGCCCATTTCCTTAGCTGTTACCTTGTGTCTTTTTTGTTCCAAGAGCTCATGTAGGAGATATCATTGTTACATTTAGTTGTCTTTTCTCATTGGGCCCTTCTTGGCTGTGACAGTTTCTCAGACTTCCCTTGTTTATTGACTTCACAGTTTTCAGGAGTTCAGGTATTTTGTAGAATTTCTCTGAATTGCAATTCCTCTGATATTTTTCTCATGATTAGACTGGGGTCCTGGGTTTTTGAAAGAGCACAGAAAGAAAGTGTCATTCTCATCCCATCATAGTAAGGGTACTAATTATCAACATGACTGGATATCACAGTTTAAAATTAGTTAAGGGGCTTCCCGGAGAAGGCAATGGCACCCCACTCCAGTACACCTGCCTGGAAACTCCCATGGATGGAGGAGCCTGGTAGGCTGCAGTCCATGGGGTTGCTAAGAATCGGACACGACTGAGCGACTTCACTTTCACTTTTCACTTTCATGCACTCGAGAAGGAAATGGCAACCCACTCCAGTGTTCTTGCCTGGAGAATCCCAGGGAAAGGGGAGCCTGGTGGGCTGCCGTCTATAGGGTCGCATAGAGTCGGACACGACTGACGTGACTTAGCAGCAGCAAGGGGCTTCCCTGTGGCTCAGTGGTGAAGAATTTGCCTGTCAATATAAGAAACATGGGTTCAATCCCTGATCTGGGAAGATTCCACTTGCCAAGGAGCAATTGAGCCCATGTGCCGCAACTATTGAGCCTGTGCTCTAGAGCCTGGGGGCCCCAACTACTGAAGCCCTCATGCCCTAGAGCCTGTGCTCAGAACAAGAGAGGCCACTGCAGTGAGAAGCCTGCACAACACAGCTAGGGTGTAGCTCCCGCTTATTACAGCAACCAGATAAAAGGTCGAGCAACAATGAAGGCCCACCACAGTCAAAAAATAAAATTAGTTTTAAAATTATTAATTTGGATTTATACATGAAATCTGATTTCTTGAGGTAGATCTAATACTAGAGAGGCTTCATTCTGAGATGACAACAATTAGCTGGGTTGAAGAGTCCCCTTAAGGTAAGCTTGTGCTTTCCAGGCCAGTCCCATCTCCCAGTTTCCATCATTGGCCTTACCTGACTGGTCTCTGCAGGGGTCACCCTTGCTTTTGTCATCAGCTAAATCAAGGCTGGATTTGTCAAGGTTTTAATATAAGGTACGGTGACCTGGCAGAGCTCAGCAGGAAGGGACCAGTGGGTTGTATGCTGGGTTAAAGGGAGAAACGGGGCTGCTGGGAATAATTAATTTCCTACGCATAGTGAAGTCCTCTCAGAACCAGTAGTTGAGATCATAGACTGTGCAACCAAACTACGTGGGCTTATATTCTGAATTACCTCTTCGTGCCATAGTTCACTCGTTAAAGAGGGCATAAGTACAATACACATAAAGACAGAGATAGCAGTAGTAAAGAATTTGGAAAAATGACTGGCACATAGTAAGAACTCAACTGATGTTATTAGCTATTTATTAGAAACCTTAAAGTTTGCCTGGAAGAACAGAGATAAGTCTAATAACTTTCCCGTTCTCTTTTCCTAGGTGGAAATCTGGCCCAGGCAGGGGCTAAGTTCCCACTGTTGACAAGGCCAATATGGGAAGTCAATTTTACTCCCTTCTTCAGTTCTCAACTCAGCTCCACGAAATACTCCTCCCCTGGATGACAGCTGTCATTTATATAGCATTGATGATTGTGTCCATCACTGTACCAAGTGTGTGCTTTTCTCCTTTAATCCTCACAGCAACCATATATATCAGGAACTGACCCAAAACACAACCAAACTAGGAGAGTCAGGTTTCAAATACAGCCAGTCTGTCTTTAGTACCAGTCTCCAAACTACTACTTGAGGTAGTAGGCTGAACGCAAGACAGCCTTGAGCTTGGCCCTGCCCACCTCCAAGCTTGTTGTGGACAAAGAATTTGGAAAAATGACTGGCACATAGTAAGAACTTAGGGTGACGGCAGGACTACTCAGACGCGCTTCCCGCCTTCCCCTGGTAAGAGGAGGAAGATGCAGATTATCCCAGGGCGCTGGTTTGGAAATCTGGAGTTTAAATCCAGTCCCAGCCCGTTGACTTGAGCGCTCTCCCGGGCCTCAGCCTCTTGAGACCTCCAGAGGTCCCCGGAAGAAAGTTACCAGTTCAGGCGGTTGCGCGTTCATGTCTTCCTTCGAACGCGGAACCTTTGACACCACAGCTTCGGGGAGCAGACGGCGTAGACGGAGCAACGGACCCAACGGACCAAGGGGCGGGGCGGACGGGCTTAGGCGGGGCGGGAGGCGGAGGCGCCGCGTAGGCCAGGGAGGCCGGGCTGGCCCGGCTTGGTAGCTCTGTACCCATGTGCCGCCGCCTCCCCCAACGATGTTCCCCTCCCGGAGGAAAGCGGCGCAACTGCCCTGGGAGGACGGCAGGTGAGCTCGGCGGCCGGCCCGGTCCCCGTCCTCCCGGGTGCCAGTTCTTTCCGGGCCACCGCGAGGAATCTAGGAGCCCGAGGCCGTTGTGACTCCGTCTCTGCGGGGCTCTCTGAGGGTCTGTGTTTCTCTTTGGGGGTCTCTGTCTGTATTTGGGTTTCTGTTTCTCTCTGTTTGCGTCTTTGGCTCTACCAGTCTCCGACACTCGGCGGGTCTGTATTTCTCCTTTGATTTCCCTTTGTGAGTTTCTGTCCCTCTGTGCGAGTCTCTCTCGTTATGAGTCTCTGTGTTTTTCCACTGACTTCAATTTTTATGCGGATATTAGAGTCCGTTGACCTTTCTCAGTGGATCTCTTGTCTGTCCCTGTTTTCAGAAGGTCTGTATTTCGTTTCTCTGGTCTCTGCCTCCCCCATCACATGCCTGTAGACTCAGACCCTACACTTGTGCTTCCCCATTCTTTGCTGAGCCCCCAGAAGAATACACCAGACAGAAGCTCTGTACTCTGCCTTGCTGGCCACTGCCTGGCTGGGGCTGAGTTCTCCTCAGACTTAACATTAGTTCATTTCCGGTGCAGCTGTACTTGAATGTGGCCTGCCCCATGTGTTAGGTGTGGGGTTGACCCAGACCTTAGTTAGTGGTTGTCACTAAAGCAGAATGGGGATGAGCTGTTTGGCTGTTAAGCTTGGGAGGGACGCCCAGACTTCAGTCTTGAGGTGTACCCTCAAGTCTTCTCAGAACACATGGTAGTGGATCTAGCCTGGTGAATGACACCTCTTTTCCTGAATGTCTGTTAAGTTTGCCCAAAGGTGCCCAGAGACTTTGGAATATAGTGGGCACAACTCTTTATCTTTGGGAATTTTTCAGACTTGCTGTTGAAGTAAGAAGACAGGAATATAGTAGAAAGCCTAGACTGTGGATTTAGGCTTGGACCAGAATCCTCTTTAATAGCCATGTGACCAGAGCCAACTTAATCGTCCTCTCAGCTCTTCCATCTCTGAAACAGGGATCATAATATCTCTTCTGCAGGTCTATATGAAGATATAAAGGAGATCACACATATTTAAAAGTCTTGACACTATGCCTGGCACAGAAAAGATGCCAGTTATCTTCCAGTTACTTTTGCAGTTTGGAGTATTCAAACCTGTGTCACTAAGGTTTGTGTGAGGGAAGAAAGGAAAGGTTATGGAGAATTTCCATTTCCTGATTTTTTCCTAAGAATTTTAGGAAAATAACCATATTCCACAAAACTTTACTGGTATCACTTCATGCTTTTGACACAGGGGTACAAAGATCCATGCAACAGATGCCTACTGAGGTAGCAATTAAGAGTGTTGGCTCTGGAAACAGCCTGTCTTGGTTTGAATCACCCTCTTATTAGCTTTGGACACATACTGATGAAGGAGACAAAACCTCATCTGGTCTGCCTACTCACCTCCAGGAACAGGGTGGCCTGGGCCTGGTAGCTGCTGAGACTGCAGATATGGAGTTTGCCACCAGGTGGCACCAGGAGCAATTGTCAGTGTTCACTGTCCTGAGGAATTCAGTTGTTAGTGATTTGGGCCCTTGCAGCACAGGAAGAGAGTGTCCGGGGGAATGTGATCCTAGTAGGAAGGGAATGCTGGACCAAGGGGACAGAAGGTGAAAGTGCATGGAGTGCCCAATCCATGCCATACCCCTGGGTAATGGTCACTGCTTCTTCTTCCGAAGGTGGGATATTTCCTCATGTCCATCTCCCCGGTCTCTACCCCATCCCCAGCAAGAGCCCAGAGCGAGAATCTATAGAGGTTCCAGCCTTCCCAGGCCAATAGCAGGATTGGCCTCTGCTCTTCCCCAGCGGAAACCCCCACCACATGACAATGGGGGGTAAGTCAGAAGTCCTGCAAGGTTGTCTTGCCACATTCCCTCTCTGCTGTGTGTGGGACCTGGGCCTGGCTTCAGGGTTGCTTCCAGTTGGCAGTTGTGCCTCTGGAGAGAGAGAGGAGTTGGTCTGGCTTTAGTGTGTGACAAGCATGCCCTGAATGCTTGATCCCTTCCTGTAACTCACTTAGCAAGCCCTCTGCTGTATGACTTGTGCTCAGTACACAGCTATGAATCTGATTACCTGTGAAGAAGACAGGCAAGGACACAGGTGATTTCAAAACTCTTAAATGCTTCCAGGAGGGCAGTACCAGATATTCCAGGAACACAAAGGAGGGAGTATGTATCTCAGTCTGTTGTGTATGTGGGCCTAGGGGCTGACAGTGTGGCCATGACATTGGAGTTTGGCCTTGAAGGATCAATGGGGTGCTTCCAGGCAGGTGAAATAAGGAAAGCCATTTTAGGCAGAAGCAGCAGACTCTGTGAGGGCTAGAGCAGGAAGGAGTATGGTGAGTGGAGAAACTGAATTGCTCAGTGTGTAGCACTGGGTGAGTGGCAGGAGCAGCTGGAGATGGGGCCAGGTTACAGAGGGGTTTGACTGTCAGATCACGGAGTTTGCCCATTATCTTGTAAACAGGAAGATCATCCATGAGATTTGAAGGGGTCAGAATAGGGCAAGGACCAGGTGAGACTTGAACTAAAAGGTAGGTAGTGTGTGAGGGAAGAACAAAGGGTACTTAGGAGGTAGAATCTAAATGCTGTGGTAACTAATTGGTAGTTCTCAGAGATTATAAAGTAAATTGCTTTGCTGATTATTTCAGAAGACAGGAAGCTGCAATTTTCTTGGATTCCTTAGTTCCTTCACTGCCCTCAGGAACTTCCAGAGAGAGGGGCAAAGAAACCAAATGACTTCCATCCATTTGTTTTTTTTCCCCAGAACTACCCCAGAGTGTAAGATATTCTGTTGTTTTTCCACCTTCTGAAAGGTGCCTGGGTGCTGTTCCGAGCCCTCAGCTTTCTTTCCCTCTTCCGTTTCTCATCTTTTGTCACATGAGCTGCCCTGGACTGAAGCTTTGAGATGCATTCTGTGAACTGCCTTTGTTGGTTTGGGCCTCACATTGGTTTGGGGACAGACCTGATCTTCCCAGAGTGAACAGTGGTCTTTTCATTGGGGCTGAAACAGTGAAACAGCTTCCCTCTTTGGGGGAGCTTTCTGGTCTGAGAAGTAGGATGAAGCCAAGCTTTCTGATGAGGGTGAACCTGCAGGGGAACAGGTAGAAGGCAGTGCGTGGGGTCTCTAAGGTGGGCTTCTGCCTTCGGCTCTGGACATGAGATGTCGTCCTGGGGAGGGGCAAGTGCAAGGGACAAGGAGTCTCTTCCCTGCCCTCGAGCAGCTCTTGGTCTGATCTGGATGCAGGCACAGAAAGTAAGAGAGCATCGAGCAAGTGGGGCTGCTCCCAGACCTGCGAGTGTTTGGAGGGCCTCCTGGAGGTGGCGTGGCTCAGGCTGAACCTAGAGCTGTAAGCCGGATTCTGATGCATGGTAGCAACACAAACAAAAGCACTAAAGTTGCTTCTGCACTAATTCCCAAGCGCTTGGGGCCGACCAGTCACCTGTGCCTTACTTGTGGGAAGCCAGAGAAGGGTGTGTTCAGGACCTTGGCTCACCTTGCCCTTCTGATCCGCTCCTTGTTCTTGTCCCAGGTCCAGGTTGATGCCCAGTGGCCTCCCCCGGAAATGTTCCGTCTTCCACCTCTTTGTTGCCTGTCTCTTACTGGGCTTCCTCTCCCTGCTCTGGCTGCAGCTCAGCTGCTCTGGGGACGTAGCCCGGGCAGCCAGGGGACAAGGACAGGAGACCCCAGGCCCATTCCGGGCCTGCCCGCCAGAGCCACCTCGTGAGCACTGGGAAGAAGATGAGTCATGGGGCCCCCACCGCCTGGCAGTGCTGGTGCCCTTTCGAGAACGCTTTGAGGAGCTGCTGGTCTTTGTGCCCCACATGCACCGCTTCCTGAGCAAGAAGAAGATCCAGCACCACATCTATGTGCTCAACCAGGTGGATCATTTCAGGTAGGGACCACCTCCAAACTGGTACCCGCTCACCTGGGCCTCACCTTGCCCTGGTCTCTCCCTTGCCTGCTCCCTTTCCTGACAGCAGTCCAGTACCAGGTAGCCCAGGCCTGTGAAAGGCTACCCGGGGCAGAAGCAGAAGGGTGGGAGGTGCTCGACCCCTCTCACTGGGTGTGATGGGAATTTGCGGGGAGGGTTTGGGACCGGGGAGGCCCTGGATCTGGTTTCCATTTTACAAAGGTCCGTGTGGCTGCTATTTGTGTACTAGGCCATACCAGGGCAAGAAGGGGAGTGAGAGACCTGTTGGGCAGGCGTTGCCCTTATTGCCATCGTGGCAGACACGGTGGAGAGAAGCAATGTGGAGGAGGTGCAGGCCGGGCTTGCTGGTGGATTAACTGCAGGGATTAGGGAAAGAGAAGGGTCAAGGGCATGGGTTTAAGGTTGTTCAAAATCTGGCATTAACTTAAAATCCTTGCCCTCACCAAAAAATGCTCCCCTCCATGATCACAATCCGTGCATTACACAGCCCACCCCCACCTCCCTTTCCTCCAGTTCACTCCCCCTGGGGAACATACTCCAGCAATTCTTGGAACCTGCCAGGTCCTTTAGTTCACAATCCTCCCAGTGTTCTCTGCTTTCTTCCTGACCTGACTTGACTACAACTGAATCCCTGATTTCCTACCTGTCCCTGACCTGCTTCTCCTGCCCTCTTCCTCATTTTAGGAGGTGGAAACTCCACACTCCCAGCTGCTCAGGCCAGAAGGTGCTGGGGTCGTCCTCCACTCCTGCTCTCTCATACAGCACATCTAGTCCACCAGCACAGCGTGTCTAGCATCTGCCCTCCTATCATCGCCACTGCTGCCTGAGTTAAGGCATCATCAGTTCATGCCTAAATTATTGTAGCAGTCTCTTAACCTGTCTCCCTGCTTCCACCCCTTACCTTCCAGGCTCTTCTTATCATACCAGCTAGAGTGGTCCTGGTGAACACTGAGCCTCTGCACATGGTGCCTTCACTCTTGGCCCCTCAGTGGCTCGCCATCTCATCCAGGGTCAAAGCCCATGTCCTCCAGGGACCTGTCACCCTCTGACATCATTCCCTAAAACCTCACTCACTCTGCTTGACCACATTGCTGACTGCTCCAGCCTCCAGCCTTGGGAGTCATTTTCGCCTCTGCTCGTAGCCCCATTCCCGTGATTTCCACAGGGCTCATTCCCTCAGGCCTTCAGGTTTCTGCTCACATATCACTCTGTTACGCTGGCTCTCCCTGACAACCTCGTCTAAAAGGACAGCCCCTACCTGCCAGCGTGTTTTATTCTTCTCACATTGCTTTACTGTTCTCAACATTTACCACTCACTGGCTTGTTGCATGTTTACTCAAGTTTTTTTTTTTTTATTAGAATGTCAGCTCCTTGAGGGCAGGGCTTTTATTTCTCACTGCTGTATCTCCCGTGCTCTGAACAGTTTCTGGGACATAGTAGGTGCTCGGTAAACATTCATTAGGTGAGTGGAGGAGCAGCTGGGCAGCCCTGTAGTGAAGTTGGCATCGAGCTGGAGGGCAGCATGGGTGCTGGGGTCTGTTGTGTGGAGGACAGGCTCTCACGTAGAGGCTGGGGGAGAGCAAGCTTGCTGCCCCCCTGCCCAGCTTTGGCACCCTGCACAGGTTCAACCGGGCAGCACTCATCAACGCGGGCTTCCTGGAAAGCGGCAACAGCACAGACTACATCGCCATGCACGACGTGGACCTGCTCCCTCTCAATGAGGAGCTGGACTATGGCTTCCCAGAGGCTGGGCCCTTCCACGTGGCCTCCCCAGAGCTCCACCCGCTCTACCACTACAAGACCTACGTTGGTGGCATCCTGCTGCTTTCCAAGCAGCACTACCAGCTGGTGAGGCCTGGCATGCCTGCTCTGCTCAGAGACAGGCAACACCTACCTGGATGGGGGCTGTGGCCAGAGGAGTGGCAGTTTTGGGGCCCAGTAGCTGGAGGATCCTTCCTAGGATCCTCCCCAGTGGGGAAGCCCAGGGCTAGCTAGAGGCGTGAGAGAGGAGCAGGACCAAGCATTCCAGTTAGGGAGGGTTTCTGCCTCAGTAGCAGAACGCCTCATGTGAACTAGCTTCAGAAGCCCTGTTCTTTGCCTCTCAAAATGGAAAAGTCTGCTCAGCCTATCAGACAGTTGTCACCAGGACATCATTTCACTTTCCGTCTCTCAGCTCTGCCTTCTCTAGACTGGATTTACTTTCAGACATTCGCAATGCAACATAGTTGTTGTAGCTGCAACCTGCATCTGTCTAGGCCCAAGTCCAGTGGAAAATGGAGCTCCTTTTTCCAGCAGCCCAGACAGCAGTCCCACAGCTGCTCCATGCTGGCTCTTGATTGGCCTGTCTTGAGTTATGGCTAATCCCTGAATCAGTCACCATGGTAGGGGTGGGAGTGGGATGGTGGGGTGGGAAGAACTGAGTGGCTTAGACCCCCATCTCTTGCTCCTCTGTTCAATCTGTGGCTGAAGCCAGCTTAATGTAAATGAAGCCTGAAGTCATGGCAAAAATAAATGTCTGACATCTGACTTCAGACACTGTCTCTTTCTTCCATACAGAGGAAGAGACAAGGGCAGAGAGACCCTCAGGAGAAATAGGAGTAGGGGACCAGGCAGAAATAGAGCAGGAGCTGGCACTGTGCCCATCATCAGCTCTTAGAGGTCCCCTCCCAGCAGTCAGACATTTTTGAGAAACTGTTCATCTCACACAAATCCAAGGCCCCATTAGAACAGGCAAAGGAACCTGGGGTATGCTGACTGTTCCCCACTGGTACCACAGAGGTTATAAGAACCAAAACCATCTGAGTGTCCATTCATAGGAAGAGGAGGAAAGGGGGCCTGTCCTGGCCCCACTTGGGCTTGGGACCCCCAAGTAGGAGACCAAAGAGCATCCCTGGGAGGATGGGGCAAGTGACACTGCCTGTCTTTGTGTCAGTGCAATGGGATGTCCAACCGCTTCTGGGGCTGGGGCCGAGAAGATGACGAGTTCTACCGGCGCATCAAAGGAGCTGGGCTCCAGGTAATGCTCCCCCACCCCCCACCCCGCCACTTCCTCAGTCATCATGGCAGTCCTGAGGTTCCTCTCTGCCTTCAGATGAAGTTCCTGGGGCTGGAGATGGCACCCCTGGTTCTAATCCCAGCCCTGCCCCCGACTAGTACACCTCTCTTAAAGAATGGGAGTACAGGCCCCTGCCTGTGGGCTGTTACCTAGTGGTGAGGGCCAGGGCTCCAGGAGAGGCAGCCTGATCCAGCTTCCTTTGGCCTCCTTAGCTTTTCCGCCCTTCGGGTATCACAACTGGGTACAAGACATTCCGCCACCTGCACGACCCAGCCTGGAGGAAGAGAGACCAGAAGCGCATCGCGGCTCAAAAACAGGTGATGGCTGATCTCTTGGTCAGGGTGGACAGGTGCTGGCTGGTCCCTTGATCAGGGGTGTACAGGTGCTGGCCAGTCCCTTGGTCAGGGTAGGTATGTGGTATATAGGGAACCAGCGGGCCCAAACTTTTCACCAAGTTCTCATTGTGCCCAAATGGTCCCATCCTCCCCTGCTTGGCCCAGGTCATTGTGGGCATTCTGCTTGGGCACAGGGCCCTCTTCTGGTGGCTGCCATGGTCCCTGGGCCTTGTGGGTCAGCCAAGACATCAGAGGCCATTTAGGCTATATGTGTCAGGTTGGGTGGGGACAAGACTCAACTGAAGGTGCCAGAATCCCAGGCAGACCTGGGACACAGGAGTCCACGTCTCTCAAATAGCCTCTTCTCTCAGAGCCAGATTAGTTGAACTAGAAAACACTTGGTCTCCTGCTGATGGGGATGTGCAGCCATGGGCAGGAGACTTCCTGTCTCTGAGCTTCCCTTTCCCCTCTGTGGGACCGTAGGACCTCTGATGATGAGATCATGGGAGATCAGTGGACAGCTGGCACCTACCAAACCCTGAGTACATGCTCTCTCCCCCCTTCCTTCTCAGGAGCAGTTCAAGGTGGACCGGGAGGGAGGCCTGAGCACGGTGAAGTACCGTGTGGATTCCCGTACAGCCCTGTCTGTGGGCGGGGCCCCCTGCACTGTGCTCAACATCCTGCTGGACTGTGACAAGGCCGCCACCCCATGGTGCACATTCAGCTGAAGGCTGGACAGTAAGGGAGCTTGTGCCTACAGGCCACACTGCTACTCACGCCCAGGACAAAGCCTTGGCCCAGGCCCAGCTCCAGTAGGACATGGAGTGGCCTGAAGCAGTGGCCAGCCAGCCACATATTTGCAGCATCCTGGCTCCCAAAGGCAGGTTTGAGCCAGGACAGGACACACATGGTGCCTGGGATGCTACCAGCAATAAACAGTGATGGAGAGAGGCTGAGGCTGGGACATGGCTCCCAACTGGGGCTCTCCACCCTGCCTTACTGCTTGCCTTGCCCCGCCCTACCCTCCTTTGTGTGCTGAGAACTGCAGGTTCCTCCCTTTGGACTGCCTCATGCAGAGATACAGTTTAGAAGCCAGGCCACTGATGTGGGTGGCCAGGGCCATCAGGAGGGTTAAAACTGCAGAGACCAGTGTGCAAGCCCTACAAAGGGAGCAGCTGAGACCAGCTCTGGCTGGCTGTCACCATGCAGGAATGTGAGCCTAGTGTTGCCAGATCTTCTGATTTTTCAAAAGAAACTAGAATTCTGGATTCTTGAATGAAATTGGTTTATTTATTTTAATTGGTTAATTTTTAAACGATAGCAACTAATTCAAACTTTTAAAAAGTATGGCAGGCCGAACCTGTGGCTGAGGGGGAAGGGAATGGGGCAAAAGAAGACATTTTTCTTTGTTAAAAGCTGGCAAGGAGTTGGGGCAGGGCTGGGGACGATGAGGCCAGGGGAAGCTCAAGTGGGAGAGAAGCCCAAAGCACAAGATCCCTGTTCCCTCCCTCAGCCCAAGGGGTGCTTCATCCCATCTCACTAAAATGGACGGAAGAAGATCACAAGACTGGAGTGAGGGTAGTCAGCTACATTGCGGAGACTCACTCAGTCATCGCTTGGGAAGGGAAGACCGTGTTCCTGAGGTGGGAGGAAGATGAGAAGTAGAATCCCCGGAGTGCTCCCACAGTGTGAGGAGAGATTGCTGATGGTCACTGAAAGCAACAGAGAGGGAGGGTGGGGAGCCAGGGGAGATGGTGGAACCATCTGGAGGGAAGCCCAGGGCCAATGAGAGGGAAATGAGGGACCCTGAAAGGTAAATTGCTCCTTCAAGGCATTTGACTACAGAAGATTTGGGGCAGAAGTTGGAAGAGACTGGGACCAGTTAAGGTTAGTTTGTTTAACAATAAACAGGACACCTGAAGTGCCAGAGGAAAGATTGAGGTCCCCAGATACAGGAGGGTAGATTCACATCTCTACTCCAAAAAGGCTCCTCCTCCAACGCTGGTCTTCGGGTTATTTTGTGCAGTTGTGTGGGTTGTGCACTGTACAACCTGAGCATAAACCAAGAGATTTCAGCAAAGAGGAGTGGAGGGAGTGAAGAACTTCAGGCTTCATGTAACTGGTGAGACTTAGAAGAGAGGGTCTTTGGGATTCAAAATTGACTTCACCCAGCAATTCAGCTTTTACTTACTACAGTGAAGGGCAAACAGATCTTGATGACAGTGCAAGGGTAGTAAAGGGACTTTCTCGACTTGAGGCCCAGGGGAGGGGAATGGTGCACTTTCTGTATGCTGGTTTCCTGGACAACCCTGACTGTGTCATCTTGGACTTAAGTCACGAAGCCTTTTGGAGTTGGAGTAGGTACGACTGCCCGCAGCTCTATACTCACCTGGCAAGTAAGACAAAAAAGATGGGGGACTCGTTCCTTTGCACCTGCCCTGAGAGGTGGGATGAGCAGGAGAAAAGCAGGATCAGCCCGCTCAGCCTGGGCTGGGTGCATCTCTAACCCTGCACTCCCACACACTCACGACCACCACTACCACCTCCATGATCCAAACAGCAGAAGGCAACCCCAGGCCAGGCCTGAGGCAGCTGTAATCTTCAGCCCACCCTCCCCATCTCGAGCCTTCCCTAAACCTTTCTGGGAGAGCAGGAGAAGGCTAAGAGCTGGTCAGTAATGAAGAAGCAGAGAGCTCTTCCGCTGCCTCAGCACCTTGGCAGCTCCTCTCGAGTGGAACAGGCGCCCCGGCCTTGCTGGTCAGTATGTGACTGATGTGAACCCAGGATATAGGAGTACCTGGCACGTGCTTCGCCTGTGATTCTGTGATGACAGCCGGCACTTGTTGAGCATTCTCAACGTACAAAATTTAGTACACTGGTTTATTTCATGTAGGTCTTCACCTAGGAGCTGGGCCCTGTTTTATTAACCTGTTTTATAGATGAGGATGGTGGAGCACAGAGAGGTAAGAAACTTGCCCAGGGTCGCAAGGCTGGTAAGTAGTGGAGCTTGGGATTTGGATCCCTGGAACCTGTCTTCTGAGCAGGAAAAAAACTGGAGAAAACCTAGGTGATTTTGGTTTGGCAGTGAATTTTTAGATACCAAAAATATGATCCATGAAAGAAATGGTTGATGTTAGACTTTTATTAAAACTTTTAAAACTTCTGCTCTGTGAAAGCAACTGTTAAGCGAATGAAAAGACAAGCCATAAACTAGAAAAAAAATTTGTAAAGCATGCCTGATAAAGGACTTGTACCCAAAATATACAATGAGTTTTAAAATTCAACAGTAAGATAAAAACCCAAGTAAAAAACAGGCAAAAGATCTGAACAGACACTTCATCAACAAAGATATGCAAATGGAAAATAAGCATATGAAAAGATGCTCAACATAATTTGTCATTAGGGCATTGCAAATTTAAAACAACAATGAGACACTAATACATACCTGTTAGAATGCCTAAAACCCAAAAAACTATCAAGTGCTGGTGAGGACGTGGAGCAATGGGAAACATTCTCACTGTTGCAGGTGAGAATGCAAATGATAAACTCACTTTGGAAGATGGTATGGTAGTTTCATACAAAGCCGAGCATAATCTTACCATATCAGTGAGCTCACTGCTAGGTACTTTCCCAGCTGACTGAAAATTTGTGTCCTCACAAAAAACTACATGTGAATGTTTTATGGCAGATTTATTTGTAGTCACTTAAGTACAAGAAGTGACCAAGATTTCCATCAGTATGTGAATGGATAAAAAAAAACTAGTGGCACATTTATACAGTGGAGTACTATGCAGCATTAAAAAGAAGTGAGCTACCAAGTCACAGAAAGACACGGAGGACCATAAATGTGGCTGAGTGAAGGAAAACAGTCTAGAAAAGGTATGCAGAGGATTCCCTTTTGGTCCAGTGACGGGGACTTCGGGGGGCATAGATATGATCTCTGATTAGGGAAGTAAGATCCTAAGTGAGCCTTAATGTATGCAAATTTTAAGAAAAATTAGGAGGCAAGAGGATCACAGGAAGGAATGCACACTACGGGAAGAAAATCTAACTGCCTTACATTACAAAACAGCCTCACTGAAGAGGATATGGGAGAAGGTGCTGACCTAAGTAACACTGGAAAGTATGCCATCTGTAAGACTAAAGTCAAAAAAGTGCATGTGTGCAGGATCCTCTAGTAGTTTCCCTTAGGGATGTGGTATGCTTGCTAAATTGGAGAAGGAAATGGCAACCCACTCCAGTACTCTTGCCTAGAAAATCCCATGGACAGAGGAGCCTGGTGCAGGCTACTGCCCATGGGGTCGCAAAGGGTCGGACACGACTGAGTGACTTCACTTTCATGCTTGCTAATTTGCTTCAGCCATGTCTTGACTCTGTGATCCTATGGACGGTAGCCCACCAGGCTCCTCCATCCATGGGGTTCTTCAGGCAAGAATACTGGAGAGCGGGTTGCCATGCCTTCCTCCAGGGAATCTTCCCAACTCGGCGATCAAGCCTGGGTCTCTTACATCTCCATTGTCAGGTGGGTTGCTTACCACTAGTGCCACCTGAGAGGCCTTGGGGGCTTGGGGTATGGCATAACAATTCTGCATATTAGGATTGGAGAATCAAGTGACTGGACGGTGGGAGCCAGTTTCCTTACTATAGAGTAGGAGTTTTTTAGCAAAGAGCAGAATGCTAGAATGATTCATGTGATGATGGATGAAAGTTGAATAAATCATTATGAATTTGCATTAAACTTAATTATACATAGAAACATAGATATGTGTATACACAGGTATCACACCTGTGTATTTCCTTGTTCTGTCAGCTGAGAGGACCTGGAAGCAATGGCACTCCAGTAGCAATGAGCACACTAGTGCTCACATCATGGTTTCATTCTCCAGTGACAGGAACCACGACTGCTGGGATAAATGGTTGAGTCAAAGGCTAGGGTGGAAAACCTACAAGATGAGCCTGGAGCATCTTTTAGTTTCAGAAAGTAAGGAAATGTTTTTTTTAAGATTGATGGGGGGGAGTGGTTGCTTCCCTGGTGATCCATTGGTTAAGATTTCATCTTCCAATGGAGGGGGTGCAGGTTCAATCCCTCGTCAGGGAGCGAAGAACCCACATGCCTCATGGCCAGAAAAACAAAACATAAAACAGAAGCAATATTGTAACAAATTCAATAAAGACTTCATAAGTGGTCCACATAAAAATTCTAAAATAAATTTTTTTAAAAAAATTCAGAGTATTGTCAAAGGAACACAGGAGCCAGCTTAAAGGGTTCTCAATGGGCAAAACTGGGACAACTGTAGCAAAAACAAAGGAATATGGGGTTATGACCCAATGTATAAAATAAATACACTGATAAATAGGAGAAGAGAGAAGCATCTTATGCAGAATTATTTCACATAATTTACGCAGATGCTCTGCCCTCAAGGAAAGGGAGCATGACTACCCGTTGTTTAAGCTGTGGACTGCTGATAGTGACTTCCTTCCAGAGTACAGTGTGGAAACGTGTGTGTTGGGGGAGAGTAACTCTAGAATGGAAAAACAAACACTACCCCAGCCAGGTGATCAAGGACACCACCGACAGTGATAAGTGATCTTGATCGTATTATCCTTGATATGTTGTAATGAAAATGATACTTTATGTCAGTGGTCTTCCTTCCCCAAATCAAAATCCGAGTCTAGTCATAAGAAAATCAGCAGGACTTCCCTGGTGATCCAGTAGTTGGAAATCTGCCTGCCAGTGCAGGGCACACAGGTTTGATCCCTGGTCCAGTAAGATTCCACATGCCACAGAGCAGCTAGGTCCATGTGGCACAATTGCTGACACCCAAACGCTCTAAAACCTGCGCTCTGCAACAAGGGAAGCCACCGCAATGAGAAGCCCACAGACAACAACTAGAGAGTAGCCCTGAGCTGGCCGCAACTAGAGCAAGCCCACACAAAGCAGCGAAGACCCAGCACAGCCAAATAAAAAGGAAGGAAGAAAGTAGCCAACACACAGCTGGTATATATTTTTTTAAAGTTTTAAAAATAACAAATTCCAATAGATTGTATCTTAGAAAACACCTGACCAGTGCTTCTCAAATCTGTTGAGGTCATCACATACAAGAAAAGTTGGAGAAACTGTCACAACCAAGGGGAGCCTAGGAGACATAACAGTAAATGTAATATGGCATCTTCAATGAGCTCTTGGAGCAGAAAGAGGACATTAGGTAAAAACAAAAATTGAATAAAATACAGTTTTAGTTAAAAAAATGTATTAGTATTGGTTCAGTAATTGCTGTGTAATAAAGGTACATACCAGTTGAAGTTGTTGATAATAGGTGCAGGTAGATGGGCACATAATAATATCTGCAATTTTCCTGTAAATCTAAAAATGTTCTTTAAAATAGTATTTTTCAAAAAAGAGGAAACAAAGCTATGTGGGGGAAGCCAAGAGGAGGCTGCTTTTGAAAAGCTGAAGTCTAAGTAGCCCTGGTTCATGGAGGTTGAGCAGGGGTAGTTTCAAAGGCACATGCTTTCCTCCTCCTGGTTTCCTCTACTTGCCTGTCTAGTCCTCAGTTCCAGCCCAGGTTCTTCTGTGAGTCTAGAGTTCAAACAGAGAGGCTTCAGGTTGGGGCAGGAGATGTTTGGCAGTATCTAAAGACATTTTTGGTTGTCACAACTGAGATGATAACAGGCATGTAGTTGGTAAGAGGCCATCAACGTCCAACAT
Organism: Oryx dammah; assembly: GCF_014754425.2. NCBI lineage: Eukaryota > Metazoa > Chordata > Mammalia > Artiodactyla > Bovidae > Oryx > Oryx dammah. Next base: position 70,679,715 of record NW_024070189.1, on the reverse strand, counting down.
CGTACAAGACAACCCCACCCCCAACAAATAATTATCCAGCTTCAAGTTCTATAAGAGATGGGAATACCAGACCAGCTTACCTGTCTCCTGAGAAACCTGTTTGCAGGACAATAGCAACAGTTAGAACTGGACATGGAACAATGGACTGGTTAAAAGTTGGAAAAGGAGTATGTCAAGGCTGTATATTGTCACCCTGCTTATTTAATTTATATGCAGAGTACGTTATGTGAAATGCCAGGCTGGATGAACCCCAAGCTGGAATCAAGCTTGCCAAGAGAAATAACAACCTCAGATATCCAGATAATGCCACCCTAATGGCAGAAAGTGAAGAGGAACAAAAGAGCCTCTTGATGAAAGTGAAAGAGGAGAGTGAAAAAGCTGGCTTAAAACTCGGCATTCAAACAACGAAGATCCCATCACTTCATGTCAAATAGATGAGGAAACAATGGAAACAGTGACAGACTTTATTTTCTTGGGCTCCAAAATCACTGCAAATGGTGACTGCTGCCATGAAATTAAAAAAACGCTTGCTCCTTGGAAGAAAAGCCACGAGAAACCTAGACAGTGTATTAAAAACCAGAGACATCACTTTGCCAACAAAGGTCCGTCTAGTCAAAGCTATGGTTTTTCCAGTGGTCATGTATGGATGCTGGGCTTCCTCAGTGCAGGTACTTCCAAATCAGAGGGAGGAAGGGACAGTGGCTAAGTCAAAAAAGAGAGACTATCATTTCCCCCCCATTTAAGCTAGACTATCTAATTGGATTACTCACTTGGGTGATGTTTGGTTCCAGAATTTCAGGACGAAGCACAGGAGGCTTCTAGGAAGAAGCTGCAGCAGGAGAGCCCAGAAGCTTCAGACAAGACACAAAGCAAGGAGTACTGGGGCCCAGCAGAAATGGCTGCCCTGTGGACACTGACAGAGCATTCAAGGGCTACAGGACAGGACTCCTCCACTTTGAGAAGAAATCTTGTTTCTTTGGGTCTGGAGCAGGGCCAGTACCAGTCCCCTTGGAGGTTAAGGACTCTTTAGGAAGAGCAGCCAGACAAGTTTGAGATGGCAGAATCCCCCAGAATCCACAAACCATAGAGATGAGATGGGTCTATTCTTAAGTATTTGTTGGGTTTGTTACTTTCACTAGCGAGCCAGTTGCCAGCTGCAGGGACTCCTTGAGGCCATGTCACAAGTCCTATCACCTCAGGCCATGGCTGTGAGAGAGTAGGTCTCCTTTGCACCCAGAAGTAGGTTGGAGGCTTAGCCCTGGATTGAACTTGTTCTTCTGGACCTTCCCATTCTCTTCTGGGAAACTCTCCATCCAGCATGCAATCCAAGTGCATAGTGGAGTTTGATGGCAGAAGAGGAGAAGGAACCATATGAGATACTGTGGTCAGCCCTGACATTGAGTATCTCAGGTGTAATAACCAGGTGTAATGTCTGGGTTAAACCAGAGAAACAGAATTAGTAGGAGATATATTATTTATATATATGTGAAACTGACTCATGTAATTCTGGAGGCAGGCAAATCCCAAGATCTGAAGGGCGAGTCATCAAGCTGGAAACCCGGAAGAGCTGATGTTTTTATTTCATTCTGAGTTCAAAGGCCTGAGAACCAGCGAGCCAGTGTTGGAATTCCAGTCCAAAGGCTGGCAGGCTCAAGACACAGGAAGAGCCAGTGTTTCAGTTCAAGTCTGCAGGCAGGAAAAAACAGGTGTCCCAATTCAAAAGCAGCCAAGCAAGAGGAATTCTCCCTTACTAGGGGGAGAACTTTCTGTTAGATTCAGGCCTTCAACCAATTGGGTGCAGCTCACCCATATTAGGGAGTGCAATCTGCTTGATCAGTCTGCTGCTGCTGCTGCTGCTAAGTTGCTTCAGTCGTGTCCGACTCTGTGTGACCCCATAGATGGCAGCCCACCAGGCTCCCCTTTCCCTGGGATTCTCCAGGTAAGAATACTGGCGTGGGTTGCCATTTCCTTCTCCCGCTTGATCAGTCTACCAATATAAATATTAATCTTATCTGAAAACACTCTCACAAACACACCCAGAATGATGTTTGACCAGAATGTCTGGGCTCCCTATGGCCTAGAACAGGTCAACCCATAAAATTAACTGTCACTTTGGGTTTCCTGAGCTACCAGCTCTGCCAGGTGGATCTAGTAAGGCAAGGTGCCTTGTCCACCTCATTGGACCTCACCCTACTCATCATCAATCTCTTCCTTGAACAGACCTGAAAGGAAATACAAAGTTTCTCTGCATTTTTGACTCCAGCAGCCATGAAATTGCACTTTGCTCAAACTCCTACTATCAGAGTCCTTAACTGGCTGAGGGCCCCAGCTGCCACACTTAAAATCCATCATATGCTTTACTGAGAGCACACCTCCTGTGGGTTGCTCTAGTCCTCCACTCAGAAAGGACTCCTTTTTTGGCACCCAAACATCTCTCTCCCTCTCACTTGTGGTCAGACTTTCATGGAAATGACAACTTTCCCTATCTCTTCTGGCTCCCTCCCTATTTCAGGCATTTCCCCCAATAAAATAATTGTGCAGTTAATCATCTCTTAGTGTCCACTTGTCCAGGGATCTAGACTGACACACCGATTTCTCCTCCTTCAAAGAGGCAGTGTTATCTAGAAAGAGCACACATTTCAGAGTCAGACAGACCTGGACTGCAACCTGAACTTCCCCCACTTGCTGTGTATCATCTTATTTGAGTCACAATGTCTCTGAACTTCAATTTGGCCAGAGTTGTTGAATGATTAAATAAGATATTAAAAGATAAGAAGCTTGAAATCCAAATTTCTTTCTGTAATTTAATATCTCAGTCTATTTGGGCTGTGATGACAAAAAGATCATAAATTTTTTGTTGTTCAGTCGCTAAGTCCTATCTGACTTCTTGTGACCCCATGGACTGCAGCACACTGGGCTTCCCTGTCCTCCACTGTCTCCCGGAGTTTGCTCAAACTCATGTTCATTGAGTCAGTGATGCCGTCCAACCATCTCACCCTCTTCTCCTCTTGCCCTCAATCTTTCCCGGCATCAGGGTCTTTTCCAACCAGTCGGCTCTTCCCATCAGGTGGCCAAAGTATCAGAGCTTCAGCTTCAGCATCAGTCCTTCCAGTGAATATACAGGGTTGATGTCCTTTAGGATTGACTGGTTTGATCTCCTTGCTGTCCAAGGGACTCTCAAGAATCTTCTCCAACACCAGAGTTCGAAAGCATCAATTCTTCAGCACTCAGTCTTCTTTATGGTCCAACTCTCACATCACTACTGGAAAAAACATAGCTTTGACTAGACGGACCTGTGTTGGCAAAGTGATGTCTCTGAGTTTTAATACGCTGTCTAGGTTTCTTGTGGCTTTTCTTCCAAGGAGCAAGTGTCTTTTAATTTCATGGCAGCAGTCACCATTTGCAGTGATTTTGGAGCCCAAGAAAATAAAGTCTGTCACTGTTTCCACTGTTTCCTCATCTATCTGACATGAAGTGATGGGATCTTTGTTTTTTGCATGTTGAGTTTTAAGCCAGGTTTTCACTCTCCTCTTTCACTTTCATCAAGAGGCTCTTTTGTTCCTCTTCACTTTCTGCCATTAGGGTGGCATCATCTGGATATCTGAGGTTGTTATTTCTCTTGGCAAGCTTGATTCCAGCTTGGGATCCATCCAGACTGGCATTTCACATGATGTACTCTGCATATAAGTTTAATAAGCAGGGTGACAATATACAGCCTTGACGTACTCCTTTCCCAATTTTGAACCAGTCCATTGTTCCATGTCCCGTTCTAACTGTTGCTTCTTGACCTGCATACAGGTTTCTCAGGAGACAGGTGAGGTGGTCTGGCATTAACATTTCTTTAAGGATTTTTCAGTTTGCTGTGATCCATGCAGTCAAAAGCTTTAGTATGTAGTAAAGCTTTACCAACAAACATTTATTTCTCACAGTTCTAGAGGCTGGAAAGATCAAGATCAAGGTGCCAGCATATTTGTTGTCTGGTGAGGCCCTCTTCCTGGTTCATAGGTTGTTATCTTCTGGCTGTGCCCTCACGTGTCAGAGGGACAAGGGAGCTCTCTGGGCCCTCTTATATGGGCACTAATCCCATTATTCAGCGTTCCACTCATGACCTAATCACCTCCCAAAGGCCACCGTCTCCTAATACCATCACATTGGGGGTTAGGATTTCAATACACGAATTTTGGAGGAGGGCGACACAAACATTCAGCCTATAGCATTTAGCTACCAGTGCTGCACTACTGCTGTCAATTTTGATAAATGCACCATGGTTATGTAAGATATTAACCTTAGGGGGAGGTGCGCAAGGGATCTGTAGAAACTTTCTATAATATCTTTATAATTTTCTTATAAATATACAATATTCCCAAAGGGAAAAAAAATTAAAGATGTTACAAATGAGCGATGTAGCAGTTGCTCAATAAGTGACATGAGCCTGCCCTACCGTTCAGGCTGGCAGAACTGAGAACTGCCTCTGCCACTGCGTCTGCCCGAGCCATGACCCCTCACCCACAAGTAAGGTTTGGTTGTGGACTCCCCAAGCTGTGATATTGGAAAGAAAGAGTATTGTTTCATTTAATAGAAAGGTCACTATTTGGTTGTCTGATAGTTCAGCACTGAGTACTTGCTCACCTAGGAAGGGAGGAAGAAGTTGGTCCTTGGTAACTATCCCCAATGTCCCTGCATCACAGAGGCCTCTCTGACTCCCATTCTAGCGTTCACAGGCATGCGTCCGGACACATACGCAGAAGTCCCGTTTATTGTCTCTCCCCTGCCCCCATCCCTCTAGAACATCATCCTCCTGGGTTCAGAGCTGAGGTGTCACTATTATAGCCTCGGTGCCCAGGACGGTGCCTGCTGCCTTGTAGTTTTTATGGAATTGAAGTTCCCTGGTGTGGGTTCCAGCCCCCAGGTTCAGCCACTGTTTTTTGGGCCTCCTCTGCCCTACAGGCTGGTGTCTTGTTCTCCTATCCTGCCCTGAAGACCTAGTACCACCCTTCCCCCATACCTGGGCTCCCTCTTTGTTCACTGGCTCTTTCCACCTGTCTGCCAGCAGCTGCCATGCTCTCTGCCAGCCTTAATTCTGCTTCATTTAGGCTCATTTGTACCAATTTCCTTTTAAAGAACTCCCCTGAAGAGCAGCACCTGTTCTGGGAGGCCCAGCTCCCTTTTCCTAATCAGCCCAGGGCCTTGTAGGGGAGGCACCCCTGACATGGCACTTTTCTCCCCTCTGGGAACTAGCTGGAGCAGAGCCCAGTTCGCAGGCCCAACAGCAGGTATTTCCTGGGAAGCCTCTGCCAGGACAGGAGCAAGCCTGGAGAGACTCAGAGATGCTCAGTTCCTGCCGGGCTTGTGGTCGGTAGACATTCTGCGAAAATTCTGAATTTAAGAAGACGGGAAGGCCAAAGTGCTATAGGAGCTGCCTCCCCTCCTGAGGCAAGGGGAGTCCTCACTGCGGGGCTTTAGACCTCAGACTGTCCTGAGGGCTACAACCCAGGATGAGGGTCTGTTCTACTTGGGAAATTGGAGTGAGGAGGAAGTTTGGGAGAGGTGTCCTTGCCCCAGGGAATATTTTCATTTCACCCTGACAGCTGGCAAAACCAGAAGGCCTCATCGACATAAATTTTTGCCCAACCAGAACTCCCCTTTCTGTGTAGTCTTCTAGAATCTTGTCTCAGCATGAGGAGACCTGACTCTGCTAAGCACATTTTCACATCCTCCTCTCACTTCTGTGCTGCAGAAAACTCATTAGCACATTTAATTCCTCTTGGTTTTCACAGAAATGAAACCAAAGCGGGAAGTGGGGGAGGCAGAAACAGAAGGGCCTAGGAGACTCACCTGGAAGAGAAGACATTCCCGGGGCTGGGTCAGCCGGGGTCATAGGATGAACTCTGGCCTCAACTAGATGAGGTCTGAGTCCCATCTCCACCATTAATTCACTGCAACCACAGGCAAGTCGCTGAATCTCTTGGAGCCTTGGTTTGCACATTTCTAAAGTAGAAGTTTTAATACCTGGCTGCTGAGAATAAACGAGATAACATCAGTATCTAGTATAGTACGTGGTATTTGATACATAAGGAGTACCCGATGAATAGTACCTTTCATTACCATTGAAAGGCTTCAAAACAGTGAATGAGGTCATCTTTATCTTTTTTTTAAATTATGTGACTCTATATGAAATCTCTGGAATAGGTAAATCTATAGAGACAGAAAGTGGTGGCCAGCAACAGCAGGAGAGGGAATGGAGGGTGATCGCTGATGGATATAGTTTCTTTTGGGGATGAAGAAAATGTTGCAAATCTGATGGTAGTGATGATATTGTAACTCTGTGGATATGCTTAAAAGCCATTGAATTATATCCATTGAATGGGTGAATTACTTTGGCCACTTGATGCCAAGAACTGACTCATTTGAAAAGACCCTGGTGCTGGGAAAGATTGAAGGCAGGAGGAGAAGGGAAGGACAGAGGATGAGATGGTCGGATGGCATCACTGACTCAATGGGCATGAGTTCGAGTAAGCTCTGGGAGTTGGTGACGGACAGGGAAGCCTGGCGTGCTGCAGTCCATGAGGTCGCAAAGAGTAGGACACAACTGAGCGACTGACCTGAACTGATGTGATGGGTGAAATATGTCTCGATAAATCTATCACTAGCATGCATTTGGATGGCGCATTAGAGAGATGAAAGACAAAATATTAAACCTTTTAAAGTAGACTTTTTGCTTTCTTTTTAGATTGGAGACCACTTTTATCTTACCTCAGAGAGTGTCACATGACCTCGTTATGTCAACAATTCTAACCTAAAAGTCTACTGGATCTTGCTGAGGATCGGGAGGACCTCACAGATAGGCCTTGTAGAGAGATACGGGCCATTTCCACAACTACACAAGAGGAATGTGGCCTCAGACCTTGAACTCACGGACTTTTTTTAAAGACAAATCTTCTAGTGTTGACCTATTTGGGGCTGCGTTGGGCTTTAGTTGCGGTTTGTGGGCTTCTCACTATTTGTGGTGTTCAGGCTTAGCTGCCCCGTGGCATGTGGGATATTAGCTTCCTGACCAAGGATTGAACTCATGTCTCCTGAATTGCAAGGCAGATTCTTAACCACTGGACCACCAGGGAAATCAGGAACTCACTGACTTTTTAAACTAAATGCTATTAGCTAGACTGTCCTCCCAGAGAAGGCAATGGCACCCCACTCCAGTACTCTTGCCTGGAAAATCCCATGGATGGAGGAGCCTGGTGGGCTGCCGTCTATGGGCTCGCACAGAGTCAGACACAACTGAAGCAGCTTAGCAGCAGCAGCAGCAGACTGTCCTCCATATAACGTTTGTATTGGTCTAGATTAAAAAGAAAAACAAAAGCAAACCCTCCACAACAACAAAGAAAGAAATGTGTGTTTTCGGGGCTCTGAGAATGTGGCACAGAGAACTGGGGCTGTGTTCCAACATTATAGATTTCAGAGTGTGTCTCCTCCTATGTAGTCTCTATCTGGGAGTTGATATGGAGGTGGCTTTCTGGTGCAAAAGAAAGTTGATGGCAAGAGTTGAACAAAAGAAAAACGTAGGGCTTAGAATTAAGTATTGTATTAAGAAAGTAAACTGTCTAAGGCGAATGATCTAGAACACATTCTAGATTCCCAAACTAGAGCAATGGTCCTCACCCTGGCCACCCACTAGAATCACCTGTGGAGCACTGAAAATGATGGTGCCTGGGTCCACCTCCAGGGGTTCTGATTGAGTTGGTCGGCATAGTACCTGGGTCACCAGGATTTAAAATCTCCCCAGATAATTCCAGTGAGCAGCCATAGTTGAGCATCCCAGGTCTAGAGTGTTCTAGGCCTCAGTTTCTTTGGTCCAGGAACGTATTTACAAAGGATTGTAGTAGGTGGGACAGGGCAAGGATGAGCTCCCTCCTCTATGGGAATAGTGCACATTTCAGAAGACAGGTTAGTTGTGTATGAAACAGCAGGACCCTAATGATCCTTACCCCGCAAGTCTTCTGCCTGCCTTTTGTCTGTGGAAAACTTTAATCAGAGAATAAGTTTAATTAGAGAAGTGAGAAATGTGGAAACAAAGAGAAATTAGAGAAGTGAGAAATGTGGAAACAGAGGCGACTAACTAGTAATAACGCAGTCATTAGGCATAGTCAAGGACCTTAGTTCTTTCTCAAGGGCTGTAGATAATATTCTGAGCCACGTCGTGTGAGCTGTCTTATCGATACCAAAACCCCAGGTGGAGAAGTTAGCTACACGGTGACCAGACTGTACCCAGGACTTGAGCTGCCACAATTCTGATAATTGACTGCAGAGAAATGGAAATAAGTGGACTCTGGAACTGAAGATTAATGGTACCTAAAACAATCAAGAGATGCTGGTCAGACCACTGATGACCAATTTGAAGACGACTGTTAGAGATGATTGTGCTGTTTCTGCATGTGACACCCCGCCCCCCAACCATCTGTCTATAAAAGCTCTCACCCCTGCTTGTCAGGGGTGGTGAATCAGCCTTTGGACAGATGTCTGCCATCCTCTCCCCCCAGCTGCCAGCATCTGAAATAAAGCAAACTTTCCTTTCCACCAACCTGGCCTGTTTATTGGCTTTGGGGTGGTAAGCAGCCAGACCCTCCCACACATACCTTTTGGTAACATGTGTATAAGGGCCAGTCTTTACCCAGGAATGGAAGTGATCAAGTTTAGTTAAAGTAGGAAATGTCATGACTCCAGACAAAGAGCCTAAACAGTGAAGGCAAGACTGGAAGCAATCGTGGAGGGCCATGTCATAGCTTAGTGGCTTTCATGCCCCACCGTAGATCCAGAGGGTGTCCTGGAGAAGGGGACCCCAGGGAGGAAGGGAGTAGGCTGGAGGGGCACCGGGCAGCATGTTCTGCTGGACTGCTTTGTTGCCTTGGTCTCAGAAAAGCTCCAGTCCTGGGCTTCCCTCTCCCTTGAACATTTTAGGGCCTTTTTAGGAGATGGGATCACTCCCCTCACCAAGTCTGGGAGTGGAGTTCCATGGGAGTTGGCCGGGCAAGGGAAGGAGGGAAGGTTGAGCTGGACTTTGAAATGTGGGTGAGCTCTCTAGCAGAAATCATCAGGGTGTCTTGGAATGTCACTTGAGTGGGACGTTGGAAGTCCAAGAAGTTCTTCTTTGGTGTTCCAGTATTTCTTTCAGAATCCTCTATGATGCTGACTGGTTTAAAAAAAAAAAAAAGGAAAAATATTCAAGTCAGAAGTCAGTGGATTGGACTAGAACAAAGATCTCATAAAAATGATCTCAAGAAATGATCAGTGTCAGATCCGGCCAATGCATTGCTGCTAAGTCACTTCAGTCGTGTCCGACTCTGTGCAACCCCATAGACGGCAGCCCACCAGGCTCCCCCACCCTGGGATTCTCCAGGCAAGAACACTGGAGTGGGTTGCCATTTCCTTCTCCAATGTATGAAAGTGAGAAGTGAAAGTGAAGTCGCTCAGTCGTGTCCGACTTTGCGATCCCATGGACTGCAGCCTACCAGGCTCCTCCACCCATGGGATTTTCCAGGCAAGAGTACTGGAGTGGGGTGCCATTGCCTTCTCCAGGCCAATGCACTAAGAGCTAATAATTTAGATCGAAGGGGGCCACAGAGACAGGCTGATTTGTTTCCAGTTACTCTTTTCTACTGTGACAAGTGAAAAATAAAAAAATTAGCAGCAACAACTGCAACTCGTAGAAGTCAAAGATCGTAGATTAAAATGGCCTTCCCAAAGGATAGATGCATGAGTGCATGTCCAAGTCTTTGTCACTCAATGGACTGTGTCCTGCCAAGCTCCTCTGTCCATGGGGTTCTCCAGGCAAGAATACTGGAGTGGGTGGCTTTTATCTTCTCTAGGGGATCTTCCCACCCAGGGATCAAAACCTGCCTCTCCTGTGTATCTCCTGCAGTGCAAGTGGATTCTTAGCCACTGGGCCACCAGGGAAGCCCCCAAAGGACAGGTGGTAATCTCCAAACTGCCGACAGTTAATGAAAGGGGGGCTGCTTTACCGGTGCTGAGAATGAGCGGGAAAAGGTTCAATAGATTGTTGGCACAGAAACATATAGAATAAATTTTGGCCCTGAATCCAAAATGAGGCTTCTCTCTCAACTGTAATATTAAAAAGAAGAAATTTTCATTATAGTGTTTGGTCTGTATTTACTTCCTGTGGAAGCTTTTACTGAGGTTATCAACCATTCTGGGGGAAATGATTGTGGACATAATGAAAGTTACAATGAACACTACACTTTTTTTTTTTTAAAGTAAGAAAGTGCTTCTATTGCTTAGAAAATCTCAAACATTCTGGACTGAATTCTTAAAATGTATGTCAGTATGCTCTCATAAAAAACATAAAGTGAGACACTTATGTAATTAAAAAATTTAGTAGCCACATTGAAAAATATATAAAGGCACAGTTGAAACTCATTTTAATAATATGTCTTATATAACTTGGTATTTCCAAGATACAGCATTTCAATATAAATCAATGTATTCATTTTCATTAATGCAGTATTGGAAATGACATATATACCTAGCACATCCACCACAATACAAAAATATCTAATAGGATGCAATTCTAAGGTGAAATGTAGTCCTACCAAAATAGTACATTGCTTCAGTTTTTAAATTAACATTAAAAGTTCACTGCAGTTTGTGAAGATAGATTCTGAGCAGCCACCTTTTGGTCATCAGTATCTAATGAGCTTCCCAGGTGGTGCTTGCGCATGGGTGGTCAGTCGTTAAATCGTGTCCAACTCTTTGCGGCCCTATGGACTGTGGCCCACCAGGCTCCTCTGTCCATAATATTTTCCAGGCAAGAATACGGGAGTAGGTTGCCATTTCCTTCTCCAGGAGTCTTCCTGACCCAGGGATCAATCCCACATCTCCTGCTTTGCGGGCGGATTCTTTACCTGCTGAGCCATGGCACAGTAATAAAGAATCTGCCTGCCAATGCCGGAGAAGCAAGAGACTTGGGTTCGATCCCTGGGTTGGGAAGATCCCTTGGAGAAGCAATGGCAGGCTAATTCAGTATTCTTGCCTGGAAAATCCCAGAGAGAGGATCCTGGCGGGCCACAGTCCATGGAGTCACAAAGAGTCAGATATGACTGAGCAAGCACTCAAGAGATATAGTGAGCACTTTGACTAAGGATTTGTGTATTTGGATACAACTACCGGAGCATTGCTTGAGAACCTAGCATATGGACAACAGTCCTCAAAACCCCTAGGCCATTAAGGGGAGGATATATCTGAAAAGGCACCAAGTATCTGAAGGAGGTCATTTTACAGCCAAGATTACTTAACCCTCAAGGATCGCATTCAAAACTGATGGAGAAATCAAAAGCTTTACAGACAAGCAAAACTAAGAGCATTTAGCACCACCAAACCAGATTACAACAAATGTTAAAGGGACTTCTATAGGCAGGAAGCATAAGAGAAGAGACCTACAAAAACAAACCCAAAACAATTAAGAAAATGTCAATAGGAACATATATATCAATAATCACTTTACATGAGTGGATTAAATGCTCCATCCAAAAGACACAGATTGGCAATAGATACAAACACAAGACCCATATATATGCTGTCTACAAGAGACCCACTTCAGACCTAGAGACACATATAGACTGAAAGTGAGAGGATGGAAAAATATATTCCATGCAAGTGGAAATCAAAAGAAAGCCAGAGTGACAATTTGCATATCAGACAAAATAGATGTTAAAATAAAAAATATTACAAGAGATAAGGAAGGATACTACATAATGATCAAGGGATCAATCCAAGAGAAAGACATAACAATTGTGAATATTTATGTACCCAACATAGGAGCACCTCAATACATAAGGCAAACACTAACAGACATAAAAGGGGAAATTGATGGCAACACAATAATAGCAGGGAACTTTAACACCCCACTTACACAAATGGACAGATTATCAAAATAGAAAATTAATAAGTAACACAAGCCTTAAATGACACACCAGACCAGGATATTTTCAGGATATTCTAACCAAATGCAGAAGAATACACTGTCTTCTCAAGTATACATGGAACATTTTCCAGGATTTGGGTCACAAATCAAGCCTCAGTAAATGTAAGAAAATTGAAATCATATCATGCATCTTTTCTGACCACAGTGCTATAAGATGATATCAATTACAGGAAAAAGATTATAAAAAACACAAACACATGGAGATTAAATAGTATGTTTCTAAAACACACACAAATTACTGAAGAAATCAAAATGGAAATAAAAAAATTCCTAGAAACAAATGACTATGAAAACATGGTAACCCAAAACCTATGGGATGCAGTGAAAGTGGTTCTAAGAGGGAAGTTTATAGCAATACAATTCTACCTCAAGAAACAAGAAAAACAGAGAATAGACAATCTGACTTTACAACTAAAACGATTAGAAAAAAAAGAACAACAAAAAAACCCAAAGTTAGTAGAAGGAAAGAAATCACAAAGATCAGAACAGAAGCAAATGAAAAAGAAATGAAAGAAACAGTAGTAAAGATTAATAAAATTAAAAGCTGGTTCTTTGAGAAGATAAAATTGACAAACTATTAGCAAGACTCGCCAAGAAAAAAAGGGAGAAGAATCAAATCAATAAAATTAGAAATGAAAAAGGAGGGGTTACAACAGAAAGCAGAAATACAAAGGATCAGAAGAGACTATTACGAGTAACTATATGCCAATAAAGTGGACAACCTGGAAGAAATGGACAGAGTCTTAGAAAAGTTCAGTTATCCTAGACTGAATCAGGAAGAAATAGAAATTATGAACAAGCCAATTACAAGTGCTGAAATTAAAACTGTGATCAAAAATCTCCAAAAGAAAAAAAAAACAACAAAACAAAACCAAAAGCCCAGGGCCAGATAGCTTCACAAGTGAATCCTATCAAACATTTAGAGATGAGCTAATGCCTACCCATCTGAAACTGTTTCAAAAAACGTCAGAGGAAGGAACTCTTGCAAACTCATTCTACAAGGCCACCATCACCCAGATACCAAAATCAGGTAGTAAAAGTTTTAGTTGCTTCATTGTGTCTGGCTCTTTGTGATCCCATGGACTATAGACACCACCCGCCGCCAGGCTCCTCTGTCCATGGGATTCTCCAGGCAAGACTACTGGAGTGGGTTGCCATGCCCTTCTCCAGGGGATCTTCCTGACTCAGGAACTGAACCCAGGTCTAACACATTGCAGGCAGATTCTTTACCATCTGAGCCACCAGGGAAGTTAAAACCAGTAAAGACATCACAAGAAAGAAAATTACAGGCCAATATCACTGATGAACATAGATGCAAAAATCTTCAACAAAATTCAATGAAACAGAATTCAAGAACACATTAAAAAGACCATAGACCATGATCAGGGCCTCCCTGGTGGCTCAGCAGTAAAGAATCCACCTGCAGTGCAGTACCTGCAGGAGACACAGGTTTGATCCCTGGGTTGGGAAGATCCCTGGGTTGGGAAGATCCCCTGGAGGAGGGCATGGCAACCCACTCCAGTATTCTTGCTTGGAGAATCCTATGGACAGAGGCGCCTGGGAGGCTAGAGTCCATACGGTCACAAAGAGTTGGACACGACTGAAGCAACTGAGCATGCCTGCATGCACACCATGATCAAGTCAAGTTTATCCCAGGGATACAAGGATTCTTCAATACACACGAATCAGTCAATATGATACAGCATGTTAAAAAATTAAAGATAAAAATCATATGATAATCTCGATAGATGCAGAAAAAGCTTTTGACAAAATTCAGCACTCATTTATGGTAAAAACTCTTCCAAAAATGGGCACAGACAGAACTTACCTCAGCATAATAAAGGCCATATATGATAAATGAAGAGAAGAGGAAAGCAAGGAAGAGAGGGAAAAGTACATCCAATTAAATGCAGAGTTCCAAAAAATAGCTAGAAGAGACAAGAAGGCCTTCTTCAATGAACAATGCTTAACAATAGAAGAAAACAACAAATGGGGAAAGACTAGAGATCTGTTCAGGAAAATTGGAAACATATAAGGAGCATTCTGCCCAAAGGTGGGCACAATAAAGGATAAAAATTGTAGAGCCCTAGTAGACTCTGAGAGCTTCCCTGGTGGCTCAGATGATAAAGAATCCACCTGCAAAGTGGGAGACCTGGGTTCTATCCCTGGGTTGGGAAGATACCCTGGAGAAGGGAACGGCTACCCACTCTCGTATTCTGGCCTGGAGAATTCCATGGACTATATAGTCCATGGGGTTGCAAAGAGTCAGACATGACTGAGTGACTTTCACATGTTAGTAGACTCAGAAGAGATCAAGAGGAGATGGAAAGAATACAAGGAATAACTGTACAGAAAAGACCCAAATGAACTGGATTACTATGATGGTGTGGTTAGTCACCCAAGAGCCAGTCATTCTGGAGTGCAAAGTCAAGTGGGCCTTAAGAAGCACTGCTGTTAATAAAGCTAGTAGATGGAATAAAATTCCAAAACTATTCAAATTCCTAAGGGATGATGCCATAAGGTTTTGCATTCATTATGTCAGCAAATTGGGAAGACCCAGCAGTGGCCACAGGACTGGGAAAGGTCAATCCTTATGCCAATTCTCAAAACAGGTAGTACCAAAGAATGTGCTAACCATTGGACAACTCCACTCATCTCCCATGCTAGTAAGGTCATGCTTAAAATCTTGCATGCTAGGCTTCAGCATAATGGTGAACCAAGAACTTCTAGATGTCCAAGCTGGGTTTAGAAAAGGAAGAGGAACTAGAGATCAAATTGCTAACATTCGCTGAATTATAGAGAAACAAAGGAATTTCCAGAATTCATCTATTTCTGTTTCATCAACTATGATAAAGCCTTTGACTGTGTGGATCATGACAAATTGTGAAAAGCTCTTAGAGAGATGGGAATACCAGACCATCTCACCTGTCTCCTGAGAAACCTGTATGCAGGTCAAGAAGCAACAGTTAGAACCCTGTGTGTAACAGCTGATTGGTTCAAGATTGAGAAAGGAGTATGACAGGGCTGTCTGCTGTCACCCTGTTTGCTTAAGCTATATGCTGAGCACATCATGAGAAATGCCAGGCTGGATGGGTTACCAGCTGGAATCTAGTTAGGCAGGAGAAACATCAACAACCTCAGATATGCAGATGATACCACTCTAATGGCAGAAAGCAAAGAGCAACTAAAGAGCCTCTTGATGAAGGTGAAGGAGGAGATTGAAAGAGCCAGTTTAAGACTAAATATTAAAAAAAAACTAAGAGCATGGCATCCAGCCCCATTTCTGCATGGCAAATAGACGGGAAAATGTGGAAATAGTGACAGATTTCCTCTTCTTGGGCTCTAAAATCACTGCAGATGGTGACTGCAGCCATGAAATCAGAAGACAATTGTTTCTTGGCAGGAAAGCGATGACAAACCTAGACAGTGGGTTGAAAAGCAGAGACATTACTCTGCCAACAAAGGTTCGTATAGTCAAGGCTATGGTCTTTCCATTGGTCACATATGGTTGTGAGAGCTGGACTGTAAAAAAGGCAGAACACCAAAGAATTGATGCCTTTGAACTGTGGTGCTGGAGAAGACTCCTGAAAGTCCCTTGGACACCAAGGAGATCAAACCAGTCAATCTTAAGGGAGAACAGCCCTGAATATTCACTGTAAGGACTGACGCTGAAGGTGAAACTCCATTATTTTGGTCATCTGATGTGAACAGATGACTCATTGGAAAAGTCCCTGATGCTGGGAAAGATCGGAGGCAGGAGAAGAGGGCTTCAGAGGATGAGATGGCTGGACAGTATCACTGATGCAGTGAACATGATCTTGGGCAAACTCCTGGAGATGGTGAGGGAAAGGGAGGCCTGGTGTGCTGCAGGCCATGGGGTTGCAAAGAGTTGGACATGACTGGGCAACTGGACAACAACAACATGATAAACCTACAGCAAAACATTATTCTCAATGGTGAAAAGCTGAAAGCATTTCCTCCAAGACCAGGACCAAGACAAGGGTGCCCACTCTTGCCACTATTATTCAACATAGTTTTCAAAGTCTTATCTACGGCAATCAGAGAAGAAAAAGAAAAGGAATCCAGACTGGAAAAGAAGAAGTAAAACTCACTGTTTGCAAATGACATGATACAATACATAGAAAATCCTAAAGATACTATCAGAAAATTATTAGAGCTAATCAGTGAATTTGGTAAAGTATCAGGAAACAAAAATCAATACACAGAAATCACTTGCATTCCTATACACTAACAACAAAAAATCAGAAAGAGGAGTTATGGAATCATTCCCATTTGCCATTGCAACAAAAAGAATACAATAGCTAAGAATAAGCCTACCTAAGGAGACAAAATAGCTGTGTACAGAAAATTATAAGGCACTGATAAAAGAAATCAAAGATGACATAAACATATGGAGAGATATTCCATGTTCCTGGGTTGGAAGAATCAATATTGTGAAAATGACTATACTACCAAATGCAACCTACTGATTCAGTGCAATCCCTATCAAATTACCAACGGTATTTTTCACAGAACTAGAACAAAAAATTTCACAATTTGTATGGAAATACAAAAGACCTGAAAAGCTAAAGTAGTCTTGAAAAAGAAGAATAGAGCTGGAGGATTCAACCTTCCTCACTTCAGACTATACTACAAAGCTACAATCATCAAGACAGCATTGCACTGTCACAAAAACAGGAATATAGACGAATGAAACAAGATAGAAAGTCCAGTCATAAACCCATGCACCTATCAGCACCTTGTCTTTGACAAAGGAGGCAAGAATATATAGTGCAAAAAAGATAGTCTCTTCAATAAGTGGTGCTTGGAAAAGCCACGTGTAAAACAATAAAATTGGAATACTTTCTAATACCATATACAAAGATAACCTCAAAATGGATTAAAGATCTAAATGTAAGACTAGAAACTATAAAACTCTTAGAGCAAAACATAGGCAGAACACTCTTTGACAGAAATCATAGCAAGATCCTCTATGACCCACCTGTTAGAGTAATAGAAATAAAAGCAAAAATAAACAAATAGGGCCTAATTAAACCTAAACGCTTTTGCACAGCAAAGGAAACTATAAACAAAGTGAAAAGACAACCCTCAGAATGGGAGAAAATAATAGCAAATGAAATAACTGACAAAAGATTAATTTCCAAAATATACAAGCAAACAAAACAAAACAAATATACAAGCAACTTATGCAACTCAATACCAGAAAAAGACACAACCCAATCAAAGAGTGGGCATAAACAGACATTTCTCTAAAGAAGACATACAGATGACTAATAAACACACGAAAAGATGCTCAACAACACTCATTATTAGAGAAATGCAAATCAAAACTACAATGAGATATCACCTCATACTAGTCAGAGTCAGTTCAGTTCAGTTCAGTTCAGTTGCTCAGTCGTGTCCGACTCTTTGCGACCCCATGAATTGCAGCACGCCAGGCCTCCCTGTCCATCACCAACTCCCGGAGTTCACTCAGACTCATGTCCATCGAGTCAGTGATGCCATCCAGCCATCTCATCCTCTGTTGTCCCCTTCTCCTCCTGCCCCCAATCCCTCCCAGCATCAGAGACTTTTCCAATGAGTCAACTCTTCACATGAGGTGGCCAAAGTACTGGAGTTTCAGCTTTAGCATCAGTCCTTCCAAAGAAATACCAGGGCTGATCTCCTTCAGAATGGACTGGTTGGATCTCCTTGCAGTCCAGGGGACTCTCAAAAGTCTTCTCCAACATCACAGTTCAAAAGCATCAATTCTTCGGCGCTCAGCCTTCTTCACAGTCCAACTCTCACATCCATACATGACCACAGGAAAAACCATAGTCTTGACTAGATGGACCTTTGTTGGCAAAGTAATGTCTCTGCTTTTGAGTATGCTATCTAGGTTGGTCATAACTTTTCTTCCAAGGAGTAAGTGTCTTTTAATTTCATGGCTGCAGTCACCATCTGCAGTGATTTTGGAGCCCACAAAAATAAAGTCTGACACTGTTTCCACTATTTCCCCATCTATTTCCCATGAAGTGATGGGACCGGATGCCATGATCTTCGTTTTCTGAATGTTAGGCTTTAAGCCAACTTTTTCACACTCCACTTTCACTTTCATCAAGAGGCTTTTTAGCTCCTCTTCACTTTCTGCCATAAGGGTGGTGTCATCTGCATAGCTGAGGTGATTGATATTTCTCCTGGCAATCTTGATTCCAGCTTGTGTTTCTTCCAGTCCAGCGTTTCTCATGATGTACTCTGCATAGAAGTTAAATAAGCAGGGTGACAATATACAGCCTTGACGTACTCCTTTTCCTATTTGAAACCAGTCTGTTGTTCCATGTCCAGTTCTAACTGTTGCTTCCTGACCTGCACACAGATTTCTCAAGAGGCAGGTCAGGTGGTCTGGTATTCCCATCTCTCTCAGAATTTTCCACAGTTGATTGTGATGCACACAGTCAAAGGCTTTGGCATAGTCAATAAAGCAGAAATAGATGTTTTTCTGGAACTCTCTTGCTTTTTCCATGATCCAGCGGATGTTGGCAATTTGATCTCTGGTTCCTCTGCCTTTTCTAAAACCAGCTTGAACATCTGGAAGTTCACGGTTCACATATTGGTGAAGCCTGGCTTGGAGAATTTTGAGCATTACTTTACTAGTGTGTTGGAGAAGGCAATGCCACCCGACTCCAGTACTCTTGCCTGGAAAATCCCATGGATGGAGGAGCCTGGTAGGCTGCAGTCCACGGGGTCTCCAAGAGTTGGACAGGACTGAGCGACTTCACTTTCACTTTCATACATTGGAGAAGGAAATGGCAGCCCACTCCAGTGTTCTTGCTTGGAGAATCCCAGGGACAAGGAAGCCTGGTGGGCTGCCATCTATGGGGTTGCACAGAGTCGGACACAACTGAAGTGACTTAGCAGCAGTAGCAGTTATTAGTGTGTGAGATGAGTGCAATTGTGCAGTAATTTGAACATTCTTTGGCATTGCCTTTCTTTGGAATTGGAATGAAAACTGACCTTTTCCAGTCCTGTGGCCACTGCTGAGTTTTCCAAATTTGCTTGCATATTGAGTGCAGCACTTTCACAGCATCATCTTTCAGGATTTGAAATAGCTCCACTGGAATTCCATCACCTCCACTAGCTTTGTTATGCTTTCTAAGGCCCACTTGACTTCACATTCCAGGATGTCTGGCTCTAGGTGAGTGATCACACCATCATGATTATCTGGGTTGTGAAGATCTTTTTTGTACAGTTCTTCTGTATATTCTTGCCACCTCTTCTTAATACCTTCTGCTTCTGTTAGGTCCATACCATTTCTGTCCTTTATCAAGCCCATCTTTGCATGAAATGTTCCTTTGGTATCTCTAATTTTCTTGAAGAGATCTCTAGTCTTTCCCATTCTGTTCTTTCACTCTATTTCTTTGCATTGATCGCTGAGGAAGGCTTTCTTATCTCTTCTTTCTATTCTTTGGAACTTTGCATTCAGATGCTTATATCTTTCCTTTTCTCCTTTGTTTTTCGCCTCTCTTCTTTTCTATTTGTAAGGCCTCCTCAGACAGCCATTTTGCTTTTTTGCATGTCTTTTCCATGGGGATGGTCTTGATCCCTGTCTCCTGTACAATGTCATGAACCTCATTCCATAGTTCATCAGGCACTCTATCTATCAGATCTAGGCCCTTAAATCTATTTCTCACTTCCACTGTATATTCATAAGGGATTTTATTTAGGTCATACCTGAATGGTCTAGTGGTTTTCCCTACTTTCTTCAATTTAAGTCTGAATTTGGTAATAAGGAGTTCAAGATCTGAGCCACAGTCAGCTCCTGGTCTTGTTTTTGTTGACTGTATAGAGCTTCTCCATCTTTGGCTGCAAAGAATATAATCAATCTGATTTCGGTGTTGACCATCTGGTGATGTCCATGTGTAGAGTCTTCTCTTGTGTGTTGGAAGAGGGTGTTCGCTATGACCAGTGCATTTTCTTGGCAAAATTCTATTAGTCTTTGCCCTGCTTCATTCCACATTCCAAGGCCAAATTTGCCTGTTACTCCAGGTGTTTCTTGACTTCCTACTTTTGCATTCCAGTCCCCTATAATGAAAAGGACATCTCTTTTGGGTGTTAGTTCTAAAAGGTCTTGTAGGTCTTCATAGAACCGTTCAACTTCAGCTTCTTCAGCATTACTGGTTGGGGCATAGACTTGGATTATTGTGATATTGAATGGTTTGCCTTGGAAACGAACAGAGATCATCATCAAAACATCTACAAACAATAAATTCTGGAGAGGATGTGGAGAAAAAGGAAACCTCTTGCACTGTTAGTGTAAATTAGTGAATGGAGCTTCCTTTAAAAACTACAAATAAAACTACCATATTGAAAAAAAACACAACAAACTGCCATATGACTCAATAATCCCACTACTGGGCATATATCCTGAGGAAACCATAGTTTAAAGAGACACATGTACCCCAATGTTCATTGCAGCACTATTGACAATAGCTAGAACATGGAAGCAACCTAGACGTCCATCCGCAGATGAGTGGATAGAGAAGCTGTGGCACATAATACGACGGACTATTACTCAGCTATAAAAAGGAACACATCTCAGTGAATTCTAATGAGACGGATGAACCTAGAGCCTATTATACAGAGTGAAGTAAGTTAGAAAGAGAAAGACAAATATTGTATATCAATGCATGGCGTCTAGAAAGATGCTACTGATGAACCTGTTTGCAGGGCAGCAGCAGTGGAGACACAGACATAGAGAATAGACTTGTGGACACGGGGAAGGAAGGAGAAAGTGGGACACATGGAGAGAGGAGCATGGAATCACACTATCATATGTAAAATAGATAGCCCGTGGGAATTTGCCGTATGACTCAGCGAACTCTAACTGGGGCTCTGTGACAACCTAGAGGGGTGGAATGGTGTGGGAGGTGGGAGGGAGGGTCAAGAGGGAGTGGACACGTGTAGATCTACGGCTGGTTCATGTTGATATATGGCAGAAACCAACACAATATTATAAAGCAGTTATCTTTCAATTAAAAATAAATAAAATTTTTTGGCTTCATATGGAATAAACGAAAGTAGATCTGTATCTCACATACTATATAGAAATAAATTACAGCTAGCTTAAAGATTTAAAGTGAAAGGCAAATTTTAAAAGCCAATATAGAGGAATATCTTTAAGATCTTAAGATAGGACATAATTCACTAAGCAAGATACAAAAAGTGAAAACTGCAAATGGAAAGTTTGATACATTTGGCTACATTAAAATTAGAAATATCTAATTCATCAAAAGGTACCATATGTGTTCATGTTCTTCTTTTTCTCCTTCTTTCCACTTCCTCCCATCCCCTCCTTCCCTTCCCTTCCTGAAACATTCAGTACTAAAAAATTAGGTGAGGACAGGTCAGGTATTTTGTCACATTAGAGGGTGAAGGGAGAACAAGGGTGGCTCAAAGGAGGCGTCAGAGTCCAAGTAGCATGGAGGCATCTGCATGGGAGATGTACCAGAGGCCAGAGAGATAAGCAGGGAAGCAGAACAGGGGCAGCAGCCTGGAATAAGGTGTTAGAGCACAAAGGAAGTGTGGAAGGCATCTGGACAGGATGCGCATCCTTTTAAATATACAAATATGTGTTTGAATATATATGCTGTCCACGATTTGCAAAATAACACAGGAGGTAAAGGAAATAGATGTGTGGCAAGGCAGGATGAGCCAAGGGTGGGAAGTTTGGTGAGTCTTGATGATGGGTACACTGGGCTGTATTAGTTTACGCTTTTGTACGTCCAAACTTCTCCCTAATAAGCATTTTTCAGTGTAAACACACACACACCACAGTGAATCTGTAGAAGAATTGTGCTATGCATATAAGTGATGTAGGATTTTAATTTATAACACAGGACTTCCCTGGCGGTCCAGTGGCTAAGACTCAGATATCCAAATGCAAGGGGCCTGGGTTCAATCCCAGGTCAGGGAACTAGACTCCACATGCAACTAAGACTGGGCATAGCATACATAAATGAATGAATGAATAAAATATATATATATATATATCTTTAAAAAAAGAAACTATAACATATTTAAAGGAAACAAAACCCTCCATGTCAACAATAGACAAACAATCTGCTTCCTGGAGAAGGAAATATAAAGACCAAAAAATCTGAAAGAATTTCTGACCCATAGTAGTCAGAAAAAATCCACATCAAAAGCACAGTTAGGGACTTCCCTGGTGGTCTAGTGGCTAAGACCCTGTCTTTCCAATGCAGGGTGCCTGGGTTTGATTCCTGGTCAGAAAACTAGATTGCACATGCCACAGCTAAGACTTGGAGCAGTCAAATAAATAAATAAAAATAAATAGAAAAGAAAAAAACACAATTAGATACTAATTTATCTTTATCAGATTGACACAAATTAAAAGCTGTGTTGCTAAGTCTCAAGCACTGCTTGTAGGAGTGTAAGTTCATCAGTTGTTCTGGCACCATTTAGCCAAGTATAAACTCTTATACGCGTGCACCAGAGCATGGGAGTAAGAAGACCGAAGGTAAACTTGCCTGTAATTAAAAAAAAAACAAAAACAAAAACTGGAAGTAAGCCAACGTCTGAGGGAACAGTGGATTAGTAATTGGGACACACAATGAGACAACATTAGCAGTGCAAATGTGCTATTTCCATCAATATGAATGAATCCTGCAAACATAAGCTTGAGTGAAAAGGCAAATCAGAAAAACACAAAAAATAAAGCAATACCTTTTGAAAAGTCCAAAGACAAGCAAAACTAAACTACATATTCGGGCTTCCCTGGTGGCTCAGAGGTAAAGAATCTGTCTGCCAATGCAGGAGACACGGGTTCAGTCCCTGGTCTGGGAAGATCCCACATGCTGTGGAGCAAGTAAGCCCATGCACCACAACGGCTGAGCCTGCGCCCTAGCGCCCAGGAACCACAACTCCTGAGCACACAGGCTGCGGCTACTGAAGCCTGTGTGCTCGAGCACGTACGCCACGCAACAGGAGAAGCCACCACAATGGGAAGCCACAGCCACGGTAGCCCTTGCTCACCACGATGGAGAACTCCACATAGCAAAGATGACCCAGCAAAATAAGTGAAATTGTACTAAAAAAAAGAAAACAGCAACACACACACACACAAAGGAAAACCAATATGGTCTTTAACAACACATGCACATACATACGTGGTGAAATATAAAGGAAAGCAGGGAAGATAAAAATTCAAGACAGATTCACCACGGTGGGCGAGGAGGGAGAAGCTTCAAAGACACTCTTAGCGCTCCATTTCTTTCTTGAATTTGTTTTTAATCGGAGGGTAACTGTTTTACAATAGTGTGTTGGTTTCTGCCATACGTCAACATGAGTCAGCCATAGGTATACATGTGTCCCCTCCCTCTTGAACTTCCCTCCTGAGTTCCATTTCTTAAGCTGGATGTTGGGCACTTAAGGGCTCATTTTATTATTTTGATACCTTATATACACATTTAGTCATATACATGTTTTGTGCTGATGAAATATATAATCTTCTGATACAAATTTTAATCAAAACAGAAATAAGACTATTGATATCTATAGTAGTTATAAGCAATGCAGACACTTCCGGCAATGCTCTGTGAGAGCCAGGGTAAGCACACATGCAACCTATGCCTTTGGTCTCAACATCCTCGTATGCACCCTCTTTTCACCCTCGGAAGTTTCGCTGATGGGATCTATTAACAAAAGGATCCTGTGCTCTCAGTGATGGCTGCTGTCACCACTGCTTGTCCCAAGATGAACAGAAATGAACGACAAGCTTAGCTAGGACACTATCAGTTTTTATTACTTAAAGGGAAGCAAAATGAATCAACTGAATTCAAATATTTGAATGGTGAACATTAAAACATAGAATTGAAAGTGAAAGTGAAGTCGCTCAGTCGTGTCCTACTCTTTGTGACCCCGAGGACCTATGTAGCCTACGAGGCTTCTCTATCCATGGGATTCTCTAGGCAAGAATACTGGAGTGGGTTACCCTTTCTTTCTCCAGGGGATCTTCCCAACCCAGGGATCGAACCTGGGTCTCCCGCATCAGAGGCGGGCGCTTTAACCTCTGAGCCACCAGGGAAACCCTATACTATAAATAAATCTTTACTCACCTTCTTTCTAGATAGACAAGAAATACATAAAGATGATCAAAAAAATTTGCACTTTGACCTGAACCAAGTATCTTGTATGGTAGTGGGAGAGCTAAATGTGACAAATGACTGAGTTGTCCAGTTACCTTAATTTTTTAAAAAAGAAAGAGCCTTTGGAAACACTTTAAATATTAAAATAATAAAATTATTTTAAATAATATTAAAATAATAAAATACTTTTTAAAAAAGAGAAAGACACCTAACAGACCCAACCACCAAATGTGAAATGTAGATTTTAGGTGGATCCTTTGGTGGTGGCTCAGAGAGTAAAGAATCCACCAGCAATGTGTGAGATCCAGGTTCGATCCCCAGGTTGGGAAGATCTCCTGGAGAAGGGAATTGCAACCCACTCCAGTATTCCTACCTGGAGAACTCCATGGAGAGGAGCTTGGCGGGCTACAGTCCATGGGGTTGCAAAGAGATGGACACAACTGAGTGACTATCTGTTTCTTTCACTTCTGAACTGAACCAATCAACTATAAAAATATCTTCTTTATAAAATGAGGAAAACGTGAGTAGAGATTGGGTATTAAAAGATACCAAGGTTTGATAGTGGAACTGTGCTTGGATTTAAAAAACAACTCTTACCCTTTAGAGATGAAGCCTAAAACATCTGGGGAAGATGTTATACTAGCTAGAATTTGCTGTGAAATAATTCAGTGGTGGGAGTGGAGAGGGAGGGATAAAGATGAAATAAGAGTGGTCATGAGATGCTCACTGTAGCTGACTGGTAGGTACAAGGGTCCCTTGTCCTCTTTGTCCTTCTCGTGCTTGTGCGAAATTTTCCATGGGAGAAGGGAAGGATGAGAGAGGAAGAGGGAGGGAGAAAGTAGGAAGGGAGATCCTCCGAGCAATGCCTTGTATCTCTCAGACCAAGAGCCCAGCTCGGTGAATAGTCTCTGCTGCCCTCCTGCAGGAGGTAACATCACTGGCCGGAGAGAACCTCAGAGGAGGACGGCCTTGCGCACTATGCCATTTCACTGTTCTGTTGGGGCCAAACCCACACAAAGGGCTGCTGTATCAGAATGCATGGTCTGAGCAGGCCCAGGTATCCAACCCTCGTGCGTTTCACAACTTTGGCCCTTCTCAGGAAACCATGCACAGGAAGTAAGCCCCTTTCCTTTTTTTAACCTCCTGAAATACCACAGCAGTTCTGAGTTTAGTTGGCCTCGGCCTGCAGTGCCTTGAAGCAGGATTCTGGTACCAGAGCCTAAAGCCTGGTACCCCAGAGACTAAAGTCAGGCCAAGAGCACTGAATACTAGCCACCAGACCAGCAGAGCCAGTAGCCAGTGATGAGGCACGGGCCCACCGGCTTTGTAGAAATGAATTCCCACACACAAAAATGGAAAGCAGTGAAACAAAGTGTTTATTAAGAGGGAAAAGGGTATGTGTGGGTAGACACATGTGTGGGCTCAGAGAAAGAGTCATGCCCTTGTGGCAGTTTGAACCATCTGGAGCATTTCTTCCGGGTTTTCTCCAGTCAGTCATCTTGCTTTGCTTGAATCTGAGTCCATAATTGGTTCATCTCAGGGTCCTCCACTATGTGTGCACACATCTCTTAGCCAAGGTGAATTCTAGTGAAGAGGCCTGTGGGTAGGTTGACATTACCTACTCGGGATGGCACCCCTCCATTTTGGCTCCCAAGAAGCCTAATGTGTAGTCAGGAAGGTCTCTCTGACCTCGAGAATGAGAAATATGCAGTCTCTCTTTCATCTGGCACAGCTCCGACTATCATCTTCATCTTGGAGTATCTGTCCACAGTGGACAAATTCTAGCTGCTCAGCCTGGAGCCCATCTATCTCCTGCCTCAGATCCTCTTGAAAAACACCCAATATTTTCATTACACTCCTTCTGACACAGTCTGATAGCCCCTGAGAAGGAGTTCAGATTTAACAACAAGAGCCTGGCAGCACCCCACGCCCACCCTAGGCCTCTGCCTCCTCCTGGGAAGGGGAAAGACATAGTGTGAACTGGGTAGGGATAATCTTTGCTGATTAATTCCTGTTCACCCCCTGTTCTACTTGCCCCAACCAATATAGACAAGGAGACATCTCACTATAGAAGTGCCATGATAAAATTTAAGAGGGTAGGTCTCTGTGCTATAAGCAAGAGAGACTCCAGGTGCTGAATGGAGGCTGTTCATTCCCATTCCCAGCAAGAGCTCGCCATTCATCCACCGGTTTTTACCGCCCCCTTGTGGTCATTTGCTTCCTGTAGCCAATCCCGGTTTCCCAGGTGGCGCTAGTGGTAAAGAACCCGCCTGCCAATGCAGGAGACGCAAGAGATGCTGGTTCAGTCCCTTGGTCGGCAAGAGGCCCTGGAGGAGGAAATGGCCTGGGAAATCCCACAGACAGAGGAGCCTGGCGCCTGCAGTCTTGCAGTCGCAGAGTCGGACATGACTGAAGCAATTTAGCACGCAATCCTGCAACCTCGAAATACAGGTCTCCCACCCACACTGACCAGGCAATCCCCTGCACACCTTGCATTGGGTTTATCTTCATTAAGGGACAGATATTTCGCTCAGTAGTGAGAAAACTTTCTTCCAAAGCAAATAAGAACATGAGTGTCTTCCAGACAATTTCTTCTTTTTTATCTTTGACCGTGCCCTGCAGTTTCTGGGATCTTAGTTCCCTGACTAGGGATTGAACCCGGGCCCATGGCAGTGAAAGTAACAAGTCTTAACTGGACTGCCAGGGAATTCCCTCTTTGCTTTTTAAAACCTTTACTGGTTGAAAATTTTTATAACAAAAATTGGGGAGAAAGGTCAGTTTTCATTCCAATTCCAAAGAAAGGCAATGCAAAAGAATGCTCAAACTACCGCACAATTGCACTCATCTCACATGCTAGTAAAGTAATGCTCAAAATTCTCCAAGCCAGGCTTCAGCGAAACATGAACCGTGAACTCCCTGATGTTCAAGCTGGTTTTAGAAAAGGCAGAGGAACCAGAGATCAAATTGCCAACATCCACTGGATCATGGAAAAAGCAAGAGAGTTCCAGAAAAACATCTATTTCTGCTTTATTGACTATGCCAAAGCCTTTGACTGTGTGGATCACAATCAACTGTGGAAAATTCTGAGAGAGATGGGAATACCAGACCACCTGACCTGCCTCTTGAGAAATCTGTATGCAGGTCAGGAAGCAACAGTTAGAACTGGACATGGAACAACAGACTGGTTCCAAATAGGAAAAGGAGTACATCAAGGCTATATATTGTCACCCTGCTTATTTAACTTCTATGCAGAGTACATCATGTGAAACTCTGGACTGGAAAAAACACAAGCTGGAATCAAGATTGCCGGGAGAAATATCAATCACCTCAGATATGCAGATGACACCACCCTTATGGCAGAAAGTGAAGAGGAGCTCAAAAGCCTCTTGATGAAAGTGAAAGAGGAGAGTGAAAAAGTTGGCTTAAAGCTCAACATTCAGAAAACGAAGATCATGGCATCTGGTCCCATCACTTCGTGGGAAATAGATGGGGAAACAGTAGAAACAGTGTCAGACTTTATTTTGGGGGGCTCCAAAATCACTGCAGATGGTGACTGCAGCCATGAAATTAAAAGACACTTACTCCTTGGAAGAAAAGTTATGACCAACCTAGATAGTATATTCAAAAGCAGAGACATTACTTTGCCGACTAAGGTCCGTCTAGTCAAGGCTATGGTTTTTCCTGTGGTCATGTATGGATGTGAGAGTTGGACTGTGAAGAAGGCTGAGTGCTGAAGAATTGATGCTTTTGAACTGTGGTGTTGGAGAAGACTCTTGAGAGTCCCTTGGACTGCAAGGAGATCCAACCAGTCCATTCTGAAGGAGATCAACCCTGGGATTTCTTTGGAAGGACTGATGCTAAAGCTGAAGCTCCAGTACTTTGGCCACCTCATGCGAAGAGTTGACTCATTGGAAAAGACTCTGATGCTGGGAGGGATTGGGGGCAGGAGGCAAAGGGGACGACCGAGGATGAGATGGCTGGATGGCATCATGGACTCGATGGACGTGAGTCTGAGTGAACTTCGGGAGATGGTGATGTACAGGGAGGCCTGGCGTGCTGCGATTCATGGGGTCGCAAAGAGTCGGACACGACTGAGCAACTGAACTGAACTGAACTGGGGAGAAAGAAACTTGATGAGGATTTCCCTGGTGGGTCCAGTGGTTAAGAATCCACCTGCGAATACAGGGGATATGGGTTTGATCCCTGGTCTGGGAAGATCCCACATGCCACAGAGTAACTAAGCCTGTGCACCACAACTCTTGAGCCTGTGCTCTAGAGCCCAGGAATCACAACTGCTGAGCCCACGCGCTGCAACTACTGAAGCCGATGCGCCTGGAGCCCGTGCTCGGCAACAGTTCAGTTCAGTAAGTTCAGTTAAGAGAAGCTGGTGCGCTGCAATGAAGCGTAGCCCCCACTCGCTGCAACTACAGAAAGCCCACACATAGCAACGAAGACCCAGCACAGCCTAATAAATAAATAAGAAACTTCATGAGATGGCTATAGGGAAAGGGGATCAGGAAAGTATCCCCTGCCTCTATGTGGGTGAAGGAAGCTCAGTAATGCCTGTAAAAAATGACGCCCTTCCAGATGAAACCATGTAACTCAGATTGGCACTTGAACACACGATCTTTTTAACTGAGATCACATCTAGTCTTAGGACTTAATGAAGCTCAATTTCTTGACGTCTCATTGCAGACAGAATTCAGTGAGAGACAAAGTGACAGGTAAGAAGTGGATTTATTTAGAGAGAAACATACTCCACAGAATGTGGGCCATCTCAGGAGGTGAAAGGTCCCAGGGTAGGGAGTTGTCAGGTTTTTACAGGAATGGGTCATTTCACAGGCTTATGAGTGGGAGGTGTGTTCCCGCTATTTGGGGGAAGGAGTGGAGAGTTCCGGAAATTGGTCCACCATCCCCTTTTTGATCTTTCCTGGCAGGTCACTGTCATGGTAGGTGTGTCAATTAGCTTGCTGATATGGTACAACGAGCATATGGTGAGGCTCAAGATAGAGTGGAAGTTAACTGCCATTTCGGACCTATTTGGTTCTAATCAGCTTATGTTGTGTCCTCAGACTATGTCATTAAAAAATTTTTTTTTATTTTTACTTTATTTTACTTTACAATACTGTATTGGTTTTGCCATACATTGACATGAATCTGCCACGGGTGTACATGAGTTCCCAATCCTGAACCCCCCTCCCACCTCCCTCCCTATATCATCTTATGTCATTTTTTTTAAAGTTTGTGCCCTGCCCCTCTCCCTCCTGTTTCATTTCCCCCTCAGAGACTTTACTTCCATATTCTTATGGGAAGCAGCCCTTTATATTCTGTCTTCTGTAACTGCTTCAAGGCTCAGTAGGGGTGTTGACTCTGCCTGTCAGGGAGTAGAAATCTCTGGATGCCTGATCTAGGGGCCTCAGGGGAGGACAGCTCCTTGTTTTAAGTCAGTATGGGCTGGAAATCCTTGTACAGCTGTTCAGTTCAGTTCAGTCGCTCAGTCATGTCCGACTCTTTATGACCCCATGAATCGCAGCACACCAGGCCTCCCTGTCCATCACCAACTCCCGGAGTTCACTCAGACTCACGTCCATTGAGTCCGTGATGCCATCCAGCCATCTCATCCTCGGTCGTCCCCTTTGCCTCCTGCCCCCAATCCCTCCCAGCATCAGAGTCTTTTCCAGTGAGTCAACTCTTCGCATGAGGTGGCCAAAGTACTGGAGCTTCAGCTTTAGCATCAGTCCTTCCAAAGAAATCCCAGGGTTGATCTCCTTCAGAATGGACTGGTTGGATCTCCTTGCAGTCCAAGGGACTCTCAAGAGTCTTCTCCATCACCACAGTTCAAAAGCATCAGTTCTTCGGCGCTCAGCCTTCTTCACAGTCCAACTCTCACATCCATACTTGACTACTGGAAAAACCATAGCCTTGACTAGATGGACCTTAGTTGGCAAAGGAAGGTAGAATAGGGAAAATTAGTCCAAAATGGCGGTGGCTAAAAACCAAGGAAGGTCAAAGGAAGGTCTGAGGACCAGAGTGAAGACTTCAGGTAGAACAAACAGTGCTCCTGGCTAAGCCCAATTTGCAGAGGGCAGGCCCAGGTGGAGGAAAAAACATAAAAGGAGGAGCCAAAGCGCTTACTCTCTCTCTTTCTCTCCAGCATGCGTGCGCTCTTTCTCTCCCTTTCTCTCTCCCTCCCCCATGCGCTCCTCCACTCTTCTCTTCAAGTCTTTGGGTCCTCACCCTTCGAGGATGGATTCTCCTGCTATCTTCTAAATAAAAAAGAGCTGTAACACTGATTTGCCTAAGAGCTATAACACGGTTTGTCCAAGACTCGGGAGATGTGATGCGCTAAGGACTTTAATGTCCATCGCTCCACATCTTTGTTGGGATGAGACAAGAACCGAGGAACATAAACTTGCATGACACAGCCATCATGCTGATGTGGAACTGTTGTAACTGCTTCAATAGCTTTTCTATGAATCTCCTTGATAATGAAGCGCTTTTTGTAAAAGCATCCAAGTACAAAAATAACTATTTATAAATAACAAAAGGCTTAACAAGCAAGGTTAAACATCTGATTACAGTGTAATCTATGAAGAAACTTAGTTACAATAACTAGAATTACAAATGATTACATTTAACTCAACATATCAAATAATTCTAGCTAAATATTTCTCTGAGAGGCCTCAGGGGCCATCTAAAGCATCCCAAAATTAGCTGGAAATCAAAAGAACTTTAATTAAAATTTTATATATGAGAAGTTCTGAAACATTTAGTCAAGTAAGATCATAGATTACTGACAATACTTATTTTTCAACCAAAGTTACCAGAGATCTCAAAAGCAAATACAAATCATTTAAAGGCAAACAAACACACACAGTCTATTGTCAAAAGCAGCATTTCAGGAATATTTTAGAGGGAGAAACCAAATCCAGTCTTTTCCTAGCCAATTAGGAACAAAATCCATTCACCCAACTAGATTTAATGCAATCTTAGAAAATCCTGATCATGGATAACTCTTTTCAGTATTTTTTTTTTCCTCACAACTTGTTTTACTGAAAACATAATGTTACTTTCATTAAAAGTTTTTGCACATTGAGTTACTTTTCTTACTAATAAATCTGCAATAGATATAATAAAGTCTTATTTGAACTCTAGCAAACCTAGGTACATCTAGTAAACCTAGGTAAAGATCCATCTACTCAAAGCTATGGTTTGCCAGCAGTCATATATGGATGTGAGAGTTGGAATATAAAGAAAGCTGAGCGCCAAAGAATTGATGCTTTTGAACTATGGTGTTGGAGAAGACTCTTGAGAGTCCCTTGGACTGCAAGGAGATCCAACCAGTCCATCCTAAAGGAAATCAGTCCTAAATATTCATTGGAAGGACTGATGCTGAAGCTGAAACTCCAATACTTTGGCCACCTGATGTGAAGAACTGACTTGTTGGAAAGACCCTGATGTTGGGAAAGATTGAAGGCAGGAGGAGAAGGGGACGACAGAGGATGAGATGGTTGGATGGCATCACCGACTTGAGGGACATGAGTTTGAGCAAGCTTTGGGAGTTGGTGATGGACAGGGAGGTCTAGTGTGCCGCAGTCCATGGGGTCACAGAGAGCAACTGAACTGAACTGAAACCTAGGTACCACAGAAGTACTATCCTTAACATTGAGGAGTCTAGAGAAATGTCTGTATTAACCAAACCAGCACGCTTAAGTCAGCTTAAATATCAGATATCAGTTTGAAACTGCAAGCGTTAGTCACTCGTTGTGTCCAACTCTTTGTGACCCCATGGGGTTGGGGTATAGCCCGCAAGGCTCCTCTGTCCACGGAATTCTCCAGGCAAGAACACAGGAGTGGGTTGCTGTTCCCTTCTCCAGGGGATCTTCCTGACCCAGGGATCAAACCTAGGTCTCCCACATTGCAGGCAGTTTCTTTACTGCCTGAGCCACTAGGGAAGTCCTATCAATTTAGTACTGAATATTTTCAGATGACATGAACTTGAAATTCACTTTGGCAGATTATTTTCTGAGTATTTATATAAGCACTTAATTTCCTTTAAGTCAATTAGAGTTCTTTTTTTTTTTTGCTTATTTTATTGAAGCATAGTTGACTTAACAATGGTTCAGGTGCACAGAAATGTGATTCAATTATACATATACACATGTTATTATTCAGATTATTTGCCATTCTAGGTTTTTATGAGATACTGACTACAGTTCCCTGTGCTATACAGTAAGCCTTTGTTGCTTGTTGCATATCTATTTTTAATTAGAAATCTAGCAGTCTATTCATACTAAATCAAATTAGAAACTTTTTAAATTAGAAATTTTAAATTAGAAATCTAGCACTCTATTCATATTATTAAAAAATTATAGTTAGGCACAAGTTCATAATTTTTCTGAAATACATACATAGTATTTATATCCATGTATACAAAAACTTTTCTACTACGCTTGATAGAGGCTTGAGAAAGAACATCAAAAAAAAAAGAGGTGGAGAAATTGGAAAACATAAACTAAATGAAATGGGAGCACTGAATATGAAATAGAAAAAGTGAAACAAACTAGATAAAAGTAAAAGATAATCATATAGTCCAATTGTTTTTAAACATGGCTGCTCATTAGAAACATATCTGAAACTTTGGAGGAAAAAAGCAATATCTGGGCATTTGTATTTTTCAAAAAATTCCAAGATAATTCTGATATGCATCTGGATTTTAAAAAGTGAGTACAGGTTTTTCTACTAAATGGCAGTTTTGGTGATAGAGAACTCTATTATTTTCTCATTGACCAATCATAATATAATGGTGTTAAGTGAGTAATAGTTACATAATCCCAATAGTGAAAGATGCTTATCAGTTTTCACAATCAATAGCCAGACAAAAAATAAAAGATAATTACAATTGCAAGTCATAATGGAAACATGATTAACTTAATGATCTAAAATAATTACATGCAGTTGGGGAGGTCAAGCAGAGTGATGTGGTAAGCGGAAGTGCATATATGTACATGCTTTCATCCACCCAGCCAGTGTATGTATTTTGGTTGGTGCATTTAATCCATTTGCGGCTCAGATGGTAAAGCGTCTGTCTACAATGTGGGAGAGCCGGGTTTGATCCCTGGGTCGGGAAGATCCGCTGGAGAAGGAAATGGCAATCCACTCCAGTACTATTGCCTGGAAAATCCCATGGACAGAGGAGCCTGGTAGGCTACAGTCCATGGGGTCGAAAGAGTTGGACATGACTGAGCGACTTCATTTCACTTCACTTCACATGATCCTATTACCATTTTCTAAATTGTTTTGGGATTATTTTCTGTAGGTCTTTTCCTTCTCTTGTGTTTCCTGCCTAGAAAAATTCCTTTGGCATTTGTTGTAAAGCTGGTTTGGTCGTGCTGAATTTTCTTAACTTTTGCTTGTCTGGAAAGCTTTTGATTTCTTATCAAATCTGAAGGAGAGGTAGAGTGTTCTTGGTTGTAGGTTCTTCCCTTTCATCACTTTAAATATATCATGCCATTCCCTTCTGGTTTGTAGAGTTTCTGTTGAGAAATCAGCAGATAGCCTGATGGGAGCTCACTTGTATGCTATTTGTTGTTTTTCCCTTGTTGTTTTTAATGTTTTATCTTTGTCTGTAAATTTTGTCAGTTTGATTACTATGTGTCTCAGTGTGTTCCTCCTTGGGTTCATCCTGCCTGGGACCCTGGGCTTCCTGGACTTGGTTGACTATTTCCATTTCCATGTTATGGAAGTTTTCAGCTATTAGCTCTTCAAATATCTTCTCAGGTTCCCTCTCTCTCCTCCTTCTGGGACCCCTGTAATGCTAATGTTAGTGCCTTTAATGTTGTCCCAGAGGTCTCTTAGACTGTCTTCACTTCTCTTCATTCTTTTTTCTATACTCTGTTCTGTGGCAGTGATTTCCACCATTCTGTCCTCCAGATCATTTATCTGTGCTTCTGCCTCGGTTATTGTGCTACTGATTCCTTCTAGTGTATTATACGGGCTTCCCTTGTAGCTCAGTCAGTAAAGAATCTGCCTGTAATGCAGGAGATCTGGGTTTGATTCCAGGGCTGGGGAGATCTCCTGGAGAAGGAAATGGCAACCCACTCCAGTATTCTTGCCTGGAGAATCCCATGGACAGAGGAGCCTGGTAGTTTCCCAGTCCGTGGGGTCACAAGAGTCAGAAACAACTTAGTGACTAAACCACCACCAGCAGTGTATTATACATCTCTGTTTGTTAGTTCAATTCTTCGAGGTGTTTGGTAGCCTTTTCTTGCATCTTCTCCATTGTGTTCCTGAGATCCTGGATCATCTTCACTGTCATTTTTCTGAACTCTTTTCTCTCTGGAAGTTTGCCTATCTCCACTTCATTTAGTTGTTTTTCTGGGGGTTTATCTTGTCCCTTCATCTGGGATATAACTTTCTGCTTTCTCATCATGAGTAAATTTCTGTAATACATTTTTGTTTTGGGACTGTGGGACTGTGCTTCTTGCTTCTGTCTGCCCTCTGATGGATGAGGCTAGGAGCCTTGTGTAAGCTTCCTGATGGGAGGGACTGGCATGGGAAAAACTTGGTCTTGCTCTGATGGGCAAGGCCTTGCTCAGTAAACCTTTAACCTAATTACCCGCTGATGGGTGGGGTTGCACTCCCTCCCTGGTAGTTGTTTGGTCTGAGGTGACCCAGCCCTGGGGTGTACAGGCTCTATGGTAGGGTTAATGGTGAACTCCAAGAGGGCTTATGCCAAAGGGAACCTTCCCGACCTGATGCTGCCAGTGCCCCCATCCCTGTGGTGAGCACCTGCTGACCCACACTTCCACAGGAGACCTTCCAACACGAGCAGGTAGTTTTGGTTCAATTACCTATAGGGTCATTGAGCCTTTTCTCTGGATCTTGGTGCATACAAGATTTGCGTGTGCCCTCCAAGACTGAATCTCTGTTTCCCCGAGTCCCGTGGATGTCCTGTAATCAAATCCTGCTGGCCTTCAAGGCTAGATTCCCTGGGTAGTCCCAGTTCCTTTGTCAGATCCTCCAGCTGGGAAGCCTGATGTATGGTTCAGAACCTTCACGAAAGTGGAATTTCTTTGGTATTATTCTTCTTCAGTTTGTGGGTCACCCACCAGGAGGGTATGGGATTTGATTTTATTCTATTTTAGGCCCCTTCTACCATCTCGCTTCAGCTTCTTCTTTGTCTTTGGACATAGGGTATCTTTTTTTGGTGGGTTCCAGCGTCCTCCTGTCAATGGTTATTCAATAGCTCGTTGCAATTTTGGTGTTCTTGCAGGAGGAGATGAGTCATGTCTTTCTACTTCACCATCTTGAACCAGAACGATTGAGTTCTTTTACCAATTAATTTTTGCCAACGCTATTCAATTATAACACATATACAGATACATAGGAACACACAAATACTGTGGCCTCATAGCTCCCATTTCAAAATTTCAGCCCTGAGTCAGGTACAGCAATGTAAAACTTATTAGTTTACAAAAGAGGTTGGATTAAAATTGGATTTTTGGCAGATGGAACAAGTCAAGCTCATTTGACTAGATGGGTAAACTTTTTACTAATGTTTACAGAAAAGATACTTAGGATTTCTATTTATCCTTGACAAGTCAAGTTCTAAATTATTTATCCTCTTCAAAATTTGTACTTTAGAAAGAAGGCAGAGATAAGGTTCCTGAGAAGACCAGAAGGGACATTTGCATTTCAAAGGTACAGGCAAGTTTCTTTGCAGTTCAGTTTAGCTCAGTTCAGTCACTCTGTTGTGTAGGACTCTTTGTGACCCCATGGACTGCAGCACACCACGCTTCCCTGTCCATCACCAACTCCCGGAGATAACTCAAACTTATATCCATTGAGTCAGTGATGCCATCCAACCATCTCATCCTCTGTTGTCCCCTTCTCTTCCTGCCTACAATCTTTCCCAGCATCAGGGTCTTTTCCAGTGAGTCAGTTCTTCACATCAGGTGGCCAAAGTATTGGAGCTTCAGCTTCAGTATCAGTCCTTCCAATGGATATTCAGGACTGATTTCCTTTAGGATGGACTGGTTTGTTTCCCCTTTGTTTAATATTTACCAGCCTCTTAAGATAAACAGGGGAGGTTTGGGGCATGGTAAAAGGATTGGTGGGCTTTGGATTATTTTTGGAGCCACATCTCTGGTCCTATAAAGACTAGATTTGAAAAACAAGGACAGTTTTTTTTTTTTTTCTTTTTCAAAGAATTGCATGGCTACCACAATGATATTCAAAGGCTGACATACCTATTTACCTGTGCTGGAATGTTTTACTTTTCCTCATTTAGTTTAGGGCAGAAGGACTCCCTGCAAAATTCTTGAAAGTGAAAGCCGCTTAGTCGTGTCCAACTGTTTGCAACCCCATGGACTATACAGTCTGTGGAATTCTCCAGGCCAGAATACTAGAGTGGGTAGCCTTTCCCTTCTCCAGGGGATCTCCCCAACCCAGGGATCAAACCCAGATCATCCACATTGCAGGCAGATTCTTTAACAGCTGAGCCACAAGGGAAGCCCAAATATCAGCTATGATTAGTTTAGCTGGACCAGTGGCCTCCCATTTTGGTAATCAAGTTACAAACATTTTTGAGGATTTTTCCCAGGTATAAAAAATTTGTGCCTTATATTTAGACACTCCAGAACACTTTTTACTTAGTAATTGTTGGCTGGATTTCTTTAGCCAAGCCAGGAACCTCCATGTTCCACATTCCAGGTTCTACTAAGGCTTTCATTTTAGCTTCAGTTTTATCTGTTCCTTTTCCTTTTCTGTAGGACTTCCCTGGTGCCTCAGCTGGTAAAGAATCCACCTTCAATGCAGGAGACCTGGGTTGGGAAGATTCCCCCGGAGAAGGGAAAGGCTACCCACTCCAGTATTCCGGCCTGGAGAATTCCATGGACAGTATAGTCCATGGGATCACAGAGAGTAGGACATGACTGAGCAACTTTCAGTTTCACTTCACTTTCTCTTTCTGTTAGAACCATTTGGTGATGAGGGTGGTTCCTTTGCCCCTCAAGAAACAGAGTGGCCTCTAACTTAGTTTCTTCCCATTAAAGGCGAAACAGGAGAGGAGGGGGTAAGGCACAACTTTTTAAAGAATGACATAGCCTGAAGATACAACTGATTAGAATGAAATGGATCCAAGATGGCAGGCAAGGCAGCTTCTGACTAGACCTTGATCCTCAATCAGCAAGCTAAAGGACACACCCAGAGGCACCATGACAGTTCCAATGTTGACCAAAAAGTGAGTGGTGGCCCAATTCCTGGAAATCTCCACCCCTTCCCCCAAATAGTTGGAATAATCCTTCCACTCGTCCTTGTTGTTCAGTTGCTCAGTCATATCCAACTCTTTGTGTCCCCATGGACTGCAGCTCACCAGATTTCTGCTGGCCTACTCATTAGCCTATGAAATTACCCAGCCCATAAAAGCTAACCACACCACATTTTGAGGTAGCACTTGCCCTCTGCAATGACCCACACTCTTGTCTGTGGAGTGTTTCTCTCTGAATAAATCCACTTCTTACCTATCACTTTGTCTCTCACTGAATTCTTTCTGTGATGAGACATCAAGAACCTGAGCTTCATTAGGTCCTGAAACCAGGTCTGTGATCTCAGTTGGAAGACTGTGAGTTTTGGCTGGGTTGGAGTTCCACACATATGGGTTCAAGTCATAAGCAGTTTGCTCAAACTCATGTCCATTGAGTTGGTGATGCCATTCAACCATCTCATCCTCTGTCACCCCCTTCTCTTCTTTCCCTCAATCTTTCCTGGTATCAGGGTCTTTTCCAATGAGTTGGCTCTTTGTATCAGGTGGCAAAAGTATTGGAACCTCAGCATCAGTCCTTCCAATGAATGTTCAGGGTTAATTTCCTTTAGGATTGATTGGTTTGATTTTTCAGTCTAAGTGACTCCCCAGAGTTTTCTCCACCACAATTTGAAAGCATCAAGTCTTCAGCTCTCAGCCTTCTTTATGGTCCAACTCTCATATCACATGCATACATGACTACTGGAAAAACCATAGCTTTGACTGTACAGACCTTTGTTGGTTTCAGACCGTGAATTTTAAATCATAACTAGGGTCAAACACAGCTTTATTAATCAAAATAGAAACTATTCCAATCAACACATTTTTGCTAATGAGAAATAAGTTTGTTTATTCCTGTAGCATAAAACTCCATGCTTTAGGATTCAACAAACTCTTGGAAAGCATTTTCTGCATCCTGCTAGTTGTGGATGGAGAAGACACTGGCAACCCACTCCAGTGTTCTTGCCTGGAGAATCCCAGGGACGGAGGAGCCTGGTGGGCTGCCGTCTATGGGGTTGCACAGAGTTGGACATGACTGATGTGACTTAGCAGCAGCAGCAGCTGGTTGTGGAAGTGTTTTCCCTGCAAAAAGTTGTCAAGATGCTTGAAGAAGTGGTACTCAGTTGGTGAGAGATCAGGGGAATATGACAGATGAGGCAAAACTTCATAGCCCAATCTGTCCAACTTTTGAAGCATTGGTTGTGTGATGCGCAGTTGGGCACTGTAGTGGAGCAGAATTGGGCTTTTTCTGTTGATCAGTGCTGGTTGCAGATGTTGCAGTTTTTGGTACATCTCATCAATTTGCTGAGCATACTTCTCAGATGTAGTGGTTATGCTGGGATTCAGAAGGCTGTAATGGATCAGACAGGCAGCACGTCACCAATCAGTGACCACGATCCTTTTTTTGGTGCAAGTTTGGCTTCGGGAAGTGCTTTGGAGCTTCTTCTCGATCCAACCACTGAGCTGATTGTGCAAATTTACTTTTTGTTTCAATGTCCCAATCCCATTGAGAAATGGTTCATTGTTGTTGCATAGAATAAGAGATGACACTTCAAAATGATGATTTTTTTTTTTTTGATTTGAGGTCAGCTCAAGAGGCCTTCACTTATCAAGCTTTTTCACCTTTCCAATTTGCTTCAAATGCCAAAAAAGCGTAGAATGGTCGATGAGTTCTTCAGCAACTTTTTGTGTAGTTGTAAGAGGATCAACTTCAATGATCGTCTTAGTTGCTCATTGTCAATTTCCAATGGCCAGCCACTGCACTTCTCATCTTCAAGGTTCTTGTCTCCTTTGCAGAACTTCTTGGGCCACCACTGCACTGTATGCTTCGTAGCAGTTCCTGGGCCAAATGCATTGTTGTTTTGTGAGTTGTTTCCTCTGCTTTATGACCCATTTTTGAACTTAAATTTAAAAATCACTCAAATTTGCTTCTTGTCTAACATCATTCCTATCGTCTAAAATAAACATAAAATAAGCAGCAAGTAATGTCATTAGCAAAAAAAAATAAAGCAAGAAATGTGAATTAAAATGATGCATAATATAACCACACTCACTTAAGAATGCATTCTAGGGGAGATTTAAAGATGGAGGACGAGTAGGTGTACGTGGACTACATCTCTCACTACGGATACATTAGGAATACACCTTCAGGCACAGAAGTGCATGCAGAACACCAGCTGAGAGAATACAGGAGTGCCTGACCAGTGGAAAAGAATATATAGAACCACACAAAACTTGGTAGGATGAAGAAACTAGGGAGAAACACAGGACTGTTAGTAGGACTGGCCCTGCCCTTGGCGGGTGGGAGAACTGAAGCAGGGGTCTGATCCCCACGTCAGGGCAATTGTCTGAGTCAGAGGAGAAACATGTAAGGCTGAAACAGCTGATCTGTGGCAGCCTAAATGGAATGAGAATCAGACAGTCCTTGCCACAACTACACATACCCTAGACAGGGATGAAGGTCCCCTGGAAGGTGCAGTGGCTGGCAGCTGGAGTTTAGCAATTGAGGAGCAATCCCAGGGTGAGGGCTGCTGTTGACTGCAGAGAGACAGATTGAAGGGATATGAGGGAGGAGATTGTGGTGGGAAATGCCTGTGAAGGAAAACCAGGCAGGGATGGAAGCAAAGCGATACTGCTGAGTCATGCATAGGGGGTGGAGCCATCACCATAGGCTCTCTCGCCCTAAATGCCAGGATCAGCAGCTGAACAATAGAGAGGCTGGCCCATCAAGCGTCTGACGCACTGAACTGCAGAGCTGGACCCCACCCAGGGTACCCCCTTTAAGTGCCTGATGCGCCAATCTAGAGGAGGACCCCAGCCAGGGGGAGCCCCTCTATGTGGCTGATGTGCCAAACAACAGAGAAGAATCCCAGGCAAGGGAGCCCTCTAAGTGCCTGAACAGGTGTAACTACAGAGAAAGACTGGCCAAAGAGGCCTTCTGATCACCAGCTAAAGAAGGCTCGAAAAAAGACTCTGAGAGGACCGTATCTCCTGCGGCAGAGGCAGTCTGTGTCCCTGCACACTTGGTGCCACCAGGGTCCTCGCAAGACAGGCAGCTGCACCACCTTCATGCTCTACTCTCACAGGGGCAGAGCAGCCACAGGCAAAAAAAAAAAAAAATCTTGTGTCTATGCACACAGGGTCACTTCAGTCGTGTCCAGCTCTTTCTGACCCTGTAGACTGTGGCTTCCCAGGCTTCTCTGTCAGGCGGATTCTCCAGGCAGGAACACTGGAGTGTATTGGTCAATACTGGTTGCCATACCCTTCTAGAGCACTGTATTTCCTGCTGCCCTAGCCTCCAACTCCCTTGAGTACCTGGTGTTGCCAGAACCCCTGTGACCCAAGCAACTGCACCACTTCCACACCTGGCCCTCACAGGGCCAAACCCAAGTCCTCCAGGGCAGCCTCAGGAGCGAACCTCAGTGGACGACCCGCACGCAGAGGTAGAAATAAAACCACAATTGAAACCCTGGGGCAGTGTGGCCAAGGAAGAAGACCTAAAACCTTCCCAACCTTGCAATCTTACAAGCTGCAGATTAAATCCACAGGATCAACTAGGCAGACTCTGTGTCTATGGAATATATAAAAGGACACTGAGAGCTCCCACAAAAGAAAAGGCACTAGTTCTGGTAGCTATGGATGTTGGAAGCAAGAACACACAGGAGTAGGACCAGAATAGAATCTGAGCTGCCCCCACAACAGGTCCAGAGATCAGTACAGTGTTGGAAGACATCCTAGGGAGGTGAGGCGGACTGTGACTCCCAGCGAGGGAAAGGACTCTGACAGCAATGACTCAAGAAAAACATTTATTATTCCTATGTTTTGACTTGTTCTGTAGATTCTTCTGGATTTTTTTTTCTTTTTCCCCTCTTTTTCTCGCCTCTCTGTTGTAGTTGTCAATTTTATTGGCACTATGAAATCTAATTAAGCTTTTTTTTTCTTGTCATATTTTTTATTGTTGTTATAAACCTCTGCCTCTATATTGGACTTTGAAGTTCTGTAGAGTTTTCCTTTTTTTTCTTTTGAATTTTTTAAACCTAATATTATTTTTTCTACATTTATTCCTTTGTTTGCTTTTCCTACTGATGTTTTCCCCTTGCAGTTAATCTTTAATGTACATAAATTTTCTTTATACACCTCTATTTAACCTTGCATATCTACTCTTTCTTTCCTTTCCTCTCAACATATTTGTTAGTTTTATTTTCATTGCTTTATTCCCCAATTGGCACCTTGCTTTAGTTTTGTTTTCCAGTTTGTGCTTTAGTTAGTTTTGTTCTTAACTGGTAGATATAATTTTTGGTTTCCTTTGTTTGCCAAGTCAATCTGTTGTACTTTATTTTTGTTGGACTGTTTTGACTTTGCTTATGGATGTATATGAATATGTGTATATTCCATTATTTTAATTATTATTTGCCTGACTTTGTAACCTCCATTTGTCTGGGGTTCATCTTTGGTTTCTCACTTTTGGGTATTTATTTTAAGCTCACTTAATGCCATAACAAACCACTTGTGGAATCTTCGTTCCTGACCAGAGATCAAGTCCTGAGCCTTTGGAGTGGGAGCACTGACTCCAAGACCCTAGACTTCCAGAGAACTAACCCTAGGGAGTATCAGATAGTGAGAACTCACACAAAGGAAACCACTTGAATACAAGACCCAGCATCACCCAACCACCAGTAGCACCCTGTGCAGGACACCTCATCTAAACAACAAACAAAACAAAAACACAAACCCAATCATCAGCAGACAGGATTACCACCTCACTCACCCTTGCCCATCAGAGGAAAAACAAACAAAAACCTGCACAAATCTGACCCTATATGAAGTTTACACAAACTGCTGGACCAAACTTAGGAGGGCAGAAACCAAAAGGAAGAAAGAATTCAACCCTGAAGCCTGGGAAAAGGAGACCTCAAAAACGATAAGTTAAAAAAAAAATAATGAAAAGGCAGAGAACTACACAAATGAAGGAACAAATTAGAAACACAGAAGTCCAAATGAATAAAGAGGAAATAGGCAAATTACCTGAAAAAGAATTCGGAATAATGATAGTAAAGATCATCAAAAACCTTGAAAACAAAATGGAGAAAATGCAAGCATCATTTAACAAAGACCTAGAAGAATTAAAGAATAAACATACACGGACAACACAATTACTGAAATTAAAAATACTCTGAAAAGAATCGATAGCAGAATACCTGAAGCAGAAGAACGAATCAGTGAGCTGGAAGATAAAATGGTGGAAATAACTTCTGAAGAGCAGAATAAAGTAAAAAGAATGAAAAGAACTGAGGATAGTCTCAGACCTCTGGGACAATATCAAACTCACCAACACTTGAATTATAGGGGCCCCAGAAGAGGAAGAGAAAAAGAAAGGGTATGAGAAATTTTTTGAAGAGATTATAGTTGAAAATTTCCCCAACATGGAAAAGAAAATAATCAATCAAGCCCAAGAAGCACAAAGAGTCCCATACAGGATAAATACAAGGAGAAACACGCCAAGACACATACTAATCAAACTAATAAAGACTAAACACAAAGAAAGAATATTAAAAGCAGCAAGGGAAAAGCAACAAGTAACATACAAGGGAAACCCCATACGTTTAACTGCTGATTTTTCAGCAGAAACTCTGCACACCAGAAGGGAATGGCAGGATATATTTAAAGTACTGAAAAGGAAGATTACTGTACCAACATTACTGTACCCAACAAGGATCTCATTCACAATTGATAGAGAAATAAAAAGCTTTTCAGACAAGCAGAAGTTAAGAGAATTCTGTACCACCAAACCAGCTTTACAACAAATGTTAAAGGGACTTATATAGTCAAGAAATACAAGAGAAGGAAAAAGATCTGCAAAATCAACCCCAAACAATTAAGAAAATGGCAATAGGAACATATATATCAATAATTACTTTAAATGTAAATGGATTAAATGCTCCAACCAAAAGGCACAGACTGGCTAAATGGATACAAAAACAAGACCCGTATATATGCTGTCTACAGGAAACCCACTTCAGACCTAAAGACACATACAGACTGAAAGTGAGAGGATGGAAAAGTATATTCCATGCAAATGGAAAGCAAAAGAAAGCTGGAGTAGCAATCTTCATATCAGAAAAAAATAGACTTTAAAG
Source organism: Oryx dammah (assembly GCF_014754425.2). NCBI lineage: Eukaryota > Metazoa > Chordata > Mammalia > Artiodactyla > Bovidae > Oryx > Oryx dammah. The sequence goes on along the minus strand of NW_024070189.1, from coordinate 70,636,116 downwards.
TAAAGAATATTATAAGAGATAAGGAAGGACACTACATAATGATCAAAAGATCAATCCAAGGAAGACATAACAATTGTAGATATCTATGCACCAAACATAGGAGCACCTCAATAGACAAAAAAGGAGAAATTGACAGTAACACAATAATAGTAGGAGACTTTAATACCCCACTTATACCAATGGACAGATCATCAAAACAGAAAAATTAATAAAGAAACACAAGGTCTTAAATGATACATTAGATGAGATGAATCTCATTGATATCTTCAGGATATTCCATGCAAATGCAGAAGAAGACACCTTCTCAAGTGCACATGGAACATTCTCCAGGATAGACCACATCTTGGGTCACAAATCAAAACCTCAGTAAATTTAAGAAAATTGAAATTGTATCAAGCATCTTCTCCAAGCACAATGCTATGAGACTAGATCTCAACTACAAGAAAAAAACTGTAAGAAACACAAACACATGGAGATTAAACAATAAGTTTCTAAACAACCAACAGGTTATTGAAGAAATCAAAAGGGAAATAAAAAAATTTCTAGAAACAAATGACAATGAAAACACAATAACTATGGATGTAGCAAAAGCAGTTCTAAGAGGGAAGTTTATAGCAATAAAATCCTACCTCAACAAACAAGAAAAACATCAGACAATCTAACTTTATACCTAAAACAACAGGAAAAAGAACAAAAAAAACCCCAAAATTATTAGAAGGAAAGAAATCATAAAGATGCTCACAAAAAGAAATGAAAGAAACAATAGTAAAGATTAATAAAACTAAAAACCGGTTCTTTGAGAAGATAAACAAAATTGACAAACCTTTAGCCAGACTCATCAAGAAAAAAAGAGAGAAGAATCAAATCAACAAAATTAGAAATGAAAAAGGAGAGGTTACAACAGACAATAAAGAAATACAAAGGATTATAAGAGACTATTATGAACAACTATATAGCAATAAAATGGATAACCTGGAAGAAATGGACAGATTCTTAGAAAAGTTCAATCTTCCAAGAATGAACCAGGAAGAAATAGAAATTATGAACAACCTAATTACAAGCCCTGAAATTGAAGCTGTGATCAAAAAAATCTCCCAAGAAACAGAAGTCCAGGGCCAGATCACTTCACAGGAGAATTCTATCAAACTTTTAGAGAAGACCTAATGCCTAATCTTTCTAAAACTCTTTCAAAAAATTGCAGAGAAAAGAACACTTCTAAACTCATTCTGCAAGGCCACCATCACCCTGATCCAAGATCAGACAAAGAGGACACAAAAAGAAAACTGAAAGGCCAATATCACTGATGAACATAGGTTCAAAAATTCTCAACAAAATTTTAGCAAACACATCAAATTCAGCAACGCATCAAATAGCTCATACACCATGATCAAGTTGGGTTTACTCCAGGGATATAAGGATTCTTTGATATATACAAATCAATCAATGTGATATACCATACTAACAAACTGAAAGATAAAAACCACATGATAATCTCAATAGAAGCAGAAAAAGCCTTGGACAAAATTCAGCACCCATTTATGATTAAAATTCTTCAAAAAATGGGCATAGAAGGAACCTACCTCAACATAGCAAAGGCCATATATGACAAGCCAATATGTGAACCATGAACTTCCAGATATTCAAGCTAGTTTTAGAAAAGGCAGAGGAACCAGAGATCAAATTGCCAACATCCGCTGGATCATGGAAAAAGCAAGAGAGTTCCAGAAAAACATCTATTTCTGCTTTATTGACTATGCCAAAGCCTTTGACTGTGTGGATCACAAGAAACTGTGGAAAATTCTTCAAGAGATGGAAATACCAGACCACCTGGCCTGCCTCTTGAGAAAGCTGTATGCAGGTCAGGAAGCAGCAGTTAGAACTGGACATGGAACAACAGGCTGGTTCCAAATAGGAAAAGGAGTACGTCAAGGCTGTATACTGTCACCCTGCTTATTTAATTTCTATGCAGAGTATATCATGAGAAGCTGGACTGGAAGAAGCACAGCTGGAATCAAGATTTCTGGGAGAGACATCAATAACCTCAGATATGCAGATGACACCACCCTTATGGCAGAAAGTGAAGAAGAACTAAAGAGCCTCTTGATGAAAGTGAAAGAAGAGGGTGAAAAAGTTGGCTTAAAGCTCAACATTCAGAAAATGAAGATCATGGCATCTGGTCCCATCATTTCATGGGAAATAGATGGGGAAACAGTGGAAACAGTGTCAGACTTTATTTTTGTGGGCTCCAAAATCACTGCAGATGGTGACTGCAGCCATGAAATTAAAAGACGCTTACTCCTTGGAAGGAAAGTTATAACCAACCTAGATAGCATATTGAAAAGCAGAGACATTACTTTGCCGACTAAGGTCTGTCTAGTCAAGGCTATGGTTTTTCCAGTGGTTATGTATGGATGTGAGAGTTGGACTATAAAGAAAGCTGAGCACCGAAGAATTGATGCTTTTGAACTCTGGTGTTGGAGAAGACTCTTGAGAGTCCCTTGGACTGCAAGGAGATCCAACCAATCCATCCTAAAGCAGATTAGTCCTGAGTGTTCATTGGAAGGACTGATTTTGAAGCTGAAACTCCAAACAGCGAAGAGCTGACTCATTTGAAAAGACCCTGATGCTGGGAAAGATTGAGAGCAGGAGAAGAAGGGGATGACAGAGGATGAGATGGTTGGATGGCATCACTGACTCAATGGACATGAGTTTGGGTGGACTCTGGGAGTTGGGGATGGACAGGAAGGCCTGGTGTGCTGCCGTTCATGGGGTCACAAAGAGTCAGACACGACTGAGTGACTGAACTGAACTGAAACATTATTCTCAATGGTGAAAAACTGAAACCATTCCCCCTAAGATCAAGAATAAGACAAGGGTGTCCACTTTCACCACTATTATTCAACATAGTTCTGGAAGTCCTAGCTATAGCAATCAGCGAAGAAAAAAGGAATCCATATTGGAGAAGAAGTAAAGCTCTCACTGTTTGCAGATGACATGATACTGTACATAGAAAACCCTAAATATAGTATCAGAAAATCACTAGAGCTAGTCAGTGAATTCAGCAAAGTTGCAGGATATGAAATCAATACACAGAAATCACTTGCATTTCTATATACTAACAATGGAAAATCAGAAAGAGAAATTAAGGAATCAATCCCATTCACCATTGCAACAAAAAGAATTAAATATCTAGGAATAAACTTACCTAAGGAGACAAAAGAACTGTACACAGAAAATTATAAGACACTAATGAAAGAATCAAAGATGACATAAACAGGTGGAGAGATATTCCATGTTCCTGGGTAGGAAGAATCAATATTGTGAAAATGATTATATTACCAAGCGGAATCTATAGATTTAGTGTGATCCCTATCAAAAGTAAGAAAAAGACCTAAACAGACACTTCTCCAAAGAAGACATACAGATGGCTAACGAACACAAGAAAAGATGCTCAACATTGCTCATTGTTAGAGAAATGCAAATCAAAACTACAATGAGATATCACCTCACACTGGTCAGAATGGCCATCATCAAAAAGTCTATAAACAATAAATGCTGGAGAGGGTGTGCAGAAAAGGGAACACTCTTGCACTGTTGGTGGGAATGTAAATTGATACAGCCACTGTGGAAGATGGTATGGAGATTCCTTAAAAAACTAGGAATAAACAACCATATGACCCAGCACTCCCACTCCTAGGCATTTCCCACCCTGAGGAAACCAAAATTGAAAAAGACACATGTATCCCATTGTTCATTGCAGCACTATTTACAATAGCTAGAACATGAAAGCAACCTAGATATCCATTGGTAGATGAATGGATAAAGAAGTTGTGGTACATATACACAGTGGAATATTACTCAGCCTTAAAAAGGAACGCCTTTGAGTCAGTTCTAATGAGGCAGATGAACCTAGAACCTATTATACAGAGTGAAGTAAGTCAGAAAGAGAAAGATAAATATCGTATTCTCATGCATATATATGGAATCTAGAAGAATGGTACTGAAGAATTTATTTACAGAGTAGCAGTGGAGAAACAGACATAGAGAATAGACTTATGGACATGGGGAGAGGGGAGAATAGGGTGAGATGTATGGAAAGAGTAACATGGAAACTTACATTACCATGTGTAAAATTGATGGCTGACGGGAAATTGCTGTATGGCTCAGGAAACTCAAAGAGGGGCTCCGTGTAAACCTGGAGGGGTGGGATGGGGAGGGAGATGGGAGGGGGGTTCAGGAGGGAGGGGATATATATATACCTGTGACTGGTTCATGTTGAGGTTTGACAGAAAAACAACAAAATTCTGTAAAGCAATTATCCTTCAATAAAAAAATAAACTTTAAAAAACAACATATTCCAATATCAAATGGCAAATTTCAGTGATGCAAAACCATAATTACTTTTGCACCAACCTAAATAATACACACAAGAGGGTGTTGAGGAGACAAGAGCTCCGCAAATATTGTCCTGCAGGGGGTGCTTTCCACTCAGGGACCTGCAACCACCTTGAGGGTGGAGGTGGGGTAGGCACTGTTTTCACAACCTGAGGCAACCCTAGATGCTATGTCATTTGGTGTGCATCCACTTATTAAAACGTTTGCTTTGCTGTAAACAGGCCCAGAGAGCTCAAGCAAATAACACTCCTTTAAAATCACAAGATAATATCTACCCAGATATCTGTATCCTACACAGAGAACTCTTTCAGAAATACCACCCCCAATTCTCCCTTTCAACAAGCCTCCCAAGCAAGGTCAGGGTTCTGGTCAATTCTTTTTAGTCTTAGAAAATGTTCCATTATTGGATTCAAAGTTCCATAAGCGAGTGTGGTTGGTTATGTTATATGTAATTGGCTGTAATTTCTATCTGCTTTCTGTTTAAAGTTTGCTTCTTTAAAAAATGTTTTTTTTTTTTCTGTTTAACTTTGCTTTTTGAATATGTAAATATTTTCATGATTCAGAAATCAAAACTATATAAAAACGTTAGGCAAGCACCGATCAAAACTGCCTGCCCTGGCCAGGCCTGATAGTAACGACCTGCATGAGTTATCTTAGGAGGTCGGATGCGGAACTAACAAGCTACCACTGACTGGAAGAATTCAGGGAAGATCCAAAGGATGGAGGAAAAAACAAGAGGAGATGCCAGTCCTTATGTCCTATCAACCTCCCAGAATTCTCACTGAAATCCATCTTGGTTGAGTAATACACACATCACCAGGAAGGACCCTGAGAAAGAACGATTGGTCAGAGACAACCCGGAAACTAACCCCATTATCATAAAACCTGAGACTGCAAGCCACACGGCAGAGCAGTTCTCGGTTCCTTTACCGTCCTCCTCTCCATCCAGATGTCTTGTTTTGGTAAAGTCTTTTGCTTTGTCAGCACGTGTGTCTCCTCAGACAATTCATTTCCAAGTGTTGTACAAGAGTCCACTCAAGGCCACTTCCTGCAACAAATGGCAACTCAGATGGGACCTCTTCTTTGTTATGACTGACATCCTGACCATTCAGGGTGCTTGGGGACCAGTTTGCCTGCAGACAGACTAGGCCCAGCAGCCCCAACTGGGATCCTTTTGTCTCTGTTCTCCTCCTTACACAGACAGCAGGCCAGAGTGACGTGACTGGGTAAGGAACAAAAGACTTTGTTCATCTCTTTCCCCTTCTTCCCTCTCCCTTTCCTCTTTTCAACCCCTCCTATCCTACCCTTTTTTTATTCTATTCTGGTTCTGGACACAGAAGTCTGGTTGAAGGGCCTCAGCATGATCTGAGGGTTGGAGCCTGATCTCTTCCAGAGAGCAGAAACTTGAATTCCCATCTAGTGTTTGGCACCTGGTTTCTAGTTTCTGGTTGGGCCAAGTTCCTGTCCTCCCTTTCTGGAAGCCCAGGGAAAAGTTCCATAAAGCCTGAGCATCTGCAGGCGGCAGGGGATGTCTGTAAAGCCACTCTTTGGCCCCTTGTCCTTCCCCTCTTAGTTAACCTGGCCACCTTTCCTTCCTTTGAAATCTTTGAAGACCCAAGGTATTTCAATGTACTCTGTCAGTGTCTGGATCTAAAGTCCTGTGGCTCTGTGGAAGTAGAAGATTTTCTTAGAGACTGCAATCTTGTCTTTAAGGGAGTGTCTGATTAGGACAGCTTTGCCTATTTGTTTTATACTTTGTGTTCTGTGCTATGACTTGTGATGGCCATTCTGTCTTGTGATATGGGGAATTCTGGTTCTGTTTGCATGTGCCACCAGGAAGGACCCCAAGTCAAAACATCTGGCCAGAGACAACCCGGAAACTAACCCCATCACCATAAAACCCAAGACTGTGAGTCACGTGGCAGAGCAGTGCTCCTGCACTCACTTACCCCACTGCTCTCTCCCAGGTGCTCCTTCACAATAAAGTCTCTTGCTTTGTCAACATGCGTGTCTTCTCAGACAATTCATTTCCAAGTATTAGACAAGAGCCCACTCGCAGGCCCTGGAAGGGGTCCCCCTTCCTGTAACAAAAAGTGAACTCAAAGAAGTATATGCTCCTTTCATTCTGTACCCTGATTCCAACATGTGGGGTTTTTTTTTTACCCCCCACATCACCATGCAATTGACAAAATAAATGCTCACATATTGAGGTATGAGGAAGTCATGCTGGCTTATACATGAGTTAACTTGAATTTTATGCTAACTGGAACAACCTGTTTGTGGCCTATCAAACAAACATTGTACATCTGCTTTAACTATTAAAGAAAGGGGCACATTGACCAGAAATAAAGAATTGTTCATGTTAAAAGTAAAGATTAAACACCTCCTGTTCTGGGACATCAATTCTGGTACTCCTTCAATGATAAGACTCCCTTTCCAGATGCTAAGGCCATACTGACTTGTTGTGTATGTGCTGGTCTGGCTTTTTAAAAAAACCTTGAAGATATGTACCCCTGACTTATTTAGTATTCTTTCTGAGAAGATGTAAATCTGCACAGAAGAAGGTGTCAGTTCACGGACTTTCTTCTGATTGGTGATGAGGTAACAAGGTGATGTTTCCAAATCTTAATCATCAATCTTCTGGTTCCAACCAGTCTGGGGTCAGCAGATGGTCGCCGTCCTTCCACCTGGGGGTGTGTGGGGGGCAGGGGGTTTTGGTGGTGGTCTTAGTTTCTGCAGAATGGCTCAAAGATATGTGTCAGTTTGTTATGTATATCCCTTGAAGAGGAGCTAGGACTATGCTTTGGGGCTGAACAATTGTTTTAGCTATGTTTACTTTTCTTGTTTGACAGTTTTTCCTTTGTTTCTGCATTCCCTCACTTCCCTAATTAGTAACTGTTTGAGTCTGCTCTTTGGAACTCAGGGAAACCTAAGGAGACTAAAGCCTTTTTCTACAAATAAGAAATGGGAACAAAGAGTGATTTTTGTACCCTGGAGGGCCCTGTAGGCTCCTGCTTGGTTTTGATCCTACCTTTTCTTTGATCCTACTCAATCCTGAAGGAAATGATACCGTGCAGGTCCCACTGGGGCTCCTGGGCACAAGGCCTTTCCCTATCCCTCATTTCTTTGATTATAGGAAACAGTCTTCATTCAGCCTTCATGACCTTCCCTGAGTTCCAATGAGCAGATTCAAGCGGTTTTTAATTAGGGAAGGGAGAGAATGGGAGACCAGGAACAAACAGTCAAGAGCAGCCTTTGGGCAAGGTCCTGTTCCCTCATCAATGGATACATAATATCTTTGAGCTATTTGGCAGATACTGAAACCCCCTCCAGGTGGGAGAAGTTAATGATTAATGATGTTATGCTGCCCACAACTATGTGGACCCCAGACAGTTGGACCTGAAAGTTGATGATGCTGACTCCTGTTTATCTCACCACCAGCCCATCAGAAGAATGTTCACAAGCTGATCACACCCTACTTTTACTATAAAACTTGTCACTATCTTCCCCAACTTGGGACACTTGGTCTTGAGGGCATTAGCCTGCATCCCTTTGCCAGGCAAAGCAGTAAAACTATCCTTTTCTACTTCACCCAAAACTTTGTCTCTGAGATTTGATTTGGCACCAGTGCACAGAGAAGTTGAGCTTTCACCATCAGAATCAGGGATGGGATAAGAATGGGAATCAAGTTTTGGAGAGAAAAGCTAATCATAAACTCAGCAGGAGAATTTGGTTTTGGAGGTGCTTGGTTTCACTTCTGGCTATATCAGAGATTCCCAAGATTCTCTCCTTGGGTTTGATTATGGCTCACAGTACTCAGAGAAAATATTTACTAGGTTTGAAAAGGATTTAACTCAGGAACAGCCAGATAGAAGAGATGCACAGAGCAAAGTATGGGGAAGGAACTTGGGGCTTTCACACCCTCTCTGAGCAGGACACTCTCCCCAATCTCCAGGTGTTCACCAGCCCAGGAGTTCTCCAAACCCTACCCTTTTGGGTTTTTATGGAGGCTTCACTATTAAGGCATGATGGATGAAATCACTGACAGTGCAACTGATTGAACATCCAATCCCTCTCCCCCTTCCAGAGGTCAGGGGGTGAAACTGAAAGTTCCAAGCCTCTAATCACCTGGTTGATTCTCCAGGCAAACAGTCCTCATCATTTTGTTGTTGTTTTTCATTCATTCAGTCATGTAAGACTGTTTGTGACCCCATGGACCGCAGCACTCCAGGCTTCCCTGTCCTCAAACTCATGTCCATTGAGTCAGTGATGCCATCCAACCATCTTGTCCTCTGTCATCCCCTTCTCTTCCTGCCTTCAGTCTTTCCCAGCATCAGGGTCTTTTCCAATGAGTCAGCTCTTTGCATCAGGTGGCCAAAGTACTGGAGTTTCAGCTTCAGCATCAGTCCTTCCAGTGAATATTTAGGGTTGATTTCATGAAGGAATCACTAGTTTGATCTCCTTGCAGTCCAAGGGACTCTCAAGAGTCTTCTCCAACACCATAGTCCTCATTCTTCAGTTCAGTTCAGTCGCTCAGTCGTGTCTGACTCTTTGCGACCCCATGAATCGCAGCACGCCAGGCCTCCCTGTCCATCACCAACTCTCGGAGTTCACTCAGACTCATGTCCATCGAGTCCGTGATGCCATCCAGCCATCTCATCCTCTGTTGTCCCCTTCTCCTCCTGCGCCCAATCCCTCCCAGCATCAGAGTCTTTTCCAGTGAGTCAACTCTTCGCATGAGGTGGCCAAAGTACTGGAGCTTCAGCTTTAGCATCATTCCTTCCAAAGAAATCCCAGGGTTGATCTCCTTCAGAATGGACTGGTTGGATCTCCTTGCAGTCCCAGGGACTCTCAAGAGTCTTCTCCAACACCACAGTTCAAAAGCATCAATTCTTCAGCGCTCAGCTTTCTTCACAGTCCAACTCTCACATCCATACATGACTACTGGAAAAACCATAGCCTTCACTAGATGGACCATAGTCGGCAAAGTAATGTCTCTGCTTTTGAATATGCTATCTAGGTTGGTCATAACTTTCCTTCCAAGCCGTAAGTGTCTTTTAATTTCATGGCTGCAGTCACCATCTGCAGTGATTTTGGAGCCCACAAAAATAAAGTCTGACACTGTTTCCACTGTTTCCCCATCTATTTCCCATGAAGTGATAGGACTGGATGCCATGATCTTCGTTTTCTGAATGTTGAGCTTTAAGCCAACTTTTCACTCTCCTCTTTCACTTTCATCAAGAGGCTTTTGAGCTCCTCTTCACTTTCTGCCATAAGGGTGGTGTCATCTGCATAACTGAGGTTATTGATATTTCTCCCGGCAATCCTGATTCCAGCTTGTGCTTCTTCCAGTCCAGTGTTTCTCATGATGTACTCTGCATATAAGTTAAATAAGCAGGGTGACAATATACAGCCTTGACGTACTCCTTTTCCTATTTGGAACCAGTCTGTTGTTCCATGTCCAGTTCTAACTGTTGCTTCCTGATCTGCATACAGATTTCTCAAGAGGCAGGTCAGGTGGTCTGGTATTCCCATCTCTCTCAGAATTTTCCACAGTTGATTGTGATCCACGCAGTCAAAGGCTTTGGCATAGTCAATAAAGCAGAAATAGATGTTTTTCTGGAACTCTCTTGCTTTTTCCATGACCAGCGGATGTTGGCAATTTGATCTCTGGTTCCTCTGCCTTTTCTAAAACCATCTTGAACATCAGGAAGTTCACGGTTCATGTATTGCTGAAGCCTGGCTTGGAGAATTTTGAACATTACTTTACTAGCATGTGAGATGAGCGCAATTGTGCAGTAGTTTGAGCATTCTTTGGCATTGCCTTTCTTTGGGATTGGAATGAAAACTGACTTTTTCCAGTCCTGTGGCCACTGCTGAGTTTTCCCAATTGCTGGCATATTGAGTGCAGCACTTTCACAGAATCATCTTTCAGGATTTGAAATAGCTCAACTGGAATTCCGTCACCTCCACTAGCTTTGTTCGTAGTGATGCTTTCTAAGGCCCACTGGACTTCACATTCTAGGATGTCTGGCTCTAGATTAGAGATCACACCATCATGATTATCTGGGTCGTGAACATCTTTTTTGTACAGTTCTTCTGTGTATTCTTGCCACCTCTTCTTAATATCTTCTGCTTCTGTTAGGTCCATACCATTTCTGTCCTTTATTGAGCCCACCTTTGCATGAAATGTTCCCTTGGTGTCTCTAATTTTCTTGAAGAGATCTCTAGTCTTTCAAAGTCACCTCATTAACATAATAAAAGACACCTTAAGTTGCTCTTATCACTGAGAAAATTTCAAGGGTTTTCCAAGGAGCTCTGTGCTGGAAACAAGAAGACTAAATATATATTTATCATTTTAAAATCACAACATCACAGCTCCCTTTTCCATTTAGGAAGTATATTTACAGCAGCTCTCTCCAGGAGCCCCCCACACCAGGTATTCCACCCCCTACCCTGTCCCTCTTGGACAGAGCCTGACTGTCCAGATTGCCATCAGGGCATCAGGTGGCCTCAGCAGGCAGGGTCGCTGGAGGTCATCCAACATGTCTCTCTTATGGATCCAACTGGTCTGACCCAAAGATTTTCATGCTGCACCACAGAAAACATACTATCCTGCCTCTCCTGCCACTCAGCTGCATCTTAAATTCCCCACTTCTCCCAGCAGCAGGAGCAGCCACAGCATTCATGCTTCCAGACGAGCCACACAGGAGCCGTTTCACTCTTCCCTTTCCCTCACCCTGGCATCCAGCCTATGGGCACAAAATCCAGCCCTGAAGGGCTAAAGAAACCATGAAGGGCATGCAATTCAGCTGCCCACGCAACATTTGGATTCCCTCTGAATGGCCGGGGCCAAACTGTTGCCCAGACTCAGCCTGACCCACCTCCACACCAGGGAGTTGGTCACTTCCTGACATTGCCTGTTACATCTTGAAACAGTTATGATGTTGAAAAGCGGCCTTAGGTTGAGCTGAAAATTGCCTCCCCATTGCTTCCCACACATACGTTTTCACTGTTCCTAATTTTTTTCTGGGTTGTCACAGGACAGACCTCCCTCCTCTATCTGTATCTTAGTCCTTTGAGCATTAAAGCTATGATCACAACTCCAGCGGGTAAATATCCCCCATCACTCCAGCTAGTCTTTCTATTACATATTTCAAGTCACTAACTGGTCTGGCCTCTCCTCCAGACATGCTCCAATTTATCCAAATCAGGTGTTGCAGACAGTGCTTACGGGTGCCAAAAGCCAGTGACAGCAGTGGGTAAGATGGGTGGAGCACAATAGGGAGTGGCGGCAACTGCAGCAAAGAGAGTAGTTGCCCTGGTTACTGGAAACAACCATTTCTGTTTCAGCCAGTTGTCCCCACTCAGAAGCGGGGCCCCAGTTTTGCCAGATCCCTCACTTTCCAATAGGAACAGGAAATCTGGGTTTGTATTTGAAATGTCCTGATTTTTAAAAATTGGTAAATAATTAAAATGAAACACTGTATGTGTCAATACTGTGCAGGCAAAACAAAAACCCATGGGCGCCAGTATGCAATTTCTGTCTGTAGTTGCTAAGTCATGTCTAACTCTTTTGCGACCCCATGGACTGTAGCCCGTGAGGCTCTTCTGTCCATGGGATTTCCCAGGCAAGAATCCTGGAGTGGGTTGCCATTTCCTTCTCTAGGGAATCTTCCTGACCTGGGGATTGAAACTGTGTCTCCCGCATTGGCAGGCGGGTTCTTCACCACTGCACCACCAGGGAAGGCCAGTGTTTGGTCTACAGGCATCGAAAAATGTGCCACCTAAAACTGAATGTGACACTCAGAGGTGGCTGCTGACCTATCCCCTCCATCCTTCCTCGGGAAAGCGTTTTCCTTCTCTCTCAGTGTCTACTATTTCAACATCTCTCATCAGGACTGGGTCTGTAGGATCCTGACCAGCAGCCATCTCTACCTCTCCTGCGTCCTGCTCATCACTGCGGAGGGCATGTCCATCACCCCGGTCCCTGTCCTAGGACCTACTGTGGCCAGACCTCCATCAGCCAGGTCTGCTTCCTTCTGGAGAGCAGACAGACCAGGAGCATGATAACATGCTCCCTCAGCCTGCCCCCCTCTTCTGATAGAAGTCCGCCCTCTTCTGCCCAATCCTCCACACCTTTACTCAAGCCAGGCCTCCCTCCAAGAATGCCTTCCTCCTCCCCCACCCACAGGCTTACCTCTTCCTAAGGCATTTCCTGGCAGTGTGAGCCCTTCTCTGCCTCTTATACTTTGCCACATGTGTAATATGGGGAGAATGACAGACCCAATTCAAAGAGTGTTTGAGGAATAAATGAGTGACATGTGTCACCTGCTTGGAGCAGTACCGGGCACACAGGAAGCGTCCAATGAACACAAACTGTGACTATTAATACCCACTTAGCACTGAATCCATAGGGGCTTTCCTGGTGGCTCAGACGGTAAAGAATTTGCATGCAATGCAGGAGACTTGGGTTCACCCCCTGGGTCAGGAAGATCCCCTAGAGAAAGAAATGGCTACCCACTCCAGTATTCTTGCCTGGAGAATCAATGGACAGAAGAGCCTGGCGGGCTACAGTCCATAGGGTTGCAAAGAGTCGGACACGACTGAGTGACTAAGCACAGCACAGCACAGCTAGCCTTTTCACATTTGCTACTCATGTCTTTCTACCTAAATGATGAAAGAAGCCTGGATGTGCACACTGGCAGACCTGGGACTGAATTCCATCTCTCCCACGTTTTACCCGGGTGAAGTCACACAACCTCTCTTGGCCTCTGTCTCTGCCTCTGTGAAATGGAGCTAATGGCTCCTACTTCTCAGGATTGTGATAAGGATCAAATGAGGCAATGTCTGCAAATGCTCTAAGTAAACTGGGAAGAAAACACTGTAAGAATGACCAGTTTCTGGAGGAGGAAATTCCAGACCAGCCACAATGCTGCTGGATTGAAGGACAGGTGGTCCCATCTTTGGGTAGACCTAGAAGATTCTTTTGTTGAAAGTTCAGCAAATGGTTCTTGAGCAGCCACTCTGGGCCAGACACCATGCAGAGTTACTGCAAATGTGAGGGCCCAACCATCAGTAAAGGGTTAAGTCACTTTAGAGGTGGTCTCACCAGCCCTCCACTCAGTTCCCCCTCTCTATGCAGACCCTCACCGGGGACCCTGTATTCCCACACCTCCTGACTTCTCTTCCAGGCCCCGCCCACTCCTGTCAGTCCTCTCAATGCTGCCCGAATAACCTTTGTGCAACACATCCATCCATTCACTCATTCGTGCATTATATTATTTATTCAGTAGTTACCAGCCTTCTGAAAAGTGAAACAGATTAGAATCCCTGCCCCTCATGGGTTTCATGTTCTAATAACTCTAGTAACTCATTACCCAGTATCTTTGCTTTAAAAGCTCATTGGTCTTCAATTACTTATGCTAGAGTCAAATCTTGAGCTTGGTTTTTGAGCTCACATCTGGCTCCACTCCCTTCCAGCACCTCCCCACTTTCATAGAAAGGTGTTCCGAAGGGCTCCAGATGGGCCACCCCCTTAGACTTAGTTTCCCGAGTTTCCTTGTTGTTCCTTCAGGCTGGGAAAGTCCTCTTTCAAGTTAGAGGCAGCTGAATGTTTCATCTATAGGAGAATCTGCTCTCAGCCCTGCCCATGAGCTCTACCACACTCACCTGGGAGCTCTTGAAGGTCATTTTTCTTTTGTTTCCCTGACATCTACAGAGTGGATGCTCAACTATGGGGATGTGTGTGTGTGTTGAGAAAGAAGTTTGTAATAAACATAAATGGTTTTGTAGATGGCCAGAGGAGAAAAGCAGAGAGCACCGTTCAAAGCGGAGATGACAGAGAGTCTCAGGGAGGCTGTCCCTGTGGCCTAGGCCTGGATGAATGAGCAGGATATGACCACAGGAAGGAGGACCACCTGTTAGGCAGAGAGATGCAGGCACAGTGTGGCCAGAATCATGGGACATGTTAAGGAGCCATCCAGTGTTACATGGGGAGAAGAAGGTAAGAAAAGGAATGGACAGAGAAAGAAGGTAGGATGGAGGACATGTCCCCTGAGTTGGAAAAGTCTTGAATGTCAAGCTGGGGTATCTGAGCTTAGCAGGCCAGGGGTCAAAAGCTCAGGTGGAACAAGGGCAGGTTAAGGAGACGAATGTGGCCCAGAAGACTCAGGGGAAGTGCAGACTAGGGCCTTTCTAAAAGGGAAAGGCACTCTTAGCTCTCTGTGATGGAGCCAAAGTTTGAAATCTGGGCTCAGGCTGCTGTAGCCACCTTTTAAAAACAGAAGCCAGAAATCCAGTCTTTATAGTGAAATGTTCTGATGGAAAACACCACCACTGCCACCACCAAACCTGTTTATAGGTCTTGAGTTTGCAGTCTCTGGGTCAGAATTTTAGGTGGCAAGATCAAAGATGTGCGTTGGCCTCGTAAGCTGGAGACTGGTGTGGAACAAGGCCCAGGGAGGGGCAGGAGTAGAAGCAGCTGCAGAGGATTGGAGGGGGCTACAGTAGTTCAGGTGGGCTTGAGTCAGGGGTAAAGATGGAAAGGAGAGGAGAGCTGGGGCAGGGGTAAGGTTGCCAGACAAAACACTGAAGCCCCCAGTTAAATTTCAATGTTTCAGAGTAACAAATTATTTTTTTCATATTAAAAAGTGGTATAACAGGTAACTCACTGTTTACCTGAATTTCCAATTTGCCTAGGAGTGCTGTGTTTCTATTTGCTAGACCTGGTCATCTTGCAGATTATGGGTTATGGAACTGGAGAGCACTAGAAGAAGATCTAACCATCGCGGGGAGTGTCCCAGGTGGCTCAGGGCAGGGCAGCAGCACCTAGGGGCCTGGTGAGGACAGCTCGGCCTTATGAACCCAGACCCGCCCCACCAGCCTGGATCAAAGAGCTGGGAGAATCCCAGAGGCGGGAGCTCCTGCTTCCTTGCTTCAGTCCAGTCTCTGCAGGCTGACCCTCAGGCTGGGCTCAGGAACAGTCAGGAGATATGAAGCCTCTGGAGTTGAGGGGGAACAGGCAGACCCCGTCCTCCCAGGGGCCTCTCCCTGCAGCACAACAAAGCACTCCCCGCCCCACGTCTTTCCATCAGGTCAGCTGAGCGGGGTTCCCTGTCTCTGAGCCTCTCCACGATCACCGATCACCGCACCTCCCCAACCCGCTGCTCTGGAGGGCAGGGCAGCGCATGCGCACCTGGATGCAGCCAGACGGGGCGGGACCTGCTCTTTGCTGAACCCAGTGGACAGGTGGGGTCCGCGCCAGCTTTCCGTCTCTCTCTCTGCGGGTCTTGCTGGCTCCTCATCATCCTGGACCTGCTTTCACATCTGCTAGTCCCACCAGCCTTGACTTTGAACCCAGTTCTCTCTCCAGAGGATCTGAACCTCAGAGCTTCAGTAATATGCAGAGGGTGACAGGAGGGCATTTTTGACCTTCCCTGTTTAAACCCCAAGGTATTCTGATCTGTTGTACCCTGCATCCTCTCCCTGCACCCCACCTCCATCCTCCATCTCTCCCTCCCCGTCTCCTTCTGCCCCCACTCTGTCCTTTCTCCTGTTTTCTTTCCCTCTCTCCCCATGTCCCGATATTCCTCAACTATTCTGTTCTCTTGTTCTCCATTTGTCTTGATCACATAACTGCTCAAAAATTTCTCCTGGATTCCCTAAGAAACAAAGACAAACTATCACTCGTCCACTGAATGCTGTGCTGTCCATCAGTCGTGTCCAACTCTTTGGGACCCCAGGGACTGTAGCCCGCCAAGCTCCTCTGTCCATGGGGATTCTCCAAGCAAGAATACTGGAGTGGGTTGCCATGCCTTCTCTTGGGGATCTTCCCAACTCAGGGATTGAAGCCAGGTCTCCTGCATTGCAGGCAGATTCTTTACCGACTGAACTACCAGGGAAGCCCCTTCCACTGAATACCACCAAATAAAACTGACAACAGCTGAACCTGCACCGGCAAAATGTTTGGCTTTAAAAGGTTGAAAAATTCAAATCTTCTTGACATAACTTAGATCTGCAAAACCTGATCCAGAAGACTGGACTTCACAGAAATAACAGTTGCAAGAGGAAATGCAAACTGACTCATGGAGAAACTGATTCTATTTTTAAATTAGATTGAATAAAGTTAAATTGAGAAGCAGTGATAAAATAATTTTTTGCAAAATAAACTTTAAATGCAAAAAATAAGAAACTGTGCTGTATTTAAACTTTTTCAGCAAAATTATTTGCTTTAATACAATATGTTCAAAAAATGCTTTATCAATCCAAGAAAAAATCATCAGTGTTGGCAAAAATTATAGTTAAAATATTTCCATTCAAGAAAACCACAGGGTCAAAGGTCAAAGTCTTTCTGTTGAAGACTCGCAATTTTATATATCATTGCCTGAACTCCAGACCCAAATATGCAGTTGCCCATGGAACATTCTCTCTCTTGGACAGTCCAAAGCCTCATCAAATATATATACCCAAAACCAAACTGCTGATCTTCTGTTCCCAAATTGTTCTTCCTCTCAGACAACTATCTCTGAGACTGGGAATCTATTACCCATTCAGTCACTCATGCCAAACACAATAAAAAACGAAGTCCATCATGTCAACATCCAGAGTAGCTCTCAAAATCTGTCCTCTTTCCAGCTCTACTTCTAATATCCTATCGAAGCTTACAGCATCTTCCATATAGCCTTCCACTGGCCTTCCCAAAACCATTCTTGTACTCTCTGATGTATCCTCCACACTGGTAGTTTAATAGTGTAAAAGGCAACCAGGGGAATTTCCTGGCAGTCCAGTAGTTAGGACTCAGCACTTTTGCTGCTGGGGTGGGGTTCAATCCCTGGTTGGAAGACTGCTGCTGCTGCTGCTGCTGCTAAGTTGCTTCAGTCGTGTCCGACTCTATGCGACCCCATAGACGGCAGCCCACCAGGCTCCCCCATCCCTGGGATTCTCCAGACAAGAACACTGGAGTGGGTTGCCATTTCCTGCAAGTCTTGCAGCAAGGCCAAAAAAAGAGAAGTAAACCAGGACATTTCTTACAGTAAATGCAGTCTAGATATTTTGGACATGACCTCCTGCTGAAGACAGCTAAAAGAGCTGGTCAAATGTTCATAAAATTCACACACACACCTTTTTTTGGTGGGGGTGGGGGAGCGCAGTATGGTTTGCAGGATCTTGGTTCCCTGACCAGGGATAGATCCCCAGCCCCAGGCAGTGAAAGCCCGGAATCCTAACACTAGACAGCCATGGAATTCACACACACACATACACACACACACACACTCTCTCTTAAAAGCATCAAGGAGCTAACAAGATAGTGAGGAACTGCTGTGCCAAGGTCCTGCAGAGGACAGGATTCCAAAGAGGTGATCCTGATACTTGATGCTATGGTTCTCCTCAGAAGCTTTTGCCAAGTGCAAAGAAGTGGCTGAGAGACCAAGCTCACTTCTAGTGGCCTTGCATGGCTGGAGACAAAAATCAGAGTCAGGGGGCTTCCCTGGTGGCTCAGTGGTAAAGAATCGGACTGTCAAGGGAGACAAGTGTTCGATCCCTGGTCCAGGAAGATCCCACATGCTTTGGAGTAATTAAGCCCATGCATCACAACTATTGAGCCTGTGCTCTAGAGTCGGTAAGCCACAACTACTGAAGCCTGCATGCCCTAGAGCCCATGCTGCTGCTGCTGCTGCTAAGTCACTTCAGTCATGTCCGACTCTGTGTGACCCCATAGACAGCAGCCCACTAGGCTCCTCTGTCCCTGGGATTCTCCAGGCAAGAATACTGGAGTGGGTTGCCATTTTCTTCTCCAACGCATGAAAGTGAAAAGCGAAAGTGAAAAGCAAAAGTGAGGTGGCTCAGTTGTGCCCGACTCTTAGCGACCCCATGGACTGCAGCCTACCAGGCTCCTCTCTCCATGGGATTTTCCAGGCAAGAGTACTGGAGTGGGGTGCCATTGCCTTCTCCGGCCCTAGACCCCATACTCTGCAACAAAAGAAGCCACTGCTTTGAGAAGCCCATTCACCACAATTAGAGAGTAGCTCTGCTGCTCACTGAAACTAGAGAAAAGACTGCACAGCAATGAGAACCCAGCATATAAAATAAATAAATAAATAAATAAATAAATAAATCAGTCAGGGGCCTACCAAGGGTGGTGGACTGACAAACCAGATCAACATTGGGCTCGGCCCCAAAGAACTGCACCCCAGAAGTAAAAATGAACTGAAAGCAAAACTGCCCTTCCCTGAATGGTAGTCAAGCTCTGAGTCATTCAGGTGCCCCAGAAAACATCATGCCCTAAGTATGAACTAACATGATCTCAGTTTGCTAATCCCTCCAGGCACCTGGCAAGAGCAACAGAAAACTCTCCTTGGTGAATGACAAAATCACCTCATATCAAATTATTCCCTAAAATAATTTCACAAACACAATATTCAACATGCAAAAATAACCAGACACAGGAGGAAATAAGATTCCTTGAGCAAAACCCTTTGGAAATAATAATCAATAGAAACAGAGCTGGAAGAACTCCAGACTATAAAACAAATTACATTTACTATGTTTAAGAAATTAAGTACTAAAATTGGAAATTTCAGCAAGGAACTAGGAACTCCATAAAATTATATAGCATATGCAAAAACAGAATAAATAAAAACTCAAAATTCAAATTATAAACTGAATGGATGGTTTAACAGCAGATTTGACATGACTGAAGAATGCATTGCTGAACAGGAAGGTTGGTCAGAAGAAATGAACCAGAAAGAAGTATGGAAAGACAAAAGGATGGAAAATACAGAAGCTAAGAAAGTTATAATAAGATCTGACATATTTCTAATTGCAGTTCCAGAAGGAAAGAAGAAAGAGAGACCAGAACAGAGACAATATTCAAAAGATGGGTGGAGAATATTCCAGAATGGATAGAAGATATTAATCTACAGATGTGAGAACTCAAATGGATCCCACCAGAATAAATAAAAAGAAATCCATGCCTTGATCCATCATAGTGAAACTGTAGAACCTCAAAGAGAAAAATGGTAAACACATCCAAAGGAAAATAGGTAATAATGCTGATTATTTACTTCTTGTCTCTCAGGTCTTAACCCACCCTTCCATAACAAGCTCTGCGATGTTACGGGCGAGGGTTTGCAAGCCATATTTCCCAGGCCCCCTTGCCAGCTGACTTTCTATTCAGTTCTGCCAATAGGAGGCACTAAAAGAAGAGTAACATGTAGGAGAAGGGGATTCCTTCCTGCCCACTTCACTTTAGGAGCCTCCAGCTTCTTTCAATTCTCCCAGCACAAGTCATACCCCCTCCCAGGTAATAGCGCTAGCCAGCAGGGCCCTTCCTATGGTCGATCCAGCACAGCTGCAGATCCTTCTTCAAGCCCCTAGGTCCTGCTACCCTGCCTCTTCCCTTTTATCCTTCTAGGCCAAGGGATGGCAGCTGCTTCCTGTAATTACTAATATCTGGGTGAACTCAGCATCCTCTTTTGCTCTTGCTGCCTTCAAAAATGTGTGTAAACAACTCATCTTGTATATTATACCCCTTTTGTTTGAAAAAACTAACATAATTTATATTTTCCTGGGTGTATCTAAAGCGTACCCTAGTGAAGAGGAACTAAAGAACCTCTTGATGAAGGTGGAAGAGGAGAGTGAAAAAACTGGCTTGAAACTTGACATTAAAAAAACTAAGATCATGGTATCTGATCCCACCACTTCCTGGCAAATAGATGCAGAAAAACATGGAAACAGTGGCAGATTTTATTTTCTTGGACTCCCAAATCACTGTAGACGGTGATTTCTGTCATGAAATGAAGACGCTTGCTTCTTGGAAGAAAAGCTATGATAAACCTAGACAGCATACTAAAAAGTAGAGACATCACTTTGTTGACCAAGGTCTGTATAGTCAAAGCTATGGTTTTTCCAGTAGTCATGTACAGATGTGAGAGTTTTCATATTTGCTGTTGAGGAGCCAGATATAGTTGAATTCTGTGAATCAGTCCGGTTTTGCTAGAGTATGCTGTGGTAACAAACAGCCCCTGAATATCTTTGGTTTCTGACAACATAGGTTTATTTCTAGCTTTCTTTTCATGTACTACATGAGTTGGCTGCAGCTCCTGCCTGAGACATGCTTATCTCCTAGCAGAGGGAAAAGAACCGTGGCAAAATCATGTGATGGTTTGTAAAACTTTTACTGAGAAGTAGTGGTCTTTTAATTTCATGGCTGCAGTCACTGTCTGCAGCAAAAGCTTTACAAACCATAAAGAAGGCTGACTGCTGAAGAACTTATGATCTCAAATGTGGTGTTGGAGAAGACTCTTGAGAGTCCCTCGGACTGTAAGGAAATCAAACCAGTCAACCATAAAGGAAATCAACCCTGAATTTTCATTGGAAGGACTGATGCTGAAGCTGAAGCTCCAATACTTTGGCCACCTGATGCCAAGAGCCAACTCACTATAAAAGACTCTGATGCTGGAAAAATTGAGGGCAGGAGGAGAAGGGGGCGACAGAGGATGAGATGGTTGGATGGCACTACTGACTCAATGGACATGAATTTGAGCAAACTCTAGGAGACAGTGAAGGACAGGGAAGCCTGGTGTGTTGCAGTCCATGGGGTCACAAAGAGTCATGGCTGAGACATGAGTTACTGGCTGAAAAACAACAACAACCACACACCTAGGTGCTACAGAACTCTTCAAAGGAGCCACAGTGTGATAGCACTGTTGTTCCCAATTAGTCATCCCTCAGGATCCACAGGGCGTTAATTGGTTCTAGGATGCTCAATTCCCTTATGTAAAATGGTGTCGCATTTGCATATAACCTACAAACATCCTCCCATATACTTTAAATCATCTCTAGATTATTTATAGTACTTAATACAATGTAAATGAAAATAGATAGTTCAGTTCAGTTCAGTTGCTCAGTCATGTCTGACTCTTTGTGACCCCATGAATCCCAGCACACCAGGCCTCCCTGTCCTTCACCAACTCCCAGAGTTCACTCAAACTCATGTCCATCGAGTCGGTGATGCCGTCCAGCCATCTCATTCTCTGTCGTCCCTTTCTTCTGAGCCCAATCCCTCCTAGCATCAGGGTCTTTTCCAATGAGTCAACTCTTTGCATGAGGTGAAACAAAGTATTGGAGTTTCAGCTTTAGCATCAGTCCTTCCAATGAACACTCAGGCTGAGTACAAAGCAGATTCAAGTTTGGCTTGTGGAACTTCCTGGATTTTTTTTCAAATATTTTTGATTGAAATATCATGATTGGTTGAATCCACAGATGCAAAATCCTTGGATATGGAAGGCCAATTGTATTTGCCACCAATCTTCATGGGAGGCTAATATTTTTCCAACCTATTGTCAGGCTTTGGCCAATAACACGTGTGGATAAGTGATATCTACCACCACTTCTCAGCAAAAGCTTTACAAACCATCACATGATTTTGCCATGGTTCTTTTCCCTCTGCAAGGAGACTAGCATGTCTCAGGCAGGAACTGCAGCCAACTCATGCAGCACATGGAAAGAAAGCCAGAAACAATCCTTTGTTGTTGCAAACCAAGGAGACTCAGGGGCTGTTTGTTACCACAGCATACTCTAGCAAAACCTGATGGATTCACAAAATTCAACTATATCTGGTTCCTCAACAGCAAAAATGGAACTGGATGGTTGAACAATAGCATCAATGTACTAAAAGAAAATTAGTGCCAACTTGGAATTCTATATACACAGAGACATTATCCTTTAAGGAGAAATGTTAAATAAACACACTGTCACAAAAAACTGAGAAAATATGCCACCAGGAGACCATAATACATTAAAGGAATTCTAAAGGCTGCTTTGCAGAGAGAAGGAAAATTATCTGATATGGCAGATCATGGATGCAGGAAGGAATGGACAAAAACCATGTTATATAGTGGGTTAATTGAGCTAAAGATTGGCTGCATGCAAGAACAATAATAAAATCTTTAAAGTTATACAGACAACAGTATCTTGGAAATCAAAGGGTAGTGACGGGAATTTAAGTTTTGTAAGATCTTAGCGGGGCGGCGGCCGAGAGGGGCGACCCCACGTCCGAGGCCAGGGGCGGCGGCCGAGAGGAGGTATCCCACGTCCAAGGAGCGGTGGCTGCGCGGGCGCAGGAGGGCCTAGAGGAGTTACTCCACGTTCAAGGTCAGGAGGGGCGGCGGTGAGGAGATACCCCTCGTCCAAGGAGGTAAGGAGCAGCGTCTGCGCTTTGCTGGGGCAACTGCTGGGGCAACAGTGAAGGGATACCCCACGTCCAAGGTAAGAGAAATCCAAGTAAGATGGTAGGTGTTGCAAGAGGGCATCAGAGGGCAGACACACTAAAACCATACTCACAGAAAACTAGTCAATCTAATCACGCTAGGACTGCAGCCTTGTCTAACTCAATGAAACTAAGCCATGCCCGCAGGGCAACCCTAGACGGGCGGGATATGGTGGAGAGGTCTGACAGAATGTGGTCCATTGGAGAAGGGAATGGCAAACCACTTCAGTATTCTTGCCTTGAGAACCCCATGAACGGTATGAAAAGGCAAAATGATAGGATACCGAAAGAGGAACTCCCCAGGTCAGTAGGTGCCAAATATGCTACTGAAGATCAGTGGAGAAATAACTCCAGAAAGAATGAAGGGATGGAGCCAAAGCAAAAACAATACCCAGCTGTGGATGTGACTGGTGATAGAAGCAAGATCCGATGCTGTAAAGAGCAATATTGCATAGGAACCTGGAATGTCAGGTCCATGAATCAAGGCAAATTGGAAGTGGTCAAACAAGAGATGGCAAGGGTGAACATCGACATTCTAGGAATCAGTGAACTAAAATGGACTGGAATGGGTGAATTTAACTCAGATGACCATTATATCTACTACTGTGGGCAGAAATCCCTTAGAAGAAATGGAGTAGCCATCATGGTCAACAAAAGAGTCTGAAATGCAGTACTTGGATGCAATCTCAAAAACGACAGAATGATCTCTGTTCATTTCCAAGGCAAACCATTCAATATCACAGTTATCCATGTCTATGCCCCAACCAGTAACGCTGAAGAAGCTGAAGTTGAATGGTTCTATGAAGACCTACAAGACCTTTTAGAAGTAACACCCAAAAAAGATGTCCTTTTCATTATAGGGGACTGGAAGGCAAAAGTAGGCAGTCAAGAAACACCTGGAGTAACAGGCAAATTTGGCTTTGGAATACAGAATGAAGCAGGGCAAAGGCTAATAGAGTTTTGCCAAGAGAACGCACTGGTCATAGCAAACACCCTCTTCCAACAACACAAGAGAAGACTATACATGGACATCACCAGATGGTCAACACCGAAATCAGATTGATTATATTTCTTGCAGCCAAAGATGGAGAAGCCCTATACAGTCAGCAAAAACAAGACCGGGAGCTGACTGTGGCTCAGATCATGAATTCCTTATTGCCAAATTCAGACTTAAATTGAAGAAAGTAGGGAAAACCACTAGACCATTCAGTTCAGTTCAGTTCAGTCCAGTTGCTCAGTCATGTCTGACTCTTTGTCACCCCATGAATCGCAGCACGCCAGGCCTCCCTGTACATCACCAACTCCCGGAGTTCACTCAAACTCATGTCCATCGAGTCAGTGATGCCATCCAGCCATCTCATCCTCTGTCATCCCCTTCTCCTCCTGCCCCCAATCCCTCCCAGTGTCAGAGTCTTTTCCAATGAGTCAACTCTTCACATGAGGTGGCCAAAGTACTGGAGTTTCAGCTTTAGCATCATTCCTTCCAAAGAACACCCATCTCCTTTATAATGGCTGTGGTTTTTCCAGTAGTCATGTATGGATGTGAGAGTTGGACTATGAAGAAAGCTGAGCGCCAAAGAATTGATGCTTTTGAAGTGTGGTGTTGGAGAAGACTCTTGAGAGTCCCTTGGACTGCAAGGAGACCCAACCAGTCCATTCTAAAGGAGACCATTCAGGTATGACCTAAATCAAATCCCTTATGATTATACAGTGGAAGTGAGAAATAGATTTAAGAGACTAGATCTGATAGATAGAGTGCCTGATGAACTATGGAGTGAGGTTTGTGACATGGTACAGGAGACAGGGATCAAGACCATCCCCATGGAAAAGAAATGCAAAAAAGCAAAATGGCTGTCTGGGGAGGCCTTACAAATAGCTGTGAAAAGAAGATAAGCGAAAAGCAAAGGAGAAAAGGAAAGATATAAGCATCTGAATGCAAAGTTCCAAAGAATAGCAAGAAGAGATAAGAAAGCCTTCTTCAGCGATCAATGCAAAGAAATAGAGGAAAAGAACAGAATGGGAAAGACTAGAGATCTCTTCAAGAAAATTAGAGATACCAAGGGAACATTTCATGCAAAGATCGGCTTGATAAAGGACAGAAATGGTATGGACCTAACAGAAGCAGAAGATATTAAGAAGAGGTGGCAAGAATACACAGAAGAACTGTATAAAAAAGATCTTCATGACCCAGATAATCACGATGGTGTGATCACTCATCTAGAGCCAGATATCCTGGAATGTGAAGTCAAGTGGGCCTTAGAAAGCATCACTACGAACAAAGCTAGTGGAGGTGATGGAATTCCAGTTGAGCTATTTCAAATCCTGAAAGATGATTCTGTGAAAGCGCTGCACTCAATATGCCAGCAAATTGGGAAAACTCAGCAGTGGCCACAGGACTGGAAAAGGTCAGTTTTCATTCCAATCCCAAAGAAAGGCAATGCCAAAGAATGTTCAAACTACCGTGCAATTGCACTCATCTCACACACTAGTAAAGTAATGCTCAAAATTCTCCAAGCCAGGCTTCAGCAATACGTGAACCGTGAACTTTCAGATGTTCAAGCTGGTTTTAGAAAAGGCAGAGGAACCAGAGATCAAATTGCCAACATCCGCTGGTCATGGAAAAAGCAAGAGAGTTGCAGAAAAACATCTATTTCTGCTTTATTGACTACGCCAAAGCTTTTGACTGTGTGGATCACAAGAAACTGTGGAAAATTCTGAGAGAGATGGGAATACCAGACCACCTGATCTGCCTCTTGAGAAACCTATATGCAGGTTAGGAAGCAACAGTTAGAACTGGACATGGAACAACAGACTGGTTCCAAATAGGACAAGGAGTGCGTCAAGGCTGTATATTGTCACCCTGCTTATTTAACTTATATGCAGAGTACATCACACGAAATGCCAAGCTGGATGAATCACAAGCTGGAATCAAGATTGCTGGGAGAAATATCAATCACCTCAGATATGCAGATGACACCACCCTCATGGCAGAAAGTGAAGAGGAACTAAAAAGCCTCTTGATGAAAGTGAAAGAGGAGAGTGAAATAGTTGGCTTAAAGCTCAACATTCAGAAAATGAAGATCATGGCATCCGGTCCCATCACTTCATGGGAAATAGATGGGGAAACAGTAGAAACAGTGTCAGACTTTATTTTTGTGGGCTCCAAAATCACTGCAGATGGTGACTGCAGCCATGAAATTAAAAGACACTTACGGCTTGGAAGGAAAGTTATGACCAAGCTAGATAGCATATTGAAAAGCAGAGACATTACTTTGCTGACTAAGGTCTGTCTAGTCAAGGCTATGATTTTTCCAGTGGTTATGTATGGATGTGAGAGTTGGACTGTGAAGAAAGCTGAGTGCTGAAGAATTGATGCTTTTGAACTGTGGTGTTGGAGAGGACTCTTGAGAGTCCCTTGGACTGCAAGATCCAACCAGTCCATTCTGAAGGAGATCAGCCCTGGGTGTTCTTTGGAAGGAATGATGCTGAAGCTGAAACTCCAGTACTTTGGCCACCTCATGAGATGAGTTGACTCATTGGAAAAAACTGATGCTGGGAGGGATTGGGGGCAGGAGGCAAAGGGGACGACAGAGGATGGGATGGCTGGATGGCATCACCTACTCGATGGACGTGAGTTTGAGTGAACTCCAGGAGATGGTGATGGACAGGGAGGCCTGGTATGCTGTGATTCATGGGGTCACAAAGAGTTGTACACAACTGAGTGACTGAACTGAACTGAACTGAAGATCTTAGCATCAGAGAGGAAATACGCTGATATCTTGGCCCCTGATGTGTGCCGAGATGGCACACATCTCAGTAGTTCCCTCCCCATGCTGCCCAGCCTCAGACAAACGTAAGTTGAGGGTATTCTACAATATGAGTGCTCTTCAGAGAGTGAAATCATGAAAGATAAGGTAGGACTGAAGAAATGTCAGAGTGGAGGGGACTAAGAAGACACAACAACTAAATGCCTTGTGGGGTGCTGGGCTAGATCCTGAACCAGACAGGGGGTGTTGGTAGAAAAACTGGTTGAATGCAAATAAAGTCCACAGTTTACAGTACTGAACCACTGTTAACTTCTCAGTTATCACCGTGCTTGGTTATGGTTGATATTAACATGGGTGGAGGCTGAGTCAAGGGTAAAGAAAACTCCATTATTTTTGTAATTTTTCTCTAAGACCAAAACTATTTCAAAATTAAATCTTAAAAAAAGTCACCCAGAAACACTGAGTGTTAACATTTCTGGTGTATTTTCTGCCTGTTCCTTATCTTGCACAGGGTGATGTTCTATGCTTCATGTACGTAAGATCATGTCAGACACATGATTTTATTCTACACCAGGTTTTCAGAGATGTTACCATGTTTAAGTCTTACAACAGGCATCATCACTCTCATTTTACAAATAAAGAAATCAAGGTCTACAACAGGTTAAAGGTCATATAGCTAATAAAGGCACAGGCTGAAGGTGAGTGCAGGTTTCCTAATGCTAAATTCCAGAATTGCACTAAAACCTGATTCTTGAGGAGTATGTTCATCTACTTGTTTACACATGTGTTCAACCACACCCTGAACCTCCTGGAGGTGGAGACAGAGTCTAGGAGACCATGATCCCACCATTAAACTGCTTCCCCACTAAAGGTTTTATGCCTGCAGCCCAGGGCCTCCAGTCACACAGCCTGTCCTATGACTGGGTAGGACAAGGTGACATGTCCCTTCAAGAAAGGACTCATTGCCCAGCTGCAAGGAGTGTGCCTGGATGACAGAGCCCGGCTATCAGCATCTTCTGAGTCCAGCTAGGCTTTCAGATGGAGGTCACACTCTTCTCTGGAAGCCGGCATGGTGGTGGTAGAAGGACCTTATCAGATGAGGGATCCTCCGACGGGCAGTTAGGTCTGGAGCCCCTCGCTGGGCAGAGTTGTTGGAGTCTGTCTTGCTTCATGGTGCCCTCTACCCAATCCTGCTCCCTTTTCTTTCATAGATGTTCCCCCAATAAACTCTCCTCTTCTGCCTTTCCATCTCAGCACCTGCTGCCCAGATGGATGGACCTGCAACAAACTGTTCAGTATGTTTGTGGACCTTCCCATTGGCTCCTGTGGGTAAACTAACCCAGGGACAAAGGGTGAGGTGTTGTTTGTCACCGTCAGCCTGGTAAGCCCCCTGAAACTGACAGCTGTGTGCAGAGTATGGGACTGGTCCCATCTCCCTGATGTCCATGCTCACACACAGTCCTGTGCCTATCCTGCCATCAGGCCTGACAGGAGTACTACCAACTCCTGCTTGAAAGACCTTGAGGATCACGTGAAGATCTGTATGTGGCCTGGATTTCAGAGGAGGTGGAGCAGTGGGTGGAGAATGTCTTCCCTGGGGAAGTTTTGTTGGAGGGTGGGGTGGGGGCGTGGCAGGCAGGCGGGCAAGGGTGTGCATCAGCCTGTCTGGCTCTCCTGGGTGGGGCCAGATGAATGTTTGGGTATGGGCAACAGCCGATACAAGCCTCTTAGCTTGAGTCAAGCCTGCCGTGAGATGGGGATGGAAGCCAGATAGGCTGTGTCGGGCTTATCTACTCAGTGGGCTGAGGAAGGGGACAAAGCAGGGGCCTGAGCAGAAGACACGGGGAAAGGGCTGACTTCCAGACTTCCAAGGCCTGTGGCCTTTCATGTGCCAGGGCCTGGGGCATGGATAAATGGAAGGGCAAGTGAGGTGCCCACAGGGTGGATATGTGAGCGAGGGGACCAGGGCGGCCAGGTAGCCGAGCTCCCCAAGACCAGGACCTAAGGGGTCAGGCCTATGGCTCCCACTCACTGTAGGAAGCATCCTTGTCTCGGCGCTCCAGCCTGCACCTGAGCACGTCAGCCATCTTTTAGACACATGCAGGGATCCTACAGGTGACCTCAAGGTCTTTCCCCCGGCCCTCTTTAGAGAGCAAGAGAGAGGAATGAGCTTCCTCGTTCTCCCTCAGGAAAGCAATGTCAGTGAGCAGGTCACCCCGGTGGTGGTACCTGGCAGACCCTGAGGAGTCCAAACCCTTCATACCTGTGAAATTACTCAGCCTAGAATAAATGCATATTATAATTTCGAATGCTTGTCGACACTGAAATATTGACGGATGAAATACTATGTCTGGAATTTGCTTTAAAATAACCTGGAGTGGAAGAGGAGCTGAGGGCATGGGGGAGGGTTTATATAGAGATGAATAAAATCAGATGATGAGGTGATGGGTACCTGAGAATTTTTTTTACTCTTCTCTTTACCTTTGTGCATGTTGGGAAATGTCCATGATTAAGCTTTGAAAGTAAGCTAGGTAAACCTTTGTTTAAAAAAATACCCTTAATAGCACCTTTTAGTGAACACTGGAATATGTGAATCCAAGTTCACTTCAGTGTAGTTTTTTTCTGTTAAAAAATTTCTAATTGTGGTAAAATAAACGTCACACAATTTGCCATCTTCAAGTGTGCAGTTCAGTACTGTGCTGTGCTTAGTCACTCAGTCATGTCCAACTCTTTGCAACTCCATGGACTGCAGCCCACCAGGCTCCTCTGTCCATGGTGATTCTCCAGGCAAGAATACTGCAGTGGGTGGCCATGCCCTCCTCCAGGGGATCGTCCCAACCCAGGGATTGAACCCAGGTCTCCTGCATTGCAGGCGGATTCTTTACTGCCTGAGCCACCTATTGGGCTCCCAATCTCCACAACCCTTTCATCTCGCCATAGACTTCCAAGACTTCTCTCAATCTTCCCTCACCCCCACACCCAGCCTCCCCTACTGCCCACTGTCCATAAGTCACTACAGCCAAGGGCCAGAGTCCAGGTATTGCTGGTTTCAGGGCAGGTTCCCTGCTACCACCCTGGTTGGCAGCTGGGCTCAGCCTGGCTGTGGGGCCAGGGGGCTGGCCAGGTGGCCTGGACTTCTGGGCGACTTTCACAATGCAGTCCTGCTGGCTCCTGCAGAGCTGAGCTCTCTGCTCCTGGGCAGGCAACTGAACAAGTTCAGGCACCTCTCAGCTTCCCCCTCCACCTGCGGCCTGAGGTTGCCCCGGGTCACAGTCACCAGAGGAGGCTGGTCACAGAAACGGTAGCAGAGGTGGACTCAGGCTCCTCCCCAGCACGGTGACTCAAGGAGGACAGTCCAGATCCCAGGAGTCCATTTCACCCCAGGGTGTGGTGTGCGGGAGGGTGAATGGGGTCCTTCTGCCTTTACCCTGACAGCCACAATGCCCCAGCCATGACACAGCTCTTGGGTTTAGAATAATCTTGGAGCTGGCAGCAGCTAGAGTGGGCACCGGGAGTTACCTGTTAGCCTGCTCTTGCTATGGTCTGAAATTCTTAGTTGCTGCCTCTCTGGGAACGCCCAGTGCTTCTCCCTCTTCCTTCCTCCTTCAGGCTAGGGCCTGGCCCCAGAGGACGAGAAGGGACAAAAGAGGACAAGGAGTGAAGAGCAGGTGGGGGACACACAGCTCTCAAGTCCCTGTATTTGCCAGTTCCTTCCCATGGCTGAAGCCCATGACCTGTTCTGCCTGTGGACAAATGAAGAAACGAAGGCTCAGAGAGGTCACCAGGAAGCTTTAGACTGGGGATTACAGCCAGGGCCGCCTTTCTTCATCCTGCTCCCCCTGGTTAGAAAGCAGTCATGACGAGGCTGTTTTTGCAGGTGGTGGGTTGGAGCTGAGCACGGTCGACCATCAGGTTTGGGGAGGCACTGGGGGATGTGGACTGGGGGCTCAGAACTCATCAGACGTCTCCAGCCAAATGAACCACAGGCGCCAGTGCACCGCACCAAGTGCTGCCCAGTGGCAGGGAATGGGGGAGCAGTTTTGCCTTGGGGGCAAGAGGGGCCGTGGGCATGGTGGGCGCCTTAAGTGGATTCTCCCAACAACAAGCACTTACAGACGAGGACACGGACGTGGTCCCCAGAGCAGAGGTGGGGGAGGCAGGGGCCAGAGCTGGGCCTGGAGGAGCTATGGGACCAGTCCTGAAGATGGGATGCCATCTTTCAAAAAGAGGACGGTAGAGACAGAATGCGTAGGCTGGAAAGTGCCCTCTGGGGCAGAGTGGGCAAAGGCCAAGGGTAGGCAGTAGGGAGCCCAAGCAGGCTGATGCAACAATCAAGGAGAAAAGTGATGAGGGCAGAGGTGGCAGCCAGCGGGAAAGCAAAAACCCCAAGTCTCCATGGGTGGCTCCAGGGCTTCATTTGCATGTAGCATGGATGCATGTGCCACCCAGCCCAGAGAAACTGACCCAAGACCACGTGACTGCACTCTAGCTGGGAGTCCAGCCGCCTCAACATAGACTCTGTGGCAGGCATTTTGACCTTCTGATAAACTTTCTCCATAAGAAGTAGGAAAAGGACAAACTGACAATTACAGATGCATATTATTTGCCAGATACAGTGGTGGGCACATGCTTCACAGATGATACTTCATTTAATCCTCCCAGCCAGATAATGATCCCCTTTTTGAGATAAGAAAACCAAGGTGTAAAGAAAGAAATGAAATTGTCCAAGGCCAGCCAATTCAGGAAGCGGGTGCATCCAGGGAGCTTCTTTCCATTCCCCTGGCCCCAGGCCCTCAGTGCCTCACCCCTTGGCATCTGGGCAGTGAGTCAACTCCACAGGGATGCCAAATCTGGGGGCAGGTGCCCAGACAAGGGTGTCTGCCTGGTGAGCCCAGGAGGGTGAGCAAAGTTCACTGCATTCAACCCCCACCCCTGCCCAGTCTGGCCTCTCCCATGCTGTCCAGGTAAGCATGTGGAAGGGGACAGAAGCCTGGTTTCTGCTCAGCCCTCCTTTTTTGTTTGTTTCATTTGCTGAGGCTGCTGGCATTTATTGTTTATTATTGAAACCACATCAATTCTATGATATACAAATTTGACTAAATGTGGTAGTTGTTGTGTCTGAGAATGTGATAATCCATGGAATGTACAGGAGAAAGAAGGTGGAAAAGCAAACACAAAAAGTAGAATAGTTTACAAAACTGAAGGTGACCCCAGTTAGTTAAAATAAAGAAGAACATCAAATTAACAAAAAGAATTTCACTTTTGTGCTGTATATCAAGGATATTTTCAACTTTCAAATTTGTTTTTAAAATATAGCTTTACTGGAATATAATTCACATACCATTTAATTAATTCATTTAAATGTATAATTTAGTGATTTCTAGTGGTGGTGTCACCTCAATCAATTTTAGAATATTTTCATCATCAAAAAAAGAAACCTCATGACTGTTAGCAGTAACTGCCCATTTCTCCCAAATCCCCAGCCCTAGGAAACCATTAATCAACTTTGTATTGATTTGCCTATTCTAGACATTTTATATAAATGGAATCATATAATATGTGGCCTTTTGAGACTGGTCTCTTTCACTTGGCCTAGTGGTTTTAACATTTATTCATGTTGTAATAGGTATCAGTACTCCATTCCTTTTTACAGTCAAATAATATTTATAGCTATAAATTTCCCTCTAAGTACTGTTTTAGCTGTATCCAATAAACTTTTGTCATTTTAATTCATCTCAATGTATATTCTGATTTCCTTTGTGATTCTTCTTTGACCCACTGATTACATAGAAGTGTAATGCTTAATTTGCACATATTTGTGAATTGCCCAAATTAATTTTGTTGTTGATATCTAATTTCATTCCATAGCCAGAGAACATAACTTGTATGATTTCAGTCTTTTTAAACGTATTGAGGCTTGTTGTATGGCCTAGCACATGGCCTATCCTGGAGAATACTCAATGTGCACTTGAGAAAAAGACACCTTCTGCTGCTGTTGGATGGAATGTTAGGTTTAGAATGCTTGGGTTATAGTATTGTTCAAGCCTTATATTTCCTTGTTATCTTCTGACTAGCTGTTTTATCTACTATGGAAAGTGGGGTATTGAAATCTCCAACTATTGTTCAACTTTCTATTTCTCAGTTCAATTATATGCATTTTTGCTTCATGTAATTTGGGGCTATATTATTATATTCTCTACCTTTAAAGAATAAGTATCCTCAGATTTGCCAACATATCCTTGTCTAAATTATTTTATAATTTTATTTATTTATTTTTGACTGCTGGGTCTTCGTTGTTACATGGGATTTTCTCTAGTAGGGAGCAGGGGCTACTCCAGTTGTGGTGCACAGAGTTCTCACTGCAGGGTCTTCTCCTGTTGTGGAGCACGGGCTCTAGAACATGTGGGCTGCAGTAGCCGTGCTGCATGTGCTCAGCAGGTGCAGTTCCTGGGCGCTACAGCACAGGCTCAGTAGCTGTGGTGCACGGGCTTTGTTGCTCTGCAGCACGTGGGATCTTCCTGGATCAGCGATCAAACCCATATCTCCTGCGCTGGCAGGCGAATTCTTTACCACTGAGCCACCAGGGAAGCCTTCCATGTCTAAATTTTTATGAGGTAATTTTCAGGAAGCTTTATATGAGAAACTGAGATAACTGTTTCTAAGAATCCGTGCCTACAGACTTCCCCGGTGATCCAGAGGCTAAGACTATGCATTCCCAAAACAAGGGGGTCGGGTTTGATCCCTGGTCAGGGAACTAGATCTCACATGCCACAACAGAGACCTAGCACAGCCAAATGTTAAATAAATAATAGAATTACATTTGACTATTAAACAATAGTCGAAGTTAAGTTGATTTGCCTTTTTATAATACAAATATAACAGAAACAGTCCATTACTTTATAGACAGTGTTAGTCACTCAGTCGTGTTTGATTCTTTGTGACCCCATGGATTGTAGCCCGCCAGGCTCCTCTGTCCATGAAATTCTCCAGGCAAGAATACTGGAGTGGTTTGTCATTTCCTTCTCCAGGGGATTTTCCTGATCCAGAGATCGAACCTGGGTCTCCTGCATTGCAGGCAGATTCTTTACCATCTAAGCCACCAAGGAATGAAAGCTTTATACAGTGAATATACTATTCAGTTCAGTTCATTCGCCCAGTCGTGTCTGATTCTTTGCGACCCCATGAATTGCAGCACGCCAGGCTTCCCTGTCCATCACCAACTCCCGGAGTTCACTCAAACTCATGTCCATCGAGTCAGTGATGCCATCCAGCCATCTCATCCTCTGTCGTCCCCTTCTCCTCCTGCCCCCAATCCCTCCCAGCATCAGAGTCTTTTCCAATGAGTCAACTCTTTGCATGAGGTGGCCAAAGTACTGGAGTTTGTTTTAGCATCATTCCTTCCAAAGAACACCCAGGACTGATCTCCTTTAGGATGGACTGGTTGGATCTCCTTGCAATCCAAGTGACTCTCAAGAGTCTTCTCCAACACTACAGTTCAAAAGCATCAATTCTTCGGTGCTTAGCTTTCTTCACAGTCCAACTCTCACATCCATACATGATCACTGGGAAAACCATAGCCTTGACTAGACGGACCTTTGTTGGCAAAGTAATGTCTCTGCTTTTGAATATGCTATCTAGGTTGGTCATAACTGTATCTAATTCTAATATATTTAAAAGGAAAATATTTTAACTATTTTTCAGCTTCCAAAAACCATTAGACATTATAGAAATGAAGTATATCAATCTATGAGGAACTGCTATCTTAATTATAATTCATCCTTATTTACTTATTAGAGTAGATAATACCCCAAGGTGTATTTTCTTGGATTTCATTGTATTATCTTGTATTTCATTCACTTGGAATGAAATAACATGTTGCCAGCCTACCTTCTTAAAAGCCTCAGAAAGGTAGATCAGAGCTTAAAGGCCAAGGGGACAGAGGTAAGAATAAGAGGCAGCCTGCATGGAGGGAAGGAGAATAGTTGAACTGTTAGGTGGCTAGACTTCCAGCTTTCATGTCCACCTCTCAGGAACTAGCTCTGAAACATATTTTGGAGGAGGAAGTCATGTGCCTTCTCTGGACCTTAGTTTTTCCATCAGAGGTGGCTGGACTGAGGTCACCCAAAGGGTTCAGTGTCAGGCTCTCTGGTTAATGCCCTAAGGGAAGAAGGCCTTCTTCAATGAACAATGCAAAGAAGTAGAGGAAAACAATAGAATGGGAAAGACTAGAGATCTCTTCAAGAAAATTGGAGAGATGAAGGGAACATTTCATGCAAGGATGGGCACGATAAAGGACAGGAATGGTAAGGACCTAACAGTGGTGGAAGAGGTGGCAAGAATACACAGAAAAACTACATAAAAAAGGTCCTAATGTCCAGGATAACAGCGATGGTGTGGTCTCTCACCTAGAGCCTGACATCCTGGAGTGTGAAGTCAGGTGGGTCTTAGAAAGCATTACTACAAGCAAAGCTAATGGAAGTGATGGAATTCCAGGTGAGTTATTTAAAATCCTAAAAGATGATGCTGTTAAAGTGCTGTACTCAAAACGTCAGCAAATTTGGAAAACTCAGCAGTGGCCACAGAACTGGAAAATGTCAGTTTTAATTCCAATCCCAAAGAAGGGTAGTACCAAAGAATGTTCAAACTACTAGACAGTTGTGCTCATTTCCCACGTTAGTAAGGTTATGCTGAAAATCCTTCAAGCTAGACTTCAGTAGTACGTGAACCAAGAACTTCCAGATGTACAAGCTGGGTTTAGAAAAGACAGAGGAACCAAAAATCAAATTGTCAACATCCACTGGCTCATAGAAAAAGCAAAGGAATTCCCCCCAAAAAATCCACTTCTGCTTCATTAACTATGCAAAAACCTTTCACTATATGGATCACAATAAACTGTGGAAAATTCTTAAAGAGATGGGAATACCAGACTACCTTACCTGTCTCCTGAGAAACTTGTATGCAGGTCAAGAAGTAACAGTTAGGACTGGACATGGAAAAACTGACTGGTTTAAAATGGGGAAAGGATGACAAGATTGTATATTGTCACCCTGCTTATTTAACTTCTATGCAGAGTACATCACACGAAATGCCAAGCTGGATGAATCACAAGCTGGAATCAAGACTGCTGTGAGGAAAAGACAGAACAAGAAAAGGTTGCTGGGAAAAATATCAACTGCCTCAGATATGAAGATAATACCACTTTAACGGCAGAAAGTGAAGAGGAACTAAAGAGCCTCTTGATGAGGGTGAAAGAGAGTGGAAAAAGCTGGCTTGAAACTTAACACTCAAAAACTAAGATCACAGCATCTGGTCCCATCATTTCATGGCAAATAGAAGGGGGAAAAGTAGAAGCAGTGACAGATTTCATTTTATTAGGCTCCAAAATCACCGTGGATGGTAACTGCAGCCAGGAAATTAAAAGATGTTTGCTCCTTGGAAGGAGAGCTATGACAAACCTAGACAGCATGTTAAAAAGCAAAGACATCATTTTGCCCACAAAAGTCCCTATGGTCAATGTTATGGTTTTCCCAGTAGTCATGTACAGATGTGAGAGTTGGACTGAGCACCAAAGAACTCATGCTTTAGAACTGTTAGTGCTGGAGAAGTCTCTTGGGAGTCCCTTGGACTGTAATGAGATCAGACCAGTCAGTCCTAAAGGAAATCAACCCTGAATATTCATCGGAAGGACTGATGCTGAATCTGAAGCCCCAATATTTTGGCCACCAGATGCTGAGAGCCAACTCACTGGAAAAGACCCTGACGGTGGGAAAGACTGAAGGCAAAAGGAGAAGAGGCAGGCAGTGGATGAGAAGGTTAGACAGCATCACCAATTCAATGGACATGAATTTGAGCAAACTCCAGGAGATGGTGAAGGACAGGGAAGCCTGGCGTGCTGCAGTCTGTAGGCTTGCAAAGAGTTGGACATGACTTAGCAACTGAACAACCATTAAGTTTCTGAATATGCATGGGAAGATGTGAGGGTGAATGGATGTGGAGGAGGAGGCAATTTCTGGATTAGTGTTGAAGGCAGCTGGTCCCCTCAGCCTTGCACTCCCCATCCAGTGACATGGACATCATCAAAGGGCTCCAAGAAGCCAGGCAGGAAGGAACATCTGCCAGGCCAGCTCTTCAACTTCTGAGGGGAAGTGATGGGGCGCTCTTAGCAGTACAGAGACCAGAGCCTGTGCAGGAGATTGGGACCAGTGGCCCGGTCCAGGCTAGAGGGGGCCACAGACCTGAGCTCTGTTTCTCTTCATGACAACTCTGCTAGAGAGACGGAGTCAGGCTGCTCTCTACTCCTGCCCCAGCCCACTGCACTCTGCATCGTGATGCCCAGCAGCCAAGGGTCCGCCAGCCTCCCACCACCAGCTGCTGTCTCTGGTTGCAGCCACTTTCTTGGTATTCCATTCAGAGGGGCCACTCTCTGGCCCCTCTCTCCTCCCTGCCCTGTTTTTATATCTTTGGGCTCCAGAATATCATCTGATTTCTTTCCCTCCTCCTTGGATGTTCTAAGATATTGAACACCCTTCCTCTCCTACCTCCCTCTGGCTGGGAAAAAAGACTGGGGGTTGGGGGGATGGTCACTTACCCTCCCTCAACTTTGGATAAGTCACTTACCATTGATCTCTTCCCTCTCCTCCTCACGGAATTTCTTGCTAAGACAAGTCAATTCTCTCAGACCATCTCATGAACATCCTTTCTCTCTTCCCCTCCTCACTGCCCTTTCCCTCCGTAGCCCTGTTTCTATTCCCTAACACTCCTCTAATCCATCCTGCCTTCCTCAGTCACCTCACAGGGCCTGTGTACTTTCCCCAAAGCCCAGCTTGGTCCTCCCACTCCCTTCTCTCAACACCTCCAAGGCTCCCATCATCTGGCCTTTCTGAGTCTGCTCAAATGTGCCACCTGAGCTCCGTCCCTCCCACTGACCTTACCTACCCCAGGGGTCTGGGTTCACTAGTAAGGTGAAGGCTCTGCCTTCACTGACCATGAGCTGCTTTCTCCAGCCACAGGCTCTCGTTCCATCATAGGCACCCTCCTCCATGGAAATGCCTTCCACTCTTCAAGTACCGTCTCAAAAGCCACTTCCCAATGAGGCCTTCTTTCAGGTCCCCCCAAAGGTAAAGTGCGTGCTTGTGCTAAAGCTTCATATGTAATGCTATCAGACTAGGGGCTCCCCAAGAGCTGATACCCCAAATACTTATTAATGAATTTTCTTAATTAGACAAGTCCTCTGAATTCTAGCACTTCCAGTGTTGGAACACTGGTAAGGACAGCATAGTAGACAGGGGTTGCAAACTGGTGGCCTGTGGGCCAAACCTGATTCAAGGGTAACATGATGTCTTTTTGTTTCTTTGTTTATTTATTTTTGGCTGCACTGGGTCTTCGTTGCTTTGTGTGGGCTTTCTTTAATTGTGGGGAGCAGGGCCTACTCTCTAGCTGAGGTGGGCTGGCTTCTCATTACAGTGGCTTCTCTTGTTGCGGAATACAGGCTCTTGAAGCACGTGGGCTCAGGAGTTTTAACCTGTGGGCTCTAGAGCACAAACTCAGTAGTTGTGGTATGGGGGGTTAGCTGCTCCGTGGCATGTGGAATCTTTCCAAACAAGAGATTGAATTCATGTCCCCTGCATTGGCAGGCAGATTCTTATCCACTGCCACCAGGGAAGTCCTGATGCCTCTCTTTTTTTTTAATTGAGGTAAAATTCACATCATATAAAACAAACCATTTAAATTGTGCAACCACCATTTCTATATGGTTCCGAAACATTTTCCTCATCACAAAAGGAAACCCCACATCCATTGTCGACTTAAAAAATATTGTCATAACCTGAAAGTGGAAAGTTGTTTTATTTGGTGGGAATGTTTAGGACTTCAAGCCCAGAGGACTGCATCTCAAGCAACCTTGAAAGAACTGTTCCGAGGAGGCAGGGGAAGGAGTCAGGTTATACAGAAGTTTGCAATAAAGGGAGCAAGTAGCCCTAACATCAAATATTATTGTTCAGTTCAGTTCAGTTCAGTCGCTCAGTTGTGTCCGACTCTTTGCGACCCCATGAATCGTAGCACGCCAGGCCTCCCTGTCCATCACCAACTCCCGGAGTTCACTCAGACTCACATCCATCGAGTTGGTGATGCCATCCAGCCATCTCATCCTCTGTCGTCCCCTTCTCCTCCTGCCCCCAATCCCTCCCAGAATCAGAGTCTTTTCCAATGAGTCAACTCTTCGCATGAGGTAGCCAAAGTATTGGCGTTTCATCTTTAGCATCAGTCCTTCCAATGAACACCCAGGACTGATCCCCTTTAGGATGGACTGGTTGGATCTCCTTGCAGTCCAAGGGACTCTCAAGAGTCTTCTCCAATACCACAGTTCAAAAGCATCAATTCTCCAGCGCTCAGCCTTCTTCACAGTCCAACTCTCACATCCATACATGACCACTGGAAAAACCATAGGCTTGACTAGACGGACCTTTGTTGACAAAGTAATGTCTCTGCTTTTGAATATGCTATCTAGGTTGGTCATAACTTTCCTTCCAAAAGGAAAATTAGATATCTCAAGTTAAAGAATCTAGCCCTTTTCTATGTATAGGAAGATGCAAGCTCTGGGCTCACTGAAATCTTTCCTTTCATACACATCTCAGCTATCTGAGGTCAGCATCTTGCTTCCTGTTGTTTCGGTTACATCCTTAGTTCCTTGTTCACCGCTGGGAGCGACACAGGGAATGATGACAGCTGACAGCTGCGGATTGCAGGCATTGTTCTCCCTTTTGGGCCCCTCCGAGCTCAGAAATTCACTTTTGGAGGCCTTGAAATCGCTGACATCCTTATTTACTGATATGGCAGGAATCAGTCCATTTTACACCATCAAGCAGTCACTCTTCATTCTTCCCTCCCCACAGCATCTAGACCTAATCTTCCTTCGGCTGGATTTATCTGCTTCATATAAGTGGAATCATACCGCATGCAGCCTTTAGTGTCTGGTTCAGCAAAACTGGCAGATCATTCAAATTGTTCTTTTATGGTTGAATAATATTCCATCTACGGACATACCACATTTTGTGTGTTCATTTATCTGTCGATAGGCAATTGGGTTGTTTCCACCTTTGGGCTATTATGGCTAGTCTTGCTACAAACATCTGTGCACTAGTGTCTGTTTGAATTCCTGTTTTCAATTCTTCAGAGTATATATCTAGGAGCGGAATTGCTGGATCATACCTCACTATATATTTATAACCTTTTTTGGAAGATACGGTGTTTTCATATTTGAATCTGAATACCTATAGGTGTCCATCTCTGTCTCGGTTTCCATCTCTTCTATCGTCTTACACCTGCCAGTCTGACTCACATTATTTGCCTGGCCCCTGAAGTTCGGTGACTGTAGCCATGAAATTAAAAGATGCTTGCTCCTTGGAAGGAAAGCTATGCTCAATCTAGACAGCATATTAAAAAGCAGAGACATTACTTTGCCAACAAAGATCCGTCTAGTCAAAGCTATAGTTTTTTCATGTATGGGTGTGAGAGTCGGGCTATAAAGAAAGCTCAGTGGGGAAGCATTGATGCTTCTGAACTGTGTTATTGGAGAAGACTCTTGACAGTCCCCTGGACTGCAAGGAGATCCAACCAGTCTATCGTAAAGGAAATTAGTCCTGAATAGTCACTGGAAGGACGGATGCTGCAGCTGAAACTCCCAATACTTTGGCCACCCGATGAGAAGAACTGACTCACTAGAAAAGACCCTGATGCTGGGAAAGATTGAAGGTGGGAGGAGAAGGGGACGACGGAGGATGAGATGGTTGGATGGCATCACCGACTCGATGGACATGAGTCTGAGTAAGCTCTGGGAGTTGGTGGTGGACAGGGAAGCCTGGAGTGCTGCAGTCCATGGGGTCACAAAGAGTCCGACACGACTGAGCGACTGAACTGAACTGAAGACATCTGAATTTGCTCCCCTTACAAGTCTTTGGCACCAAAAACCCCCACAAAAACATAGCGCCCAATTCAACTGCTAAGGAGCCCGAGATCTTGGGCAAATCTCTCCACACCTCTTGGAGTACTATTTTGCTCAGCCTCGCCAGGGAATAATGCTGCTTACCTAAGGGGAGGCGGCAAGAATCAGGGAGATGATAGACGGAATGCGCCTCTTCGGAAGCTGTCGGGTTCTGGAAACCGAGACAGACAGGCTAGGCTAGAAGAGGAGGAGGCGGCGGAGGAGCTGGGCGGGCTGGACGCCCTCTGGGAGCATAGGCCGCACTTCGGGTTGTAGACCGGCCCGGGTCCGAGCCGGCGCGCCCGGGCGTCCGCGGCACAGAGCGCAACCGGCAGGGGGCTCGGGCGCCACCGCCTCGCGACGTCTCGGCGGGCTGAGCTAGGCTGGAGTCGCGAGCCCGGGCGGGGCTCAGGTTGGCACGCGGTGGGCGGGGGTGGCCCCCGTCCCCGCCCCCCACATCCGGGGGCCCGGGCCGGGCTGTGGGTCGGCCGCGCGCCGGTGAGTCAGGCCGGGTTTTCCCTCCGCCTCTGGGGCAGGATAGCGAGTGCGGCCGAACGCGTCCCTCCCTCGCCAATCCGGCTCCGGAGCCCGCCCGCCCGCGTTTTCCCGGCGCCTGTCGCCTGGCCGCTCCAGCCTGGTTCGCAGTCTCGGCCGGAGCTGGCGCCCCGGAGGAAGGGTTCAAATCCGCGCGCAAGGGAGCTGCAGTACGCGAGGGGTGCGGATGGGCGCCAGGATGGTGAGTAGGGCACACCGTGGGGCTGGAATCGCGGCCCGGGGCTGGACTCGGGGGGTGGGGCTGGCCGCCGCCAAGGTCTAGCTTTCCCGGCGACCTTGGCCAAGCCCGCAGCCCTACGCGGGCGAGGTTCCCGTCTGAGAACTGGGCAGGGGTGGCGAGGTGAGGTGTACGTCCAGGTACCCCTTACTTCCAGACACCGAAGCACCGAGGTGCGGGATCGGGGACCGTCCGCGGGCAGGGAAGCTGTGCTGAAAGGGCAGGCGACAGGTTACGCTCTCCATAACCCATGCAAAAGCCGCTTTCCTTGGAGGAGTTCCTGGGACCCCTGAACCACCACTGGGGTGGGGCAGGTGCCCTTGACTCGGGAGTCTGACCTCGGCTTCCGCGCCCACAGCCCATCCGTTCGGGGTAAGTCTTAGAGAGAAGCCTGGGAGAGACATCCCCTCCCAACCCTCAGGTAGCTTGGGGACCTCCCCCAGTTCTGGGGGAGCCCCCGCCTCTGTCACATCCTTCCCCGAGGAAATTCCGTGGAGATGCCAACCTCCACCTTCCCCAAGAGACAGCTTCCTGCCCGCTCCTGCCCCATCCAGGATACCCCTTTCCTCCACTATATGAGCCCTGTATGAGCGGCAGCTGCCAGCTTGCTGTCAGGGGTCTCGTGAAGAGCGGACGCTCCCAGATCCTGAGCACCATCCCTGTCTGGCCACAACCTTCGGCCAAAGTGAGGGCCCGTCTGGAGCCGGCCGGAAATCGGGGCCGTGACTGCGTCCGGAAAAAAGGACCGGGACCTGTCATCTCCGACGCGGCAATCCCTACACCGCGCCCCCCCCCCCCCCGCCCCGCCTCCCGCCTCCACGAGCAGACCGGTCTCTCCTGGCTTGCACCAGGGGCTCAGCCTGTCCCGCGGCCGTGGTGTTCTGTCCCTGGCCGGCCCAGGGAAGAAGAGAGGCAGGAGGCCGTCCTGGAACCGGTGATCTGCCTCCTCCCAGACCCCTCCTGGGCAGGGCTCCTCTCCTGCCGACTGGCTGTGTGTGGGTGTGTATGTGCCAGACTGAATGAGAGCGGCCAGTCTGCTCACGCCACCGCCTATGGAACTAGCAGCTTCCAGGGCTCACAGTGCCCGTGCAGCGGTGTTTCCACTATTTCTACCTGACCCAGGGGCAGGCAGTGGGTATTCCAGGCTGAGAGGGGACTGGGA
The DNA here is from genome assembly GCF_014754425.2 of Oryx dammah. Lineage (NCBI taxonomy): Eukaryota > Metazoa > Chordata > Mammalia > Artiodactyla > Bovidae > Oryx > Oryx dammah. Next base: position 70,593,771 of record NW_024070189.1, on the reverse strand, counting down.
TCCAAGCCAACCTGGCTGCAGGTACCCTTGGGAGAAGCAGGTGTGGGGAGCTGAGCAGACATAATCCACAGCAGTGTGTGAGCCCAGGGAGGGCAGCTGGTAACCCCTGGCTGGTAACCCCAGCCTGGGGCAGAAGAGGGGGCCTTGCCTGGGGAGTTGGGATTGCTGGTCATGTGGAATCATGAGCAGCTCACTTCTTTTTGGACCTCAGTTTATCTAGCTGTAGGATGGGGAAAGGCTAACTACTGTCTTGCCTGCCTCCACGAAGCTGACGCTGAGATCAGATGATGATATGAAAGGGCTGATAAAAACTGTAGAGCACAAGTGACTTGGTGATACTAAGAATCACTCCAGCAGGACTCTGCCTCTTCATGAGTTGAAATGGGGCTACGGAATGCCAGCCTCTCCCGTCTTCTCCCTGGGCCCCTCTTACCCACTGCCCCCTCTTTTGGAACTGGGACATTCCAGTCTCATTCCTCAGGGGCAGCTGCAGTCCCTCCCTTCAGCAAAGCTGATCCTCCAGCAGGTGGTGGGACCCTCCCTGGGGCCAAGGCTCACGAGGCTAAAGGCAGTCGGCCGGACTGGGAGCTTCCTACCCAACTGCTTTGGGTATACTCCAGAGGAGATGCACAGTGGGGTCAGGGCAGGCTTCTAAATGTAGAGAGCCTATGGACTTTTTCCTGTGCAGCTGAACATGACCTTAGGCACCTTATTTTACCTCCTGGGCCTCAGTTTTCTCCTCGGAAGTGGGGGTGACACTCTTCCTCTCCCATGTGTGTTGTGAGCATGTGCCAGGCCCAGCATCAGGCTGACCCAACGAGGCACCCACTAAGGGACACCAGGATGCCTCCCTGAGTGTCCTGTCTTTTTCTGCTTCATGGCCAGGGCTGTATCCCAGCCCCATTCTCCGGTCTCCTCCAAGAGTTGGTCCAGAGAGATGCTCCCAGTGTCCAGGCTGTCTGATCTTGGAGTGGGTGGAGGGGAAGATGGAAGCAGGATTAAAGGGACCTTGTTGGGACCCACTAGGACCTGTGCAGAATAGGGCCTATGTGACCAGCTGAAAGCTTGCTGGCAGAGCAGTGGGGTGGTGGTGGCGAGGCTCTGCTCCGTGCAGAGCTCTGGGCCCCAGGCACGTCGTGAGTTCTGGGTGGAGAAGCCCAGGCACTTGGAGGAGGAGGCCCTGTTTTCCCCAGTGGGGCTGCAAGGCACTTGCTGTCTCTCCCTCCCTCCTCCCCTTCCACATCCTCTCCTGCACAGCTGCCCTGGGCCAGTCCCTGGGCTTCCAAGCAACGGGAAGGAATGTGTGTATTGGGGGGGAAGGCAGGGGAGGTGGATGGAGTCTTTTAGGAAAAACGACTGTCCCCAGATTGAGACCTGGGCAGGGTAGAGCCTCCTGAAAGCCAGGGCCCTTGGCCCAAGGCGGAGGAGCTAATAATACAGCCTGAGAAGTTATCTACGAGGGGTGGAGAGAGGAGGGGGAAGGGTGGGGGCCTTAGATAAAGGCAAAGGGAAGGGCTGTTGGTGCCCCTCCATGTAGCTCAGGAATTATTTCAAATTGCTCAACTCAAGTGTGAAGAAAAGCCGATCCCATGCCCTCCTTTGCCACACACACACACACACACACACTTGCCTACATCTAGCAGCCTCGGGGCTAGGAAGGACAGCTGGGTATTTGTGTGTGGAAGGTGCTCAGTGCAGTGTGAATGACCTTGAGTGTGTGTGAGCCTCGCTGTGTCCTCTCACGGAGAAGCTTCTGGGCCGCTGATGGCACCGACAGGACTGCAGTATGTGTGGTGTGCGTGTTTCGGCCCATGACTGCTTCTCCCCTGGTCCTGGGACCCTTTGTGGGGGTTATGGGGTGTTGATTATTGCTCCCTGAGACAGGAAATGAGGCTGTGGCCAGGGGAACGTGAAGCAGTGTGTGTTTGGGATGAAGTGGGCGTGTTTAGCTCCCCCTGCCACCATCCCTGCTCTCAGGCTCTCATCAGGCTTGCAGCTCAAGAGCCCTTTCACCTCCCTGTCCCTGTGCTGGCTGTCACCGGCAACCCAATAGGAAGGCAGAGAAAGTAGAGTCTTTCCCATTTGGGGGAAACTGAGGCATGGTCATGGAGAAGGCGATGGCACCCCACTCCAGTACTCTTGCCTGGAAATTCCCATGGACAGAGGAGCCTGGTAGGCTGCGGTCCATGGGGTCACGAAGAGTCGGACACAACTGAGCGACTTCCCTTTCACTTTTCACTTTCATGCATTGGAGAAGGAAATGGCAACCCACTCCCATGTTCTTGCCTGGAGAATCCCAGGGACGGGGGAGCCTGGTGGGCTGCCGTCTATGGGGTCACACAGAGTCGGACACGACTGAAGTGACTTAGCAGCAGCAGAGGCATGGTCAAGGGAGGTGTCCCATGGAGAGATAATATAAAGGGTGGGCTGGAGACCAGACTCTCTGCTGTCTACCTCCCCAAGAAGCAGTGCCAGGAGTTCAGTGGGCTTGTCTGTTGCTCGGTGGGCTTGTCATGGTGAAGGGGTGGGAGGAGTGGGAGGCAAGATGCTTCAATTCCAACTCTTGGGTTGTGGGTGACATTGTTGGTTCCCACTAGACATTTCGAGTCATTGTACTGTAATCACAGACCAGCACCTCACTCTGACCAGCTCTGTGACCTTGGGCAGGCCACTTCACCTTTTGGAGCCCCATTGCCCTTACCTAAAAAACACAGTTAACCATGTGCCAGGACTCTGTGAAACCCCTACACAGGGCTGCATCACTGTAGGTGCCCAGCACCTGTCATCCCTTATCTAGATGACTCCCCTAACCTTGTGTGGCTTGTGGCACCCCCAGAAAAGGGAAACTTGGGAAGGTTTCTTTTGCCTAAGGTAAGGTTGAGGACTGCAGGATGTAGGGGCAGGGCCGTGCCTTCCACCCCTCCCTCCCTCCTCATGGAGAGCTTTGTCTTCTACAAACACAAAACCTGGAAATGGTTGAGGAAGATGGAACCTCCTAACCATTGTTTGGGGTGGGAGTCTGTGTCCCGGAAGCGTATTGGATTGGGGCAGTTGGGGCGGGGCACATCGGACTGGTAGCTGCATTTTGCCTGCTGGGTGTCTGTTCAGGAATGGGAATAGCTGGGTAGGAGGCAGAGAAGGGGGCTTCTCTGGTAGCCCAGCTGGTAAAGAAACCACCTGCAATGCAGGAGACCCTGGTTCGATTCCTGGGTTGGGAAGATCCTCTGGAGAGGATACCCACTCCAGTATTCTTGGGCTTCCCTGGTGGCTCAGATGGTAAAGAATCCGTCTGCAATGCAGGAGACCCCGGTACCATCCCTGGGTTGGGAAGATTCCCTGGAGGAGGGCATGGCAACCCACTCCAGTGTTCTTGCCTGCAGAATCCCCTTGGACAAAGGAGCCTGGAGGCTACAGTCCATGGGGTCACAAAGAGTCGGACACGACTGAGTGACTAAGCATAGCACACAGGCAGAGAAGGTGGCATTCGTTCATTTGGCAAGTCCTTTCTGAGCACTTACTGTGTGCCAAGGGCTGGGATGGACACGGGATCCAGCGGGGCACTGGGGACAGGTCCTGCCTTCCACAGTGTGGTCCCAGCACAGGTGGGAGGCAATCTGTAACCCTGTCACTCGGGCACTCGCTGGTGGTGTTAGTGTGTCTACCAATTAAGCTCAGCTTCAGCTAGCCCATGTTGACCCTGGCTGTGGGCCAGGCCCTGGACTGGGCATTTTATCCTCTAATCTTAGCCAGTCCTCCCAGCATCCATGAGTGATAAGAGTTGACATAGTCATTGTCCAGATGAGGAAGCCAGGGCCCACACACTGATTGGTTCCACACATTGGGTCAGGACTGGGGCCCTGATGCCTGGCAGTGGGCTTTGAAGTGGTAGCATATTAGAGGGGCTGGCAGGGGCTCTGGCTGCCCCGTCTCCCTGCCTCTTACCACTGCTCCAACATGAACACCTGTTCCGGAAACTGTGGCCATTGTTCTGCCATCCTTCCTTCCCCTGGGCCCTTCCTGTTTGTATCCATCCTGCTGGAGCCCCTAGCCCCACCCATGCCAGGTGCTTCCCTTGGGAAAACTCTGAACCTCTGCAGGAAGAGGGGTTGAATGAAGTTTTTTTCCCCCTGCCAAGGGAAGAAGAAGGATTGGAGCTTCTGAGGCCACCGGTCTTGGTTCCCTATGCCCTCCGCCCACCTACCACGTTGGGTGCCTGGCAGGAGAATGAACAAAGTTAGAGTCAGAGATGGATTCTGCCAGCTCAGTCCTGGGAGGGGCCCCTATCCTACTGCTTCAGGTCCTGGTCCCCCTGTGACCCCAGTCACATACTGGCCCCTCGTCGGAACTAGGGCGCTATACTTTCTCTAGGAGTCCTGTTCCGGATTCTCTCTGGAACTCACATCTGCCACTCCTGGGTGGGCTGGGGTCGGGGAGCTGACACAGAGGTCAAGCACCTGCTTCTAGGGCATCTGGGGAGTTGGGCAGCAAGTGCGTACCTGCCCCTGATGGAGCCTCCCAACCCCCAGAAGCAGCCGCCTGTGCCCTGGTGAAACTTCATGGCCACAGCCCCAGGCCCTGCTGGCATTGCCATGGGCAGCGTGGGCAGCCTGTTGGAACGGCAAGACTTTTCCCCTGAAGAGCTACGGGCGGCACTCGCAGGGTCTCGGGGCTCCCGCCAGCCTGATGGGCTCCTCCGGAAAGGCTTGGGCCAGCGCGAGCTCCTCAGCTACCTGCACCTTCCCAAGAAGGATGGCAAGACCACCAAGCGGGCCCCTCGGAATGAGCCTGCCGACTATGCCACCCTCTACTACCGGGAACACCCTCGGGCTGGTGACTTCAGCAAGACCTCGCTGCCTGAACGGGGGCGTTTTGACAAGGTGTGCCTCGGCTCCTCCCCTACTGTGGCAGGGCAGGGAGGGGGGCCCTCTTTGAAGACCCCGAGGCTGGGATAGGACATGGAAGTCTTGCTGTGGGCTGGCCTGGTGATATGTACCCCTCGTTCTCAAAGGGGATTCCCAGGGGCTTTGGGAGGGAGTACCAAAGAGCAGTCAGCCCGGAGCCTCATCCCTGCCCTCTCTTTCTGGCAGTGTCGCATTCGCCCATCAGTATTCAAGCCGGCCTCGGGCACCGGGAAAGGCTTCCTGTCCATGCAGAGCCTGGCGGCCCACAAGGGCCAGAAGCTGTGGCGCAGCAATGGCAGCCTGCACACGCTGGCCTGCCACCCACCCCTGAGCCCTGGGCCCCGGGCCAGCCAGGCCCAGGCCCGTGCCCAGCTGCTGCATGCCCTCAGCCTGGATGAGGGCGGCCCCGAGCCCGAGCCCAGTCTGTCTGATTCCTCCAGCGGGGGCAGCTTTGGCCGCAGTCCCAGCACTGGCCCCGGCCCCTTCAGCTCCTCCCTGGGCCACATTAACCATCTTGGGGGCTCCCTGGACCGGGCCTCACGGGGTTCCAAGGAGGTTGGGCCACTAGCTCTGCTGAACTGCCTGCCTGAACCACCGCCCCCCTACGAATTCTCCTGCTCCGCCACCGAGGACATAGGGGCTGTGGTGCCGGACACCTGTGAAGAGCTCAAGAGGGGCCTGGGTGAGGAAGATGGCGCCAGCCCCTTCACACAGGTGAGAGCAGCTGTTGCCTTGGCCACCTGTTCTATCCCCTGGCATTAGCGTACAGGGCAGACAGAGGGTCACCCGCCAGCTCTCCTGCAGGGCTCCGGGTATAGGAGGGTAAGGAAGAGAGAGATGAGTTTGCTTCTTTCCCCAGGCCCCATGTGACATGGGGATGTCATGTCATTGGTGGTCCTTGCAGGAAGTTATGAGGGAGGGAGACTCCCTGGGAGGGCTGCGTGCTGGGGACACTTCACCTCCAGAGGCCACATCCTGGATTGGGGCACATGTGTGCCCAAAGCATTGCACTCTGGACCCTGTGATGTTGAGAAAGAGGATATCAGAAGCAGCTGGAGCGTTGGAGCAGTGGGCCAGCCATGGAGTGCAGGCAGTTGGTATCCAGGGGGGCAGGGCGGTATGTGGATCTTGGGCCATGGCAAGTGCCCTTTCCCCTGGGCAGGTGCTGGAAGAGCGCCAGCGGCTGTGGCTGGCTGAGCTGAAGCGCCTCTACCTGGAGCGACTGCATGAGGTGAGCCAGAAGGCCGAGCGTAGTGAGCGCAACCTCCAGCTGCAGCTGTTCATGGCCCAGCAGGAGCAGCGGCGCCTACGCAAGGAGCTGCGAGCACAGCAGGGCCTGGGCCCGGAGCCCCGGCCACCAGGCAACCTCCCAGAGGCCGATCCTAGTGCGCGAGCAGAGGAGGAAGCCCGCTGGGAGGTGAGAGACCAGGCGTTCAGAGACTCCTGCCCCCACTACTGTCGTGCCATCCTCTGCTTGCCCTCCGACTGGTCCCCCCCTTACCCTGCTTTGCTTGGCTCTTGCCTGTCCCTGTTCCCCTTCAGGTGTGCCAGAAAACAGCAGAGATCAGCCTCCTGAAGCAGCAGCTGCGGGAAGCCCAGGCGGAACTGGCTCAGAAGCTAGCTGAGATCTTCAGCCTGAAGACACAACTTCGGGGCAGCCGGGCACAGGCCCAGGCCCAGGATGCAGAGCTGGCCCGGCTGCGAGAGGCCGTGCGGAGCCTGCAGGAGCAGGCCCCTCAGGAGGAGGCCCCAGGCAGCTGTGAGACCGATGACTGCAAGAGCAGGGGGCTGCTGGGGGAGGTGGGAGACGGTGAGGCCAGAGATGGGGCTGAGCAGCTGCGGGCCCAGCTCCTGCAGGAGCGGCTCCGAGGCCAGGAGCAGGCGCTGCGCTTTGAGCAGGAGCGGCGGACGTGGCAGGAGGAAAAGGAGCGGGTGCTGCGCTACCAGCGGGAGATCCAGGGCGGCTACATGGACATGTATCGCCGCAACCAGGTGCTGGAACAGGAGCTGCGGGCGCTGCGGGAGCCCCCTGCGCCCTGGAGCCCTCGGCTTGAGTCCTCCAAGATCTGAGGCCCTCAGAGCAAGCTGACAGCAGAAGCACTGTCAGAAGATGGCTTGGACAAGCCCACCCTGAGATGGCCAGCTCCTTCCTTACATTGGTCTGGGGTGGAAGCTGCTGAGACCAGCCAGGGATGGAGAGGCCGGCCGAGAGGAGGGGTCCAGTGGGGCTGTGGGCTGGATGGGGTGCCAGTAGCAGGAGGAGCCAGGGCAAGGTCCCCCTGGCTGAGGAGTCTCCAGGTAGAGCCCAGCCCTGGAGTAGGTGTGGCCCAGGAAAGGAGGTTTGGAAGTGAAGAGCCCTGTGAAGCGAAAGGGGCCAGTGTGAGGAGGGGAGGCTGGGATGGGAACTTTGGCCTCCCCAGAATAAAATCACATTTTCTACGAGGAATTACCAGGTGATAACGTCAGGCCTGTCTCTGGCCTGAGCGCAGAGGACTATGGAGGGTCCGGGTTGGGGCTGTTGGCCTGGACTGTAGCTCCACCATGTCCATGATTGGTGGGCAGGGTGTACCCTGCACCTCTGTGTGCAGCTGCTGGACAGGCATGTTGGGGAGTGGAGGAATCCTTGCCCTGGCACCACAAAGTTTCTTAGCTGCCATGTGAGCTGAAATTCTTTTCTTTAGCATCAGTGAGACTTTTAATAGGGAACAATGCCAGGGAACCCAAGAAAACAAAGGGGCAAGTCAACCAAGTCATTGCTAGAATATGAAATGTCCTCTTGGTAAAAAGTCTGGGCTCCCGGGTCCCAGGCCCAGCTGGATGTGGGGCCAGCCTAAAACAGCTTCTGCTGGAGAGCCTTAAGCCTCCAGTAGTCTGCCCCTCCCAGAACTTGCCTCCCACCTTTCTGTCTGGCTTGTGTACCCCTCCATTGGGATGAGGGCCTGGAAAGATGCAGGAAACGAGGCAGAGAAAGTTCAATAAAGGACTAGAACTGCAGCAGGGAATGTGGACATTCCCCCATAGGCATGGGGACCACGGGGGTATTCCTGAGCAGCAGTGTGAGGTGTGATCTGATTTGTATTCTGGAAAGTTCTGTCCTGGGAGGAAGCACCCCTGTGCCTGGCCCTGCATTGCCTGATCCTTGCTCTTAGCCAAGGCTTGCTGGTCCTTGACCCCCTAAAACCCACTCCCATCCTCTCTGGACCCTTGCTCCCTCCTGGTGGGTTACCTAAAGCACAGAACAAGTCGGGCTGTGCAAGTGGCATCTCCCGAGCCCTTGCTGTGAAGCTGGGTGTTCTTACAGATGCGTTAGTGTCTCTGCTGCCACACATGGAGCACTTCCTGTCTGCCTGCTGCTGCACTAGGCTGTAAGGGTCTGGGGGCTCAGGGTTGAATGAGATGTGTCTCCCTCCCAGGCTGCCTGGTGGGGCAGGCCCACCTCAGATCTCCGCAGACACCCCCAGTTTGCTCCCTATGGCTGTGCTCTGATCCTTCCCTGGCCACACCCGGCAGCCCCTCAGGTGGGGCCTGATGGTGGAGTGGTGTGCAGGGGGTGGACACAGCTGTGGAGGGTAAGCCAGCGGGCCCCGCCCTTTTAGGGTGGAGAGTGGGGTGTGTGTGTTGTCTGCTGTGGGGATAATGTGTTTATGTCTGTGTGAGTGGCAGGTGTGTACAGAAGAGATGTGCTGTGGGTGGTGGGTGTGTCTAAGGGGGTGTGTTTGGGCCTTCTGGGTTGGAGGCTAGGTTGGGGCTCCTCCCTCTGTTCCATTCTTTCCCACCCTTCTCAGCCCCTTTTAGTCCTGGCCAGGCTTGACTAGAGCCTGTGGCTCTAGATAGGTCCCTGGGCCTTGCTGAGCTATCTGGACTCAGCCCTGAGCCAGGTCCTCTGCCTGGGAAGGGAAAGTAGGGACACCTGGCTTAGGCAGGCCTATTCTTCACAGGCCTTGATACCCATTTTACACACCCCACCCAATCAAGCTTTCTGGGTCAGTGGTTCCTCCAAAGGGCCCTACAGAGCTCAGTGCTAGCCTGAAGCCTGGCTCACCCCATGGGCTGGAGCTGGTCAGGCTGGATACCCACATGGTCCACAGTGGCTGGGGTCTACTTTTTGGTGTCCCAGCTCTGCAGAAGAGCTCCCCACCCAGCAATTAGGGAGCTGGGCTGGCCAGTACAGCCAGCAGGGAGTGGGTGGGCGGTACCAAAACTTGGCAGGTGTGCCAGAAACCAAGGCCAGGCCCAAATGTAGGGGGAGGGCCCAAGAGAGCTGAAGCTGGGGCGTCTCAGAGGGAACCAGATCCTGTTAGCTCATCGCTGCCAGGAAAACCAGTTCCCTGTCCCCAAGCCGGCTGGGCAGCTCTGGGGCCAGCTGATCACAGGTGCCACTGTAGTGGCTACACCTTGGGGCAGCCCCTCCATCTTGCCCCCAGTGGATCCCTCAGCGTCCCAGCTGTCCTCTGACTCCCCTCCCCCAGCAGACTAGGCCCAGGAGCTGATTCTTTCCAGAACTGAGACTAGCTCCCTGCACTGGTCTCCCTGCCTTTGGTCCCTCTTGTTCTCAACTTGATGGTGTGTGTCCTCCAGTGGCTCCTTGGGCCCCTTAGCCTATCACCTGAGGCTTCTGACCGTCTTGCCTCCAGGGTCCCTGATGGTGGTACCCCTCCTAATCCCAACAGCCCTCTGGGCCCTCGTTCTCCAGGCAGACTCCCCCCCGCGACCATGATGCTCAGATTTTCCCTCCTTAAGGAAGCCTTCCCTGAACTCACACCCCGTCCAGGCAATTCCTTGCTCCCTATGCCCACAGCCCCTGTTTCCCTCCACCAGCTCTGTTCCTTTGGAATAGTCAGTTTGCCTCTGTTTTCCACTGGGCTGTGGACATGGCTGGGGGAGGGCCACATCTTCTGTTTTCATCCCCAGAGCCTGCTGTGGTTCCAGCCCAGAAAGCACTGGGGGTGCTTTGGAGTCAAGAGAGACCAGATCCCTCCCCTGACTGGCATGGGTTCAAGCTAGAGGTGGTAGGGGGAGGTGGCAAAGGCTCAAATGCGAAGCGTTCATTCACCTTTTGTGCCACCTGGTCCAACCAGGTCTGTGCCAAGCACCACCATTCACTGCACAGTGATGTATTGAGTGCCTCCTTTGGGGAGGAAGCTGAGGTGGTCAAGGCCTTTGCCCCTATGGTCCTTTCCAGAGGGTGAGGGAAGGAGACAACACGTACGGGTCCCCAGTAGTGACTGGGCCAGAAAGGTGCCAACATTACAGAGGTGGGGACAGCAAAGGGCCTGCACAGTGGTGAGCAAGCCAGCAGAGCACGCAGAGGCAGAGGGAGTCCATCTGGGGGACTGAGAGTAGATTTCTTTGACACTGGTTGGCTGTGGGTATTAGGGAAACTTCCCAAAGAGGGTATAAGCCCCACAGTGACAATTCAGATTGTAATAATCCACCATTCTAGCAGGTGGGGGCTTAGCCCTCTATATTGGATTCAGAAAAAAATAATGTAGAAAAAACAAGAAATATGAAATAATGTAGCGAAAACAAAAAATGAAATATGAGAGGTGAAGTTTGAATGCCATGGGAGTTCAGAGGAGAGCTGGCTCACTTATCACTCCAGGTGGGGGGGTGGGGTGAGGGGACAAAGGTTGACCAAACTTTGGGCAGGTACTTCCAAGCTTTCTGACTGGGCCTTCCTGTGTGCTTCCTTGTGCAGCCCAGTTTTAGCAAGAATCCTGGTAAGTTAGGTTAGCCAGAGTCTCCCATCTTCTATGTCTGAACACCCTCCGTATTCTAATCTGTTTCCTCCACCTGCACCGTCTCCCACATTATGTCTGGTCACTCTGGCCTGCCTTCATTGAGAATTCTCTGCAGTCATTTAGCCAGTTCCCCCTGCCCCCTGAGGTTTCCTCTTAGTACATCCACTGACCTCCACTCTGCACCTTGGCCATGAAATATACTTTTCCCTATATTTGGAATTGAGGCCACTCTCTGACCCTTACATAAAATCCCATTCCAGTAGCCCCCACTGAATAAAGTCTTCCTTACCACTCTTTGACACATGTCATGGCAATTTTTTTTTCCCTTTTTTCTTTAACAGAGGCAAGCTTCCCTGAGGAGGAGAAGTTGCTGCGGGTGGGGGGGTGGGGTGGGATATTTCCTGTGGAGTAGGGTGGGATGAGGGCATTCCAGGATGGGCCTGGATTTCGGCATGGGGAAGTGTAGGGCAGGTCTGCAGAAGGTCTTGTCTGGAAAGGGATGAGAGGAGGCAAGACAGATACGGGGCAGCCCGGCAAGCTGGCACAGAACTTTGCGTCCTGTGAGTGTGGGCGGATCCCTCAGGCAGCCAAGGGAAAGGGCCAGAATTGGGACCAACTTTGTGTGTGTGTGACCCGTGCAGTCACCAAGGCCTCACACTCAGAAGGGCCCTCGGCTTGGCGCAGTGCCCTACTGTCACTATCTGGAACTTAATGATGTTTGAACAAGGGGCGTCACATTTTCATTTTGTTCTGGGGCCTGCAAATGACACAGCTGCTTCTGGCCTGAACCACAGCTTTGCAAGGAAGGGCAGGGACAGGGAGAAACAGGAGACTGGGAGCCACCTGAAGGGTGGAAGAACAGGGCCTGAGCAGGCAACTTGAGCTCCATAGGCTGAGCCCTGATGCTCCCAGGTTCTGCAGAGAGCAGGCAGTGGCGGTCCCACCTGCTGTTGCCCCCTATCCCATCAGCTATCGGGAGGGTTCATCTTTTTCTAGCCTGGCCTTCCTGGACACACTCTGGGAGGCATGGAAGACTGTGTTTTCAGGACAGAATTCCAAGGCTTGTTCGGTCAAGGACCAACCTTTCTTTCCTCCTAAAGATTTATCTGGTGTGCTTTTTGTGTAGTGGTCTCCCTTTAAACGTACAGAGAGAAAAATTCAATGTTTTGACAGCACAGAGAATTGTACAACCAGCCCTAAACCAAGATACAATACAGTTTCATCATCCTCCCAAATCCCACCCCCTGGCCCCCCTCCCCGTCCCTCTACCCTTCTGCCCCACCCTCAGGCAACCAGTGATCCGCTTTCTCAATAACCTTGTGTTTTTCTTTTTGTGGGCGTTGTTTAGTCCCGATTTCAAAGTAGTGAGTAAAACAATATGCAAGGGTGAGTGCACGCAGTGCACGCTCAGTCTCTTCAAGCTCTTTCTGACCCTGCCAGGCTCCTCTGTCCATGGGATTCTCCAGGCAAGAATACTGGAGTGGTTTGCCATGTCCTCCAGGGGATCTTCCTGACCAGGGATCAAACCCGCATTTCCTGTGTCTCTTGTATTGCTAGCGGATTCTTTACCCACCGAGACACCTGGGAAGCCCAAAACTATATGACATTGGTGTAAAAATAAAACTATACCTCAGTGGAAAGAATGAAGAACTAGAAATAAACTTCATTTTGAAGAAAAATCTTGGTATGATGGTAATGGGCTTAAAAAATGAGAAGGGTAGGCAGGATTATTTTATAAGCAGTTCTGGGATAACTAGATAGAACTGTGGGGGAAAAAAAGTCATACTTTGCACCATCCCCTGCAAAATAAAATGGAATTACATGTTAAAAATAAAATCCTAGGAAACTAGCAAAAGGTGAAACAGACTGTTAATGAGTTAGTGGAGAACAGCTAAGTTTTTCTGCTTTGAAGCAGCCACACTCCAATAAAATGAAACGAAATAAAATCACACAGTCCCAACGAGGAAAGGTTGACAAAATTAGCTAGGTAAGAAGCCATGTTGCGCCCTGAAAAGTGACAAAACCATCATGACAGACAGGTGAAGGAGCCTGACATGTGAGCTGGGCATTCTAAGTTTTGGAAGAAGGTAGGTTTTGCTCACACCCCACTGTGGCTGAGAAGCAGGCTCCTCCAAAGTGGGGAAGCCTGGGGCGTGTGTTTGCGAAGCCTGTGAGGTCCTGCTAGAGTGAACTCAGCTTCAGATCAGTGGCCCCAGGCAAGGTTCACTCAACCCTCCGACCCCCACAACTCCCACCTGGGCCAGGACCACCCAGGCTCCCGGTGCAGACAAGCTTCTCTGGGATGCTCTGACAACTCTGTAGGTCCCTGGAGGGGTGTTGACCGCCCTCTTCCCTGCAAGTTTCATCAGGTTTGAAGCCGAGGTATCCTCATTCATAAACAGAGGATATTGGCTACTTTAGACTATTTCTGAGCACTTCCAGTGTTCCAAGCACAGGGTGTTGGGGATACAACAGCGATGAGTACCAAGTGCTGGCCCCAATGGAGCTTTTATCCTGAAAGGAAGGGTGGGGAGAGTTAGGGGCAGGAAACCAGAATAAACAAATAAACGCTCAAGACAATTAAAAAGTCAAAGATTATAAAGAAAACAGGACTGGATTGTGCAAGTGCTATACAGTAAACAAACCAAGATTGTGCAAGGCTGTTCTGTTGGGATGGGGAAGAGGTACGGAAGGTTGGAAGGCAAGAGGCCTTAGAATGAGACTGGCCCTGAAAGGAAGCAAGAAGTCAGGGAAAAAGAGACCTTTTCGGGATGTTTCTACTCCAAGTCCCTGAAGCCTTTGGAGGGGGTGGGCCGGGAGGGACTACTCTACCCCTTTCTTGCAAAGCTAGGGTGCCTGGGAGGGGTGTGAATTCAGTCCTTAGGGTCACCGCCTACTCTCTCCTCCTTCGTCTTACCCTTCCGCCTCAGGGCGGTTGTGCAACCCCTGTCTCTTCTCCATTCTGCAAAGAGGGCGACCAATGGAGGCCAGCAGAGCAGGGCTGAGTACCTCATAGCTGAATTTAGTTGCCCAGTGTCAGGCGCCATCGCGGGAAAGCCTAACTGTTGGACCTTACGTGCCCTGTATTGTGTGCTATTGTTTTTCTTTGAATGAGAGTGGAGGGCGGGGAGCTGGGGCGGCATAGTCGTTTCTGGTCTAGAGCTTCTTACTGCTAAGCCGCCCCGAGTACCCTTGCTGGCCAGCGAGTGGGTTGCTCCGATTCCTTCCCGCACACGTGGAAAGTCGGGGCCCAGCCGGAGGCGTCGGCGGCTGGGGCCCCTTCCCCTCGGGCTGCCCAAGGGAGCCCCGTCACAGCCTCAGCAAACATCTAAGGTGCAATTTCCTAGCCGCCGCCCGGATCCTGTGGCCGACTTCACTCTTAGTGCGCGGAAGGGGGAGGCTCGGCCACCCCTCCGCGAAGCCGTGAGTGGGCGAGTCCGGAGCGGCTGAGCAACTGCCGTGGCTTCCGGTTCCGTTGACAGCTGCACGGGAAACCAGAGACCCGGCTGCGGGACCAGGTGAGAGCCCGCTGGCCTCCCGGCTGGGAGGTGCGGCTCAAGGGCGTGGCGCGGTGGGCGGCTGCTCCGCCTGGCTCCCAGTCCCCGGGTCTCCTTCCAGGCTTCGGGACTAAGCGCCCTTCTCCAGTCCTCCCTCGGGTTTGTTTTCTCCGCAGACCTCGGCCCGGGCAGGGAGTTGGACCCTTGCATTCGCAGAGAAATTTGAGGAGCCGCCCCTACTGGGGAGGTCGCTGGAACCTGCACGTCCCATCCAATCGCGACCCGGCCGAGTTGGAGGTAACCCGTCCTGGGGGATCTGGGAGAAGTTTTCTAGGCAGTGGGAAAAACCCTGAGGTGGAAATAAGCTGATGTTTGAGAAACGGAAAACTAGTGTGATTGGAATATGGCCATTGAGAGGGACAGTGGTAGGAGATGAGGTTGGAGAGGTGGTTTGGAGTCACATAGAACCTTGTAGACCATAAAAACAAGGGTGGTTTTTAAGTACGTGTAAGTCTTTTTTTTTTTTTTTTTAATTCTTTATCTTTTTGTTGTTGTGCTGGGTCTTTTTTTGCTGCTCATGGGCCTCCTCTAGTTGGAGCAAGCAGGGGCTACTTTTCATTGTGGTGCACAGGCTTCTCATTGCAAAGGCTTCTCTTGTAGAGCCTGAGCTCTAGGCATGCAGGCTTCATCAGTTGGGGCACACAGGCTCAGCTGTGGCACATGGACTGTAGTTGCTCCACAGCAGGTGGAATCTTCCCAGACCAGGGATCGAACCCTGCATTGGCAGGCGCATTCTTATCGACTGTACCCCCAGGAAAGTCCACTCTATTGGGTTTTAAGCAGAGGAGTGATGTATAAGGTGAAGAATGGATAGAGGTGGGGAGTGTAAAAGGTTAAGCGTTGGGCCAGCAGAGGCTGTTCAGTTCTGTGTCAAGCAAAGGGGACTTTCTGTGAGTTGCACAAACTTCTCTCCTTACCCGCTCACCTCAGAAGGTGCCCCTTTTGTGTTAGGATACTGAAGACTGAGGACAAGACCCCTGTGCACACGCCTTGGTGGGGATTTCATTATTTCACTCATGTCTCTTCCTGCCCAACCAGGACAAGTGTGAGTTCCGGTCCCCTAATTAGGAAGTACATGTACCCACTGTGGACCAGGCCATAGGCCTGGGGAGAGAAGATGCGATTGGACTCCAGCCCTGAGCAGCTCGCAGTCTAGTGTGGGGCGACAGACATGTGAATGGGCAGTTACTGTGCTGAAGGTGCTGAGAACTCAGATGTCTGTGGTATGGGGCACCCTTGATAGAGGTTTGGTTCTTGAAGCAGGGGAGGAGGCAAGGAGATTTCACTGAGGGCTTCATGGGGAAGCTGATGATTAAATGTCGTCTTGTGTTCTTGCAGAGAACACTCTAGACATAGGAAGAGTGGCATCTAGTCGTAGGAAAAGCTCATGCAAAGGAAATGAGTGAATGTACAATTGCAGAGGGCTTCTGTGTCAAACCATGGCAGTGAGGAGTAAACGGGTGACAGGATCTGATGTGTTGTTTTGGGGTGATCACCCTGGTAGATAATTTCTGTCCATGTGAGACCTTGGGGAGGAGGGCTTAGGACAATGGAAGTGAAATTCCCTGGATTAATCCTGAAGACAGACTCCCACTCATCCACCCTTGTGCCTGGTGAAGATGACCGACTAAGAGTGGCTTACCCTGGACACACTGAATTGGCCTCTTGGGCTTTTCAGATGGAATACCTCCAGGCAGTTCTATTTTCCCATCTCGTTCATTAAAAAATTTTTTATTGAGGTAATCACACTTGTCAGTTCCTGGTACATTTAACTGGTCCACACAGGCCATTTTTCTCCTTGGCATTTTACATATTTCCCTTTTATCCCTATTCCTCCCTCCATTCCCTTCACCTCCGCCCTGACTGCAGAAAGCCACATATCCTTTTATTTGTGTGTGTCCTTGGTTGTATACCTATATTTTAAAAGTGCATAAATGGTATTCTGCCTGGATTTAATTTTTTTTTTTTTCCTTCAGTACCATGTTTTGGGATCTTACTGATGTTGCTGTGGTTTCTCAGTACTACCCCAGGTTCCACAGATACATCTCCCAGATTTTACTTCCTTGACTTACAACTTCCTGTAGGCCCCCGAGTTGTCTCAAGCTCACGCAGCACTGGGATAAAAATTCCATCTCCTTCCTCAGCTTTTAAATTCAGTTTCAAGTTGCTGACTTGGGCTTCCCTTTATTTATTTATTTATTTATTTATTTTTGTTTTGTTTTAATGTTTTTATTTTATTTTTTTAAATTAATTAATTAATTTTTTATTTTACTTTACAATTCTGTATTGGTTTTGCCATACATTGACATGAATCCACCACGGGGCTTCCCTTTAATAATCCTGGTATTAGTTAATGTCTGACAGGGTCATACTCTTTGATGTTGGTGAGGTCCTAACCTTTCTTGAGCTGTGTTTATTTTTGGTAAATTGTGATTCTGGTTCCCAGATCCTTTTGGCAAATACTCTTTTGTACTGCCATCTTTCCTAGTTGATCATCTCATAGGCTGTGAGGTTACTTTCCTGTTTCTTGTCATCATGAATCATTGCTGTGTACTCATTCCAGCCACAAATATTGGCTGTGTTCCTTTCCTGGTGAGAGGTGGCCTGTTAAGCTGGTCCAGAGAGGACTGTGATGCAGACTGCTTCAGAGAGGAGCTCTGGAGCCAGACTGCCCAGCTTTAGTTCGAGATCCTCTACTTTGCAGCTATGTGACCTTGAGCAGTTTATTTAATATGAATTTCATTTTGTGTTCTGTAAAGTGGATCCCATAACTGTACGTGCCTCATAGTGCAATTGTAAGAATTTAGTAAATTAGTTAATTAACGCCAAGTCATTAGAGTAGTTCTTATCACATAATAAGCCCCTATGAAATATTAACTATTAATAGTAATAATTATAGTATATTATTTCTAACAGGTATCCCTGTTATATTTTGCTTGTAATGGTTCATATCCAGTTATAGGGTATTTCTTCAGGGAGCATGAAAAGGGGGGGCCTGTTTTCTAGACACGGTGATGAACAAATTCTAGTGTGATAGTGTCAGCCATAAGGAGGGAGGACATGAATACATCTTAAGGCCCTGCGTACCATTTCTCCATCACTCATCACCTGTTTGATAAGGAGACACTGGCTGCAGGTTGGGCTGAGATGATGGGGCCAGAACTAACAGTGCTGCTGGGAATGGGAAGAGAGTCTGGTAAAACTGGGAGAATCCCAATGGTCACTTTGGACACAGAACTCTCTTTGTGGTGTTACTCTGTACCCTTCTTAGAGAGAGAGAACAACTGGCTAGATTTGATCATTTGAGAAGTGCATTTGACAGAACCCTCTCACTTTTCTGGGGGGGAGGGCTTCCTTGGTGGCTCAGACAGTAAAGAATCTGCCTGCAATGTGGGAGACCTGGATTCAATCCCTGGGTTGGGAAGATCCCCTGGAAAAGGGAACAGCTATCCACTCCAGTATTCTGGCCTGGAGAATTCCATGGACAGAGGGGCCTGGCAGGCTGCAGTCCATGGGGTCGCAAAGAGCTGGACACGACTGAGTGACTTTCACTTTAAATCCTGTAGATGGAGGGATGAGGAGTGAAATCAACTCTGTCACTAATATTTTAAGGATTGTCTGTGTGCTCAGTGTCACAGGCTGCTCTGAAATGGAAGGGAGCGGTGGCCCACTGTTGAAGGGATTTAGCAGTGGGGCCTCAGTGGTAGGAAAGGTAGGACAAGACAAGTCAACTCTCTTTCAGTGGTATAATGAGAAGGAAAGTTGTGTTACAACAAGAGATTTTCTAGTCTAGTGGGGGAGGCAGGCCCTCAAACAGATCATTACCCAGTGATCAAAACTGAAATAGAAGGATGCCAAGTGGGAGTGGAGAGAGCCAGGTGGGAGCAGGCTAGGGATAGCTGCAGAATATGACCTCTGATGGGCCATTTTCTCCAGTAGTTGAGGAGGTGAAGGGTGATAGAGAGTATACCAAGGCATGGAGCTGTGATGGAGTATAGATAGTATTGCCTACTGAGGGCTCTGCAAGGCCTGCTCTCCATTTTGATTTAAAAAAGAGATGAAGGGAATCCCCTGGTGGTACAGTGGTTAAGACTTCATGATTCCACTACAGGGGTCATGGGTTTGATCGGGGAACTAAGATCCCTGCCTGCTGGGATCAGGCAAAAAAAGGAAGAGAGATGGATGAAGATTCTGATGAAGAGTTGAAAACAATGAACACAGGAGTAATTTTCTTAACATGATTCAGAAAACCCCTGTCCTCATGTCTCCCTTCACCCTCCAATGGGCACCCTGGCTGGGGGTTATGGAAGCTGTGTACGTATATGTTAGGTTGGGAATTTCGCATTGAAATATGATATGGGAATAGTAGGGTGGGATCTGGAAGCCCTCTTCACTGCCCCTCTGACCCAGGTGGGGGCCTGACACAGTGGCTGCTATGGAGCAGTGTGCAAGTGTGGAGAGAGAGGTGGACAAGGTCCTGCAGAAGTTCCTGACCTATGGGCAGCACTGTGAACAGAGCCTGGAGGAGCTGCTGCACTACGTGGGCCAGCTGCGGGCTGAGCTGGCCAGCACAGGTGGGTGTCCCCTCATGAGAGTCCCACGTCTGCCTCCTTAGGGGCCTAGGAGACCCCAAGGCTACTTGATGACAGAGTTCTGGAAGGATGGTGGTTAGGGCATTGATAACATGAATCCTTAGGACTCTTCAACTGGGGACAGTGGAAGTCTCTGAACTATTTCATAAAACCCAACAGAAATCGTTAATTTATCTGAGATCATTTACGTTTAGTTTCAACTTACTTTTCCATTTTGAATGTTTAAGACATTTTAAGATGTTTTCAAATTTATAGAAAAGTTCTAAGAACAGTATAAAGAGCTCATATATACCCCTTTACTTAGATTCACCAACTGCTAATATGTTGCCTTATTTGTTTTATCAGTTTTCTCACATATTCTTATTACTTTTAAACACTAGAAAGTAAGCTGCAGATATTATACAGCTAAGTATGACCTAAGGTCAAGGGCATTCTTTTACATAAGTTCAGTGTAATTATTAAAATCAAGAAGTTAAACAAGCCACTGACTAGTTTCTGGGAGGCAGGAGTAGAAGGTCTGCCAGTTGATGGTAATGGCAGGTAAGGAAATTAATGAGGACTATCCAGTAGAAATTCATGAATATTTATCAACCTTTGAGAATTCCATTGGTGGTGTGGATGAGATGCTGAAGACCAAGATGTCTGTTTCTAGAAATGCGATGTTGCAGAAGTTGGACCCACTTGAACAGGTAAAAGTGGATTTAGTTTCTGGCTTACACGTTAAATTCAATGTTTGGGGTTTATTTGGCAACTCATGGAGTCAGTCCTAAGGAACATCCAGTAAAGCAGGAATTGGAGAGAATCAGAGTATATGTGAACAGAGTCAAAGAAATAACAGGCAAGAAAAAGGCTAGCAAGTTGGACAGCGGTGCAGCTTCAAGATTTGTAAAAAAAAATACCCCCTGGGATCCAAAACCGAATAATGCATCCAAAGTTGCCAATAAAGGAAAAAGTAAGAATTAACCTTTCGGTTTTGACGTACTCATATTTAAAAGTACATAATTTTTATTGTTTTCCACAAAATATATGATGATTATGTGGTATTGTAAGGTTTAAATGTATCCTTTATTGAATTCACGTATAAAACTTTGCATTTTAAATTTGTAATGCTGAATACTTTTTTCTCAGTAAGATTGTTACCTTTATTGATTTTCTTATAGAACACTATGAGGTTTTTAACATTGTGGTATATATACATTTTTGAACTTTTTATTTTGTATTGGGGTATAGCCGATTAACAGTGTTGCGATGGTTTCCTGGGAGCACTGCAGGGACTCAGCCAAACATGTGCAGGTATCCGTTCTCCGCAGGGCTCCCCTCCCATCGAGGCTGCCACATGGGACTGAGCAGAGTTCCATGTGCTATACCATAGGTCCTTGTTGGTTATGCTTTTTAAATATAGCAGTGTATACATGTGTACCCCAAACAACATTGTGGTATATTTTGTATTTATAGTTTACTGTCTCTTGATCAGACTTACTTTATTAGGTCACTCTTTCAAGTGTCATTTTATAAGCAATTATGAAATTTAAGTTAAATGTTCTTTGTAAACATTTGTCTATTTTTGATGAATAATGATTTTATGAAGTATGCTGAAATTATAAATACCTCTGTTTTCACTATATAGTATTAAGAAAGAATGAAATGATTTAAATGTCCATTTTTTTCTGTGCAGTTAGTTCACTGTGCTTTCATGGTTTGAGGAATTAATGCTTTTTGTGATATTTGAAGTATGAAGAGCAGGAACTGGAGAGAATCAGAGTGTGCATGAGCTTTAAGGTTAGTCTTCAGGCCAGGGCAGTTTGCCACTTGTTTAGTCACTCAGTCGTGCTCAACTCTTTGCGGCAACATGGACTGTGGCCCACCAGGCTCCTCTGTCCATGGAATTTTCCAGGCAAGGTTACTGGAGTGGGTTGCCATTTCCTTCTCCAACTTTGCCACTGTGTCCCATTTAAAATAAAATATATTCTTGTTAAATTTAAATGGGAAATGAGGTTGTACATTGATGGCTGAATTTGACATAATGGCTCTACCCTATCAGTAAAGCTGTAAATGTGTGGGATGTGTTTTTTATTTTTTTCTTTTGAGTAAATTTTCCCTTGAAATTAGAAAGGTAGGTTTTAGAAATCCTTAGAAATGGAAGAGTTCATGAGTTTTTGGTGCTTATGCATAGTGCCTATAATTCTTTTGGCCTCACTTTTTCAGATTTCTTTTTATTTGTTTCTGAGGCTACAGCAAGTATGTACAATTATTTTGGAACAACTTTGTATGTTATATAATGCAGAGGAGAAATCCAAAGGAGAGTACATTGTGTTTATATTCTGATTTATTGTTCTGCAATATATTTTTTACAGAGGATTCTAAATATTAAAACTGTTTTAATATCTAACTAAGCCCATGAATTTTAATTATATACCATTAATGCTTTCAGTTTTTTTTCTTTTTTTTCTAACTTATTTATTTGGCTGCACTGGGTCTTAGTTTCAGCTTGTAGGACCTTTTTAGTTGTGGCATGTGGAATCTGGTTCCTGGACCAAGGATCAAACCCACACCCCCTGCATTAGGAGCTCAGAGTCTAGAGTCTAGGAGCTAGCTCAGAGTCTAGCTCTTAGCCACTGGACTACTAGGGAAGTCCCAATGCTTTCAGTCTTTGAGTTCATATCATTATATATAGGAATGCCAAGCACAGTAAAGTACTTTAATTTTTGAAAAAGAAGTGTTAAATTTTTCCATGTGATTAATTCTCCATAAGTAACCTGGAATAAATGGATTTCTTGGTTTATGGTAGCAGATATGAGAAATGGTAATGGATTTTGTAAAGTGTATGGAACTCTTTCTGTGGCCCACGAAGAGGGAGATGCAGAAAGAGAGATGCGGCAAGTCTTCTGATGCAGCTGTCAGACAGTTTCTGAGTAGAACATTCACAGTTATTTCACTTCTTTTTTCACCTTCATTCCCTCTAAATTGTAGTTTTTTAAAAAGTAACTTCTTTATGAGTGAAGTAAATGTTAAGATAAAAAATTAAGTGAATATAGCTAATGAATGGCAGTGGCACCCCACTCCAGTAGTCTTGCCTGGAAAATCCCATGGACAGAGGAGCCTCGTAGGCTACAGTCCGTGGGGTTGCTAAGAGTCGGACACGACTGAGCTTCTTCCCTTTCACTTTTCACTTTCATGCATTGGAGAAGGAAATGGAACCCACTCCAGTGTTCTTGCCTGGAGAATCCCAGGGACAGAGGGGCCTGGTGGGCTTTTGTCTATGGGGTCACACAGAGTCGGACATGACTGACACGACTTAGCAGCAGCAGCAGCAGCAGCAGCTAATGAATATAGCTCATATTTCAATTTGCCATTACCCAGTAATTTTCATAAAGCATTTTATTTCCCGGTCCAGGCTCTGATCTAAGATCAAGCACTGCACATAGTTTCTTGTGTCTGATCTTTAGTTTTTTTAGTCTGGGACATTTCTACCACGTGCCTTTGTCTTTCAGGACATTGACATTTTGGGAACATTAAGGTCAGTGATTTTGCAGAATGTCTCTTGATTTGAATTTGTTTGCTCTTTCCTCATCTTTTTTTTTTTTTGCATTTTGGGCAGGATTACTTCAGAACTGATGTGTTTCTCAGTGCATCACATCAGGAGGTACAAGGTATCAGCTTGTTCCATTATGGGTGATGTTAACTTTGATCACTTGGTTAAGATGGTGTCTGCCAGGTTCCTACACCCTAATAATGTTAATATTTCTTTCTTCAGAGTTAATAAGTAATTTGTGGGGAGATACTTTGAGACTGTATACATTTGCTGTGCTTCTTCACACTCTGCCTCGTTGGTTTTCTCATCCCTTGACAATTCTTGCCTGAACAAATCATTACAGAGTTAGTTTCAACATAGGTGGTTTTTCCTGCTCTATCATTTCCTATACACTAGTTAGTAGGAATTTAACATAAGAAAGAAGCTTGCCTATCTTCCTTACTCAAGTTCATGCTCATAAATTCTTATTTTATTCAATGGGTTACAATCCATTACTGTTACTATCAAGTTGTCTAAGATTTGACCAGAGGTAACCCCTATTTCCTATGTCCTTTTTTTTTGGATTGAGCTATAACTCACATTAAAATTTACCCTTTTAAAGTATACAATTTAGTGGATTTTAGTATATTTAGTATATTTTAGTGGATTTTAGTGGATTTAGTATATTTTAGTATATTTAGTATGAATGTATATTGTACATTCATTACCACTAATTATAGAACATTTTCATCTCTCTCAAAAGAATCCCCCACCCATTAATAATCACTCTGTCAGGTTGGTTTATCTCGCTTCCTCGGTTCTTGTCTGTCACAATAAAAATTTGGAACAATGAACTAAAGGGTTTAAAACAACAAACAAGTTAAGAGCTCAGTTCAGCTCAAGCAGATAGATCTTTTATAAGACACTCACAAGACATGGGAGCAGGCTGACCCCAAAGGAATTGTCCTCCCCTTGCCTCTTGGCTTCCCCCTTTTTATACTTCCTGTCACCTCCTGTTGGTTATGCCCTGTGCAGAATAGGGCTATACCCACCAATAATCAATGAAAGGGAATGCAAATGGGCGTATGCTTAAGGCCGATTGACAACTGCAAGTTCTGTAACAGCAGGCCCTGGTGTTTACGACTTCCCATAATTCAGTTTGTTTTATATATATATATATATATATATATACACACACATGTTATAATATATATATCGGGCTTCCCTGATAGCTCAGTTGGTAAAGAATCCGCCCGTGATGCAGCAGACCCTGGTTCAATTCCTGGGTCAGGAAGATCTGCTGGAGAAGGGATAGGCTGCCCATTCCAGTATTCTTGGGCTTCCCTTGTGGCTCAGCTGGTAAAGAATCTGCCTGCAATGAGGGAGACCTGGGTTCGATCCCTGGGTTGGGAAGCTCCTTCAGCATATGCTCAAGGCTGATTGACAGTTGCAAGTTATATAAAAGCAGGCTCTGTTGTTTATGTCTTCCCATAATTCACTCTGATAATAATCATATATACATACATATATATATCCATGTAATAATCATATATATAATCATATATGTATATAATGATATATATATATAGGGACAGACTATTTATGAACCCTTAATGGGCTCCTAGCTACCTAAGGTTACTTGGAGAAGCCCCTGTGGTTAGTTTATATCCACTATGTGCCTGGGATGCATGTGCAGGAGTTGGAAAGGTCTCTGTGGTTATTTTTGTAGCACATCTCTGAGCTCTCCCGGGTGTATCTGGGATGGAGTTTAGAGATCAGCTTGCATCCCTTTCAGCCAGGCCTCCCCTGGTTGCTCATGTCTAACTTCCGACCTTATAACTCCATTTCTGCTTCTCCTCCAGCCCCTGGCAACCACTAACCTACTTTCTGTGGACTGCTCTGGATACTTCATGTAAATGGAATCATGTAATATATGGCCTTTTATACTCTTTGACTTCGTGTTTTCAGGGCTCATCCCTATTGTGCCATGAATCATTGCTTCATTCTTTTTTATGTGCTGGGTCATGTGGTAACTCTCTGTTCAACTTTTTGAAGAGCTGGCACACTGTTTTCCAAAGTAACTGCAACTTTTTGTATTCTCACCAACAATGTATGAGAGTTCCAATTTTCCCCCATCCTCACCCTCACTTGCTTTTATGTTTTTTTGTTGTTGTTCTTATAGCCATCCTAGTAGGAGTAGGCCCAGCCACCACCTTCTGTTTGTATTTGTCAGGACTTTCAGTTAAATGTGACAGAAACCTAGCTCAGACCAGCTTAAACAAACACAAAGTGAGGGGTTGGGCTGCTGGATTTATAGTCTCAGGTAACTGAAAGGTCCAGCCCAGTTGGATCTGGGTGCTCATGTGATGCCTTCAGTCTACACTGACTTCATTTTCAGAGCAGTGCTCTCTGGAGGTGGCCGTGGTGCTCCAGCAATTCCAGGAGTATACATTTTGTTTGTTTAGCAAGCTGGCAGAATGCATTTCTCTTCCAGGGCTTCTGATCTCAGAGCTGAGACACTCCCTGGTCCTCATGGGTCATGTTATCTTCCCTGGGTCATATTTTCCTCCCTGAACCCAGATGCTACCATCTAAAGAAGGGGCAGAGATGCTGGCTGGAAGAAGGGACTTGTCTGCTCTTTTCTATTCCAAGCCCCACACACTTTTGGTAGTGCTTGTGGTTCACCCAGCCATGGGGGTGGAAAGCACTGTACTGTGAGACAGAAATGTCTTTGTGCTTCCCTGATGGACCCTGGCCTGCCTGGTGTCCTCTGGGTTAGAGGCATTAATATGGGGATAATACTTTATGATTCAAAGCCTTCCCACACAGTGTCTCCCTCGAGATGTTAAGGAACCTTCGGTGTGGCGGTGAGGAGCCAGGGCTTCAGATCTGTCACTGCTGTGAGCTCTGGCAAGTTACTGCCTCAGCTTCCTCGGGTGGAGTATAGGCTACTAACAGTGCCAATGCACATAATGGTAGTGAGGATTAAATGAGCTAAAACCAAGTACTTATCCACACTAAGTGCCACAGCATCTTCATTTCACAGCAGCCTCCAAGGCCAGTGCTATCACCTGTTTTATAGATGAGGAAATGAAGACTCCAGGCAATGAACTGGCTTGTCCCACTTGGTTAATTCCAAGTCATACAGTTAAAGAGTGGCAGGACCCAGAATAGAGGCTGAGTCTTTCACTCTGGAGTTTAGGGCTGCTTCCCAGGCCTCCCTGCTGGCATTAAGAATAGGGAGGCCAGGACAAGGCCTGCTCCTCTGTGTCCGAGTCCTGACCCATTACCATTGTTTCTCTGCAGCCGTCCAGGGAACCCCTCTCTCAGCTACCCTCTCCCTGGTTATGTCACAGTGCTGCCGGAAGATAAAAGACACCGTGCAGAAACTGGCTTCAGACCACAAGGACATTCACAGCAGTGTTTCCCGAGTGGGCAAAGCCATTGACAGGGTGAGCATGTGGGCAGCTCCAGACTGGAGGCGGGAATACCTGTGGCCGGTGTGTATATAGCAGGGCTCCTCGGGAAGCCGGTGTGAGGAGTGCAGGCCTGAGTCACAGGGCACTGTCTCTTGTCCTTGTCAGAACTTTGACGCTGAGATTTGCGGTGTGGTCTCCGACGCAGTGTGGGACTCGCGGGAGAAGCAGCAGCAGACCCTGCAGATGGCCATCTTGGAGCACTTGTATCAGCAGGGCATGCTTAGTGTCGCTGAGGAGCTGTGTCAGGTAACGGGCTCACTGGGGAGGTGCTGGGACCTGCCTGTTCTGCTTTCTGCTTGGTAGCGTTCTTTACATTAGGACCCCATTATTATTATTATATATATATTTTATATATATTATTATTTTATATCCAGACAGGTCAGTTTATTTACAGGACTCAGACATGTGTGTCAGGGGAACACCTGTTCCCAGAGGCCTGTCTGCAGTGGACAGTTGGCCTGGCAGGGCATCCTCCCCTCTGGACTGCACATGGGGAGGCCAAGGTTTCCGTCAAGACTGTGTGCCTTTACTTTGTTTGCGTTGATGCAGTCTTTCCTTAAATGAGTTCATCTCTATTTTGAAAATTGCATCTAGTTTATTAAAACGAAAAACAACAAAAACAGTTCATCCATTGCTCCCACCCCCTACCTTCCACTTCTTTTAAGCACCAATCTGTTCTTTGTATTTATGAGCTTGGTTTTCTCAAAAACTTTTTAGATTCCACATGTAAGTGAGATCATACAGTAGCTGTCTTTGTCTGGCACATTTCATTTAGCATAATGCTCCCATCCATGTTATCACAAATGACAGGATTTCCCCACTTTTTTTAATGGCTGAATGGGTGCGTGCTCAGTCGCTCAGTCGTGTCTGACTCTGCAGCCCTGTGGACTGTAGCCCACCAGGCTTCTCTCCACGTGGGATTTTCCAGGCAAGAATACTGGAGTGGGTTGCCATTTCTTATTCTAGGAGATTTTATGACCCAGGGATTGAACCCAAGTGTCTTATGTCTCCTGCATTGGCAGGCGGGTTCTTTACCACCAGTGCCATCTGGGAAGCAATATTCCATTATATATATATATACATATATATATTTAGATGGTAAAGAATCTGCCTGCAATGCAGGAGACCCGGGTTTGATGCCTGGGAAGGGAATGGCTACCCACTCCACTATTCTCTTCTGGAGAATTCCATGGACAGAGGAGCCATGGACACAAGAACAGTGGGATACAGTTGATTGGGTTGCAGAGTCAGACATGACTGAGTGACTATGTATTTATTTTATATATATATATATATATGTACACACCACATTTTCTTTATTCATCCATAAATGGACACTTAGGTTGCTTCCTTATCTTGGCTATTGTAAATAATCCTGCGGTGAATATGGGGGGTGGTGCAGATATCTTTTCAAGTTAGTGCTTTCATTTTCTTTGGGAAAATACCCAGAAGTGGGATGGCTAGGTCATATGGTAGCTATATTTTAATTTTCTGAGGAACTTCCATACTGTTATCCATAGTGGCTGCACCAGTTTATGTTCCCACCAAAGATGCATGAGGGTTCCCCTTTCTCCACATGCATGCCAGCACTTATTTCTTGTCTTTTCGATAACAACCATTCTGACAGGAGTGAGGTGATGGCTCACTGTGGTGTTGATTTGCATTGCCCTGATGATTAATGAGGCAGAACATCTTTTCATGTGCCTGCTGGCCATTTTGATGTCTTCTTTGAAAAAAAAGTCTCTTCAGATATTGTCTCCATTTTTTATAAGAATTTTTTCTTTTGCTATTTTTATATATTTTGGATATTAGTCCCTTAGGTAACACGATCTGCAGATATTTTTTCCTATCCTGTAGGTTGCCTTTTCATTTTGTTGATGGTTTCCTTTACTGTTTCAGAAGCTTTACATTTAGTTTGATGTAGTCCTACTTGTTTGTTTTGCTTTTGTTACTTCTTAAAATAAATTTATTTTAGAAATAAGTGCCCCTGCCATAAATGGAAAGTAGCTACAAAATATATACAATACAAAGTGAAATTATTAATTTCTAGCTGGATTTGGGTGTCCGCCAGAGTTCTCAGTGCTTGATAATCCTTTTCTTAAAAGGGAAGACTAGTAAAATGACAAAGTTGTACTTGTTAGGTGTTAAACGACACCCTGGCAGTGAAAGTAAAGGATGCTTTCCCTTAATGTAATTAGGGGGATTGAAAAAGAGTACTTTTCTCTCCATGCTACTCAGTGTGGGTCTCCAGTACCACAGCAGATGGGGTGGGGTTTGCAGTCTGTCCTCTGGGAGGCCAGCATGTAGCACTCAGCCTCCCAGAACTTGAACTGGGAAAAAGAGGAGTCCAAGGGACTGGCAAGAGACCATGGCCCCTCTCTGGCTTGTCTTTGGTGGATGAGGTTTTACTAGGTGTGAAGCAGAGCAGTTTGGAAACACAGTCCTCCAGTGGTAGATGGCTCTCTCTCCCTCTAGGAATCAACACTGAATGTGGACTTGGATTTCAAGCAGCCTTTCCTGGAGTTGAATCGTATCCTGGAAGCTCTGCATGAACAAGACCTGGGGCCAGCATTGGAGTACGTTGGCCTTTGGGTGGTCCCACAGGGGACAGGGCTTGTCTGCTCTTCACGTCACCCAGCATACTTGACCCGCCTCCAGCCCTGTCTCCCGGGCCTCACATACGATTTTGGAGGCCCTGCCAAGCCCCCTTCTCTTGCCTTACTAGCTTCCACTCAGCTGGCCTCTTTCTTCCCAGGTGGGCTGTCTCCCACAGGCAGCGCCTGCTGGAACTCAATAGCTCCCTGGAGTTCAAGCTGCACCGACTGCAGTTCATCCGTCTCCTGGCAGGTGGCCCTGAGAAGCAGCTGGAGGCCCTCAGCTACGCCCGGCACTTCCAGCCCTTTGCTCACGTGCACCAGCGTGGTACGTGCCCCCGTGCTGGGGTGGCCCCTACAACATGCATTCCCTTATGCTGCTCTGGCTCACATGCTATACGGCATGCTCCCCCCACCAAAAAAGATTAGCTAGTACTGGAGCAGAGGGACAAGAGCCTGAGACCCACTCCATGACGCAGCTGGAAGGGTGGGGAAGAAACTGAAACCCCTCCCTACGTCATGTTGTGTGGTCATGCTTGCCACAGAAACAGCCCTGAAACCTTACTTCCTCATTGGATTTTAGGGAAAACTGGCTTTGCCAGAGGGCATTTTAATCCTGGATTGGCCAGGTCATGGGCCTGGGAGCCATGGGGCACAGCCTGCTCCCCATACTGCCTCTGCAGCCCTGCCACCCGAGGGCTGGAGGCAGAGCCTGGAGAAAAGCTACCTCCTTGCTCCCTGATTCCCTTTTGCCTTGTAGAGATCCAGGTGATGATGGGCAGTCTGGTGTACCTGCAGCTGGGTTTGGAGAAGTCACCCTACTGCCATCTCCTGGACAACAGCCATTGGGCCGAGATCTGTGAGACCTTTACACGTGACGCTTGTTCCCTGTTGGGCCTTTCTGTGGAGTCACCCCTCAGTGTCAGGTATAGTCAGCCCTGTGGGGGCAGTACAAGTGGGCGGGCTGAGGGAAACCCAACTTGTCAAGGCCCTGCCCTGTCCGGGGATGGTGTTTGGTGCCTTCACAGACCTAAACTGGCTGCTCAGTCACTCTTCTAGGCAGGAATTACCTTTCTTTCTAGTACCCCTCCCAGGTGGTGCTTGTGGTAAAAACCTGCCTGCTATGCAGGAAACGTAAGGGACGTGGGTTCAATCCCCGGGTAGGCAAGATGCCTTGGAGGAGGAAATGGCAACCCACTCCAGTATTCTTGCCTGGAGATTCTCATGGAGAAAGGAGCCTGGTGGGCTACAGTCCATGGGGTCACAAAGAGTCGGACATGGCTGGAGTGACTCAACACACACTACCGTTGGAGAACAGACTTAGAGTTGTGGCCTGGGGTCACCACAAGGTCAGTGGCAGAGTCAGGGTCCCCATTTTGTCAGGTCTCTTGAATGAAGTCTGTGCCTCCTGCACCTCACTCTGGGTAATCACAGGACCCTCTGACAGCCCAGCCTTCTGGCCACCTCATGTCTCAGACACCACTTCCCTCAGGGAGACTGAATAGCTGAGTCACAGGTGCTGAGAGCTTTCTCTTGGAAGGCTCCTTTACAGTAATATTCTCCTCATGGCTTCAAACCAACCCGAGAGTTACAGGTGCTGTTAGCCTCACTTTACAGGAAGAAACTGAGGCTCCCAAGGCCTCATAGGGAATGAAGGTCACCTGGACCTGACCCCACCACATATACATATGTGGTGTATGTACATACAGTGGTGTATTTTATTTAGGCTGGCCGTGGAACCGCATGGGGCGCATTTGTCTGCCCAGTTGTGACAGGCTCCATCTTCCAGTTTCTTCCCATGGACTCTGGTTACAGAACAGTCTTCCCCAGCACGAACACGGGCACCTTAGGACGGTTCTGTTTGCACACCTGCTGTGCATATTGCAGGGGTTTGGCACCCCAGGCTCCAGGCAGTTGGCTCCCCATCCCCACCCCAATCCTAGTGAAAACTGAATCTACTTTTTCCCATTTCCAAGTGCCCTGGTTGATAACCAGTGATAGACGTGCACTGTGATGGCAGAATGGGTACACAGGCAGGATGAGGCCCTCCCGAACGTAAGTGTCCCGGTCACACCGAGGATGTATCCGTGGATGAACAGGTATCTGGCCCCTGGATATTCCTTTTGTCCAAATTTTGGGGTGTGTTAGAATGACTTTCTAGAGTTAAGACACAGAACCACATATGTGGCTTTCTGCATGACCTGAGAGATTTTTAAGGACTGGTTTGATCAAGTGCCACTTTGAAACCCTGTGCTGAGTCATGTACTAACAGCGTGCTGCGCCTTTTGTCTGTCTGCTGGGCTCTTGGTCAGGCTGGTCCCTCCAGCCCCTGCTCTCTGTTCTGCAGCTTTGCCTCTGGCTGTGTGGCGCTGCCTGTGCTGATGAATATCAAAGCTGTGATGGAGCAGAGGCAGTGCTCTGGGGTCTGGAGTCACAAGGACGAGCTACCGGTGAGGCCCAGCGAGGGGGGGCACGGCCTGAAGCACTGGGGAGGACAGCACCATAGGAAGGGGGACTCACCCCCCTGTTGGCCTCCCCAGATTGAGATTGAACTTGGCATGAAGTGCTGGTACCACTCTGTGTTCGCGTGCCCCATCCTCCGCCAGCAGACGTCAGATTCCAACCCTCCCATCAAGCTCATCTGTGGCCATGTCATCTCCCGAGATGCACTCAACAAGCTCATTAATGGAGGAAAGTAAGTTCCTGGGGTTCTCTTCCACCTTAGGTTGATTCTTCTGCTGGCTGGCCACCTGAGACATTCTTGGTTCTTCTCCCTTTGTAGGCTGAAGTGTCCCTACTGTCCCATGGAGCAGAACCCAGCAGATGGGAAACGCATCATATTCTGATTCCTGCTGGGGAGGAACTTTGTTGCAAGAGGTCTTTCACCCACAAGCCTTGGTCTGTCTCGGTGCGGGTGGTTGGCTTCCGTGAACTGTGGTTCATTTCAGAGCAACTGGTTGAGGAGTGCCACCACAAGCAGGGCCAGCCCTCTAGCAGAGGCCAAGGAGGGAGATGAGACAGCCTATAGCAGGCAGCTGGCTTCTTGACGAACGGCTGGGAAACTGGCATCTTGTACTCCTGCTCTGCCTCCTGCTCTTTATGCTGTTGACTAAGTGGCAACTGACAGAATAGCAAAGGACTTGGTGGGCACAGCAGATGTCTTCCATCCCTGCCCTCTTCCAGATCTCTTCCTGCTACACCAAGGCTTGTGTCCGCCCCTCCCATTCTACAGCCTCACAGCTCTATGTGTCAGTTGCCCACTGTAGTCCAGGATAGAACTGAATGCCGTGGTTTTATAACTTTGAGCAAATATATTCACAGGCCTTCTCCTTACTTTGCCTGCCTTTAGCTTCACTGGCAAAGAATTACCATGTGCCCACCTTGCAAAGGTGCGGGGCGTGCCGGTTGGAAGCATGGCAGCCAGAGTGCAGTTGGAAAGAACCCAACCTGCGTGTGATTGGGAGAAAACGCTAGGAGATGGCAAACCCTGGGCAAGACGCTTTTACATATACATAATTGTATTACTTCCTCATTAGAAACGAGTGTGAAGGGATATAGAAAGATGAAATGACTTGCCCAGAAGGGCTCACAACTTATCAAGAAGAGAGCTTGGAGTTTAAACCAGTTACAACCCTCAAGCCCAAGGTCCTTCCAGTTTATTGCAGGGTGCGTGAAGCTTGGCTGCTGTGTGTACTGAGTCTGCGCTGGGCCTCTGAGAGCAGGAAGGCACTGTAAGTCTAAAATGTGTGAAGAGATGAGGTTACTGGGGCCATAATGGCAAAGTAGGAGAGATGGCCTGGGATTCTGCATTAGCTTCAAATACCTACTTAAAATTTACTGTGTGGGGAGGTAAATTGCATCCGTCAGCTTCCCAGAGGCATTTAAGGCTCTTGGGGGGGAAAAAGAAAAGAGAGGAATGGGGGTGTCCCCAACATAGGAACTACAGGCTCTATGAAGTGGGTTCTGGGCTCAGCTGGCTTGCCCTGCAGCTCCCAGCTACTCTAGAGGTAGAGTGGAAAGCTCAGGGTGGGAGTAGGGTCCGTTCTCAGCTTGAGTCCAGCACTGAGCCTGGTGGCCAAGCATTCACACCGAGCAGTATTGAAGTCCTGGGGTCTTCTGGTGAGAAAGGTTACTTCTGCTCTTCCCCCCACCCCAACCAACAACTTGGCCCAACCAGTAGTTGCTGCTTAAAAAAAAAAACACCCGGAGACTCACCACATTTTAGTTTTAGGATTTACTTCCCCCACATCACATTCTTGAAACTGTCTTCACTGAAGCTCAACAGGAAACAGCGCTGTCAGAGAAGATGCTGGCTCTGCTGCTGTGAAGCAGCTGTTGGAGCTGCTTAGGAAGAATACGTGCCTCAGGACCACGGAGATGTCTGAATGTGGGCAGCAGGAGGGCAGCCAACTGGCCCGCCACCAAGCCAACAGTTTTTGGAGCAGGTGCCCAGGTTGTGCCTAAGTTCCTTCACATGGGTGGGGGCAGGGCTTGCACCTCCTCTAGGCACTCGTCATAGGCCTCCTGGTATTCCTCATGGGGCTTGACCATTATCACACAGGTGGGGCGCTTAGAGCCAGCGGCTGCACCCAGGTCCTGCAGAGAAGGAAAAAAGGCTGTTTGGAACAAAGGCCACACAACCTGTGCACCAAGGAGTCACGAACTGATGGTCCACCAGCCTAATGCAGCCCACAGACATGAGCTAGTCAGCCAATGTTAACATTTTGAATTGGTTGCCACCATCTAAACTCATCAGACTTTCAAGCTGTGGTCCAGCGACACTGGGCCTTCAGTTCCATAGGGCAATTGTGAAAGGGCTCCAGCTCAGTAGGGGCTGTCCCCTTAAGCAGGGCCTATGCTTTCCAGGGCCCTGCTATTCCCCACCCCTTGGAGCCCAGACCTGGCCTCTGCTATGTAAGGGTAAGGACAGCTGCAGGTCCCTAGAATATCCCTTCTGAACACTGCACCCACCTAACAGGACTGACACATTCAAGTTCACCTTCTGTTTCATTCCCACAGTCCCATTTTACAGGGAAGTAGAAGTACAGAGAGGTGACTTATCTGCATTCCCTCATCTGGGAAGCAGCAGAGCCGAGAATCCATCCAGGCCTGTCTTTAGCTCCAGAGCTCATGCTGTTTGCCACTATGACCTGCTGCCACCAACCTGATCCCAGGCCCTCTTCTGTGCTGACCAAGATCAGGGGCTCAGGGGCTCCTTACCGTTTTAGAGGGGATATAGACATACGGTAAATTCCGGTCTTCACACATAACTGGGAGATGGCAGTATACCTCAATGGGTAACGTGTCTCCTGCCAAAACCATAATCCTGAAATAAGAGAAATCACTGTCACTCCCAGCTTGCTGGTTCCTTTTTCAGTCATAAGGGAAGCCTCTGAGCTGAGCCTTGGGGGTTACAGAGATGGGTGAACAGGCCCTGCGGGTAAACAGGCCCCTGCCCTCAAGAAGCCCCATCATATGTCTCCCAAACTCAAGAAATGCATTCAGATTTGTTTGGTGAGTGCATTCCTCTGGGGAGGTGATCTCTGTTGCCTGGCAACAAGTAAATGCCACCAAGTGTGACAAAAGGTACTGTACCAGGACAGATGAAGTATGAGAGATGCTAAGAAGTAAGAGCTCAGCTTTCCTTGGACAATCAAGAAAGGAATCAGGAAAAACACTTGAGAGGAAAGCTGAATGATGAACATCTGTCAGGCAGCCCATGGAGGGGCTTTGTTGCTGCCAGTCACTAAGTCATGTCCTACTCTTTGTGACCCTATGGACTGTAGCCCGCCAGGCTCCTCTGTCCATGGGGTTTTTCCAGACAAGAATACTGGAGTGGG
Source organism: Oryx dammah (assembly GCF_014754425.2). Lineage (NCBI taxonomy): Eukaryota > Metazoa > Chordata > Mammalia > Artiodactyla > Bovidae > Oryx > Oryx dammah. The sequence goes on along the minus strand of NW_024070189.1, from coordinate 70,559,556 downwards.
GTGCCATTTCCTCCTCCAGGGGATCTTCCCAGATCAGGGATTGAAGCTGCATCTCCTGCCTTGGCAGGCAGACTCTTTACCACTGAGCTACCAGGGAAGCCCATAGAGGGGCTGGGGGCAGGGAAAGCATCTAAGGTTGAGAGAATCAGAAAGATACCAGATACACAGGGGATGGCTGTTGTTGGGAGCCAGGGATGGCTTTGGAATCCAGGTTGTGGAGATAAGAATGACAAGAAGGCTAGAAAAACTAGTCACATGTAAGGGTCTTGAGTGCTTCAAGGCTCATTCCTAAGAGTGATAGGGAACCAAGGAAAGCTTGCCAGAGAATCTGTAACTGTTCTAGCTGGCAAGGTGATGGGGTTCTGCGACAAGGGCCTCAGGAGCCCTGATGACAGAAGAGTCTGTTCTAGGGGAGAGGAAGACACAAGGAAAGAGCTCTTGGGTTCAAAGCAGTATGTCCACACTCCCTAGTTTTCCTTTGGCTCATAGACTCTCTTCCTCTGCAGGCTCCACTTCCTTTGAGTAGCCTTTGTTGTTTTTGGCCGTGCTGTGCAGCTTGTGGGATGTTAGTTCCCCAACCAAGGATGGAACCCTGGACCGCTTGCAGTGGAATCATGGAGTCCTAACCACTGGACTGCCAAGAAGTTCCAGAGAAGCCTTTCAATGCTGGTATTCCCACAGCCTGGTCTTTCTGCTCTGTCAGTATGTTCTCTCAGCTGACCCCATCTATAACCAAGGCTTTAAGTGCCAACTCTATATTGACAACTCCCAAATCTATTCTCTCCAACCCAACCCTATCCCAAACTGAACACCCATATAGCCACCTGCCTATCTGATAGTTCTGCTAGGGAGAGGGTTTCCATGTTTAAAAGGCACCTTGAAAACTTGTTTAAAACCAGACTCATGATCTTATACAAATCTGGCTCCCTCACTGTTCACTGTCTCAGTGAATGGGCCCTCTGTCCATCTGCCTGGAGCCCACACCTCCTCACTCTGTATGCAAAATTCCTCTCATCCATCCACTTTAATTCTCTCCATCTCTGCCATCAATAACCCAATCAAAATTGCTCTCATCTCTTCTGCACCTGAGTAGCCACCTATCTCAATCTCTCCATCTATTTTTCCATCTCTGATCTTTTCCAAAGTTGCCAGAAAAACCTTCTAAAGATGTAAACATAATTATGTCACCCCTCACTTTAACACTCATTGGCTTCCAAAACTCCTGAGTACAAAAACTAACAATGGCTTAGAGAGTCCCATGAGAAGGTAGCACTTCTATCCACTACTACCCTCCCCTGCCCTGGAATCTACTTTCTTCTGGCAGAATGCCCCCCAAACCTGGAAGCCACAAACTAATCCTATATCTTCAGACCTCAGCTACCCCACTTAGGTCAGACTCCATAGAGCACCAAATCCTCCCAGCATTATTTAGCTCTTGAGCACCTACAATGTATCAGGCACTTCTGAAAATAAAGCAGTGAGAGGCTTTATTCTGTTCTCAAAAAGCTTACTTTCTGGCCTGAGTGAGAGAGACGGGGAATAAAAATGCAAATAATTTTCAGATCCTGAAAAATGCCAAAAAGGAAAGCTGTAGGATAATGAAGTCATTCTCACTGCACCCTGTACTTTTCCTTCATGCTTACCCATGACAACTTGTAATTTTGTGTGTATTTGATTACTGCCATTGTCTCCCCATAGCACAGTGCCTGAAAACCAGTAGACACTCGGTAAATAGTCGCTAAGTGAATGAAGCTGGGATCAATCCTAAGTTGGCTTATACGATTTGGTTCCCCTGGAATTCACCTTCCCCAAGGTGTCCCTTTGAGCTCTTGTAAGTGGTATCGACATCTGTACGGAAGGGAATGTATCTTCTGCATACGACCCAAGTCGGAGCACGTTTACCAACTACCTGTTAAGCAGCAGGATACCATCCTCGAAATCCGGCGGAGGGTAGGGGGGATTCTTACCCTTTCTCGCCTTTGTTGATAAATTTCTGAACCTCCTTCACCCCGCGCCGAATCTGCTTCTGCTTCACGGCTGCAACGACAGAACAATCAGTCGGGGGGGCCTCGGCCTGCCACCCGCGTCCCGTCCCGGCTCGGCGTCCACCGCACCTTTCTTGATGCATTTGTAGAGCTTCCGCGTGAGGCGGCGAGAAGCCAGAGGCTGCGCAATGGGGTTCAGATTCACCAGCAGTTCATGGTAAGTGCGCTCCCCGCAGCACGCGTCCGCCTGAGCCTCCGGCCCGTCCGGATCTGCCTTTATTTTGGTCATGGCAGCGACTGGGGCAACCTAGCACTCAAGGCACGAGTCCACGCGGCCGGCACTTCAGCAATCACTTCCGGGTCATGCTACTCTGCGGTTAGAGGCAGTACGACATAGCCAATTAGGAAACAGGGAGCGCCGAGGGGTGGAGTCTTAGCCGTAGGGGCGGGGCCGCTCCCACAATGCAGGCGGGGCGGAAGCGGTTTAGGGCACCAGTCGGCAGGCAAGCTGTGAATTTGGGCTCACTCGGGGCCGGCTTGGGTTTGTGTGAGAGTTCAGCGTCACAGGTGTAGGCGGTGCGAGGAGGAAGCTGTACCTGTAGGGGCGTGACCGCATCTAAGTGGACGGGAGCCTTGCCTAAAGGGCGGGGCCTGCGACCAGAGTTGTGGAATGGGAAGTCTTAGGTGTGATTCCAAACCTCCTTAGAATCTGATCCCTCACTTGGGCAGTTCCGATCCCCATCTGGTGCCAGGTCCTGAGTTGGTCCTGGGTGCTGTACCCTGGGTGCCAAGGTTAAGGTAAAGCCTGGCACTGCTTGTGATTTCTTCGTTCTAGCACGGTTCTCACACTGCTTTCTCTTTTACTGGCAAGGGATGGAACCATTCACTCACTAAGCGCCTAGGTCTCGACCGCTTTTCTTCGGAGAACTCGGTACCACCCTTCCCGCAGAAATCTGCTCAGCTGTTAATCACGGGAGAGATTCTCCTGACCAACGTACCCAAAATTAAAGTTCTTTGCCTACCTCCCGGCATCCTCTAACCCTCTTGTTTTCTTCGTAGTTCCCGCCGCCGCCTGGCATCACACCCACAGAAGGCATGACGGAGACCGCTGAGAGGGAAGACAGTGTGAACACGGGCTGAGGGTGGGGAAGGGCGCTGAGTAGGCGGCGCGTTTGCAGTTAACTCTAGAGGATTAATTGGGCTACCCTGGTGGCTGAGATGGTAAAGAATCTGCAGGCAATGAGAGAGACCCGGGTTAGATCCCTGGGTTGGGAAGATCCCATGAAGAAGGAAATAGCAATCCACTCCACTCCAATATTCTTGCCTGGAGACTCGAATGGACAGAGGAGGGCTACAGTCCATGGAGATCGCAAAGAGGCGGACACAACTGAGCGACTAACACGCACATACAGTGCTGGGGAGGTCAGCAGGCCTAGACCGGGGTGGAACTTGTACCTCTGACTTATTTCTTGTACTCTGTCTTGGAACGTTAGATGAATCTTTGTTGTTATTTAGTCGCTAAGTCGTGTCTGACTCTTTTGTGACCCCATGGATATAGCCCACCAGGCTTTTCTGTCCATGGGATTTCCCAGGCAAGAATACTGGAGTGAATTGCCATTTCCTTCTCTAGGGAATCTTCCCAACCCAGGGATCAAACAGGCGTCTCCTGTATTGGCAAGCAGATTCTTTACCACTGAGCCACCAGGCAAACGAATCATTGCTACACATCAGTTGCCTTTGATTATGTGGTGGTAGGCGGGCCATTTTTGTGGTAGTGGAACAGGCCATAAAGTGGAACTTTAAAAGTCTGCAGGTGGCCTTGACAGCAGGGGACAGTTAAACCAACTGAAAACCTGAACTTTTAACCCTGAAACCAAGTGCAGCCGTTACATAAAAAACAAATACTCTTGTTTTCAGACTTTAAACTTTTTATTTGTCTTGGGATATAGGTGGTTAAAAATGTTGTGGTAGTTTCAGGTGAACAGGGAAGGAACTCAGCCATACATATACATGAATCCATTCTCCCCTCAACCCCTCCTCCCATGCAGGCTGGCACATAACATTGAACAGAGTTCCTTGTGCTATACAATAAGTCCTTGTTGGTTATCCATTTTAAATATAGCAATGTGTACCTGACCTTCCCCAAATCCCTAACTGTCCCTTCCCTCTGGCAACCATAAGTCATTTTCTGAGTTTGTGACTGTCTTTCTGCTTTGTAAGTTCATTTGTATGATTTCTTTTTTGAGCCACATATAAGGGATGTCCTATGATATTTCTCCTTCTCTGTCTGACTTCCTTCACTCGGTATGACACTCTTTTGGTCCATCCATGTTGCTACAAATGGCATTATGTCATTCTTTTTAATGGCTGAGTAATATTCCATCATATATATATTGTCATATCTTCTTTATCCATTCCTCTGTTGATGGGCATTTAGGTTGCTTCCATGTCTTGGCTATTGTAAACAGTGCTGTAATGAACACTGGAGTGCATGTATCCTTCCAAATCATGTTTTTTTTCCCAGATATATGCCCACGAGTGGGATTGCAGAGTCATAGTATAGCTCTGTTTTTAGTTTTTTAAGGAACCTCCATCCTGTTCTCCATAGTTTCTATACCAATTTACATTCCCACCAACAGTGTAGAAGGGTTCCCTTCTCTCCATACCCTTTCCAGCATGACCCGTCTGAGGTGATGTCTCATTATAGTCTTGATTTGCATTTCTCTAATAACTAGCGACGTTGAACATCTTTTCATGTGCCTACTGGCCATCTGTATATCCTCTTTGGAGAAATGTCTATTCAGGTCTTCTGCCCATTTTTTGAATGGGTTGTTTGTTTATGCTGTTAAGTGTCATACGCTGTTTGTAAATTTTGGAGACTAATCCCTTATCAGTCACGTCATTTGCAAAAATTTTTCTCCCAGTCTTTGAATTTGTCTTTTCATTTTATTTCCTTTGCTGTGAAAAAGCTTTTGAGTTTAAGTAGGTTCCATTTGTTTGTTTTTGTTTTTATTTCCATTATTCAGGGAGATGAATCAAAAGAGATGTTGCTGTGATTTTTATGAGAGCATGTTTTGCCTATGTTTTCCTCTAGACGTTTTATAGTGTCTGGTCTCACATTTAGGTCTTTAATCCATTTTGAGTTTATTTTTGTGAGTAGAGTTAAAGAATGATCTAATTTCATTTTTTTTACAGGTGGCTGTCCAGTTTTCCCAGCACCATTTGTTGAAGAGACTGTCTTTCCAACGTTGTGTAGTCTTACCTCCTTTGTCATAGATTAATTGACCATAGGTGCTTGGGCTTATTTCTGGGTTTTCTATACTGTTCCATTGATGTATGTTTCTATTTTTGTGCCAATACTATACTGTTTTGTTGACTGTAGCCTTGTAATATAGTCTGAAGTCAGAGAGCCTGATTCCTCCAGCTCTGTTTTTCTTTTTAAAGATTGCTTTGGCTATTTGGAGTCTTGAGTCTCCATACATTTTAAATATTGAGATTTTTAATTCTAGTTCTGCAAAAAGATGCTATTGATAATTCAATAGGTGTTGCATTGAATCTGTAGATTGCCTATCTTTCTGAAACTATTCCAGAAAGTTACAGAGGAAGGAAGCTTTGAAATTCATTTTATGAGGCCACCATCACTCTAATACCAAAACCAGACAAAGATATCACACACACACAAAGAAAATTACAGGCTAATATCACTGATGAATATAGATGCAAATAGTCCTCAGCAAAATATTAGCAATCCATATCCAACAATACATTAAAAAAATCATACAAAGTGTCAGCTTTTTGAGTCATAAGACAATGAAATGCCAAGAACAAATCTGTCATTAGTAAACCTCTCTGATGATCAAGAGGGATTCATCCCAGGGATGCAAGGACTTTTCAACATCTGCAAATCAATGTGATACACCACATCAACATATTGAAGAATAAAGAGCATATGATCATCTCAATAGATGCAGAAAAACCTTTTGACAAAATTCAAAATTCAGCACCTATTTATGATTAAAAAAAAAACTCTTCAGAAAGTGGGCATAGAGGGTACATATCTCAGCCTAATAAAGGCCATATATGACAAACCTACAGCTAGCATCATACTCAGTGGTGAAAAGCTGAAAGCATTCCCTCTAAGATCAGGGATAAGACAAGGATGTCCATTCTCACCACTTTATTCAACATAGTTTTGAAAGTCCTAGCTACAGCAATCAGAGAAAAAGAAGAAAGGGAATCCAAATTGGAAAAGAAGAAATTAAACTGTCACTGTTTGCAGATGACATGATCCTATACACAGAAGATCCTAAAGATACTACCAGAAAAATACTAGGACTCGGCAATGAATTTGGCAAAGTCACAGGTTACAAAATTAATACAAGGAAATCTGTTGCATTTCTATACACTTAACAACAAAAGATGAGAAAGAGAAATTCAAGAAGCAACTCCATTTACCATCACATAAAAAAAGAACCTAGGAATGAACCTGCCTAAGGAGACAAAAGAACTGTACTCTGAACACTACAAGCTGCTGAAGAAAGAAATCAAGACATAAACAGATGGAAAGGTGTACCATGTTTGTGGATTGAAAGAATCAATATTTAAAAAATGACTATACTTACTATCCCAAAACAAGTAGTTTTTTGAAACTTAGTATTTTAATAGGAAAAGTAGGATGTAATCCATTCTAACCTTAGACCCCAAATAATTTCACAAATAGAAAAATATATCAATTGAGCAATGAGAATGATTATGTAAGCAACCAAATATAATTTGAAAATAAAGTTTGTATGCACAATGTAACCAAAAATTGATCTTTCAAATGTTTTTACTGTGTAATTTCTTGAGTAAAGATAATCTGTCCTGAGCTTTAGGACTGGGGGCTACTGTCAGATTTGCCTTACTGTCTACCACTTTACTACAGCATTTCTCACCCCAAACCCTCCCCTGCCTTCCTCCCCCTAGGTCTTGCAGTAGAAGTTCTGGCCCTCTTTGGGGAAGGCTAAGTCGTGTCCGACTCTTTGCAACCCATGGACTGTAGCCCACCAAGCTCCTCTGTCCATGGGGTTCTCCAGGCAAGAATACTGGGGTGGGTTGCCATTTCCTTCTCCAGGGGATCTTCCCAACCCTGGGATTTGTCTCCTTGGGGAGCCCTCCCCAAATGGCATGAGACCATGAGAGCAGCGTCCCTCTGAGCACACAGCTGGCTGGGCTCCCCAGGTGGTTTTCTATTCCTCTTTCAAGCTTGTTGGTTGGGTGACAATGTATCAGGGTTGCAAAGGGGAAAGTGTTCCCAGATGTGTGCACTGGGCATGGTTAACTCTGCAGAGAATTTCATCCCCACGAAGCCTGATTCAAGCAAATGTGCTTGACTGACGTCACCAAGGTCTCAGGTATGAAGACCTCTCAGTTCTTATGTGGAAAGAGGAAGGAATTAAAAATGCATGTGCCAAGCACATTACATGCAATAGTTCACAAAGAATACCTTTATTATTCACAGTTTCCTTAGGTTCATAAAGGTAATAGCTTCCTGTAGCTCACACAAAGCTGAGTTTGAATCTTGTCCACTAGTGTCCAAACTCGTGCTCTGCTCATCTCCTGTGGACTTGGTATTCAACTTTAGTTCAAAGGTGATGAAACATGGCTGGATAATGAAAGTGTGGGCATCTTGGCTTGGCTAGGTCACAAGTGTCAGCTTTTTGAGCTCTAAGACAATGAAATGCCAAGAACGAATCTGTCCTCAGTAAACAGCTCTGTATATTTCTAACACCAGTCTGGAGCTCTGTGCTAGACCTAAGGTGGTTTGTGTGACCTCACTCATTTTTTTTGTGAATGGCCACTCATGTGCACTTGAAGCAGGGTAAAATAGGTGAGGACATAACTGCTAATGGGTAGTCAGGCCATCAGGATTCTAAATGGCAAAAGACTTTGGGCAAGTCATTTTAACCTCTCTGGGCTTCAGTGCCTCATCTAGAAAATGAGAAAGTTAGACCTTGATGGACTAAAGGTCTGTTCTTTTAAAAAACTCAGGAGGATGATTTTTTTCAACTGGAGACGTGGGACTTCCCTGGTGGTCCAGTGGCTAAAATGCTGCGTTCCCAATGCAGGGGGCCTGCATTTGGGGGCCTGGGTTCGATTCCTGGTTGGGAAAGTAAGATCCCACATGCTACAGCTAAAACAAATGAGAAAAGATCCTGCATGCTGCAGCTACAACCCGGTGCAGCCAGATAAATAAATGAAGTATTTTTTTAAATAAATAAATTGAGACATAATTCCCATATCATACAATTCACCCATTTACAGTGTGCAATTCAGTGGCTTTCAAAAGCAGAGACGTTACTTTGCCAACAAAGGTCCGTCTAGTCAAGGCTATGGTTTTTCCAGTGGTCATGTATGGATGTGAGAGTTGGACTGTGAAGAAAGCTGAGCGCCGAAGATTTGATGCTTTTGAACTGTGGTGTTGGAGAAGACTCTTGAGAGTCCCTTGCTCTGCAAGGAGATCCAACCAGTCCATTCTGAAGGAGTTCAGCCCTGGGTGTGGTTTGGGAGGAATGACACTAAAGCTGAAACTCCAATACTTTGGCCACCTCATGCGAAGAGTTGACTCATTGGAAAAGACTCTGATGCTGGGAGGGATTGGGGGCAGGAGGAGGAGGGGACGACTGAGGATGAGATGGCTGGATGGCATCACTGACTCGATGGACATGAGTTTGGGTGAACTCTGGGAGATGGTGATGGACAGGGAGGCCTGGCGTGCTGCGATTCATGAGGTTGCAAAGAGTCGGACACGACTGAGTGACTGAACTGAACTAAGTGTATTCACTGAGTTGTGGAGCTATCATCAGAATTAATTAGGACATTTTCATTAACTTCAAAGAGAGCCCGTGCACACTTTAGCTCTCACATCTCGCCCCCTTATCCTCCCTGGACCTAAGTAACCACTAATCTACGCTTTGTCTCTATAGATGTCCCTGTTCTAGACATTACACAGACATGGAATCATAAAATGTGTGGCCTCTTGTGTTTGGCTCCTTTCACTTAGCATGTTTTCAAGGTCTGTCTATGTTGTAGCATGTGTCACTGTTCCTTTATTAAATATTAAACACAACATTCCATTGTATGGATATACTGCATTTTATCCGTTTATAAGTTGATGGACAGGGTTGTTACCACCTTTTAGCTGTTGTGCTACTGTGGACATATATGTACAAGTTTTCATGTGGGCATATGTTTTTGATTCTTCTCTTGGGTATGCACCTAGAAATAGAATTCCTGTGTCAGTGATAACTCTAACTTTTGGGGGAACTGCCTGGCTGTTTTCCAAAGTGGCCATACCATTTCACATTTCTATCAGCAGTGTGTAAGAGTTCCAATTTCTCCTCATTCTCATCAATACTTGCTGTTATCTGACTTTTTCATTATAGTGATCCAAGTGTGTATGAAGCAGTATCTCGTTGTGGTTTTGATTTGTGTTTTCCTGATGAATAATGATGCTGAACAATTTTTCATGTGCTTAATGGCTGTTTGCATACCTTTGGAAAAATGTTGACTCTTTTCCATATTTCAGCCTGGAAATTTGGGGTGTACAGCTTCTGGCCTAAAATCTGAACTTCATATTTCAGCACAGAAACTTGGGGCACAGATAAAAATATGGGAAACATATCTTCAGAGTTAATACCTTTTGAATAGTTTTTGAAAAAATTGTCAGAACTTTTATGTATCATTTGATGGTACTTATTATCAGAACATGGGCCTGGTAAAATGTGACTTTTGCGTGGCTTTCTTGTTTGTATTTATTTTGCTCATAGGTTTATTGGCCTCCTTTGACTAATCAGTTGTTTTTGAAGCAAAGATTAAAATGGTAAATCTAGTTTGTGTGATTTTTAATAATCTATCCAAAGTAATTTCTCAATTGGTTTTTCTATTGTATAAAATTTCCCATTTTCATTTTGTTCCTTTTTTCTTGTTTTCTTTTGTGTTTGTAGCTATATATCCCATTTTTTTGTAATTGAAGTACATTTGATTAACATAACTATATTTGTGTTGCGATACAACATAGTAATGCAATATTTTTATGGAATCGACTTTATTTACCTATTACCAAAGTGTGAGCTGTTTGTTAGTTTTGGAGATGAATTGCTTGTGGGTATCTTGGTTTGCAAATATTTCTTTGCATTCTGGGTTGCCTTCTTCATTCCTTAAGATTTCCTTTTTTGGGCACCTGCTTTGAAATTGAAGTTGATCACATTTTCCTGGTTTTGGTTTATTTCTCATTGCTCTAGGAGATGGATTCCAAAAGACCTTGCAATGATGTCATCCAAATCCAAAAACATGTTGTAGTTTATATTATCACCTCTCCTTCCTATGTTTTCCTTAAGACTTTCATAAAATCCCTCCTGACCTTTAGATATTAATGATTTGGAGTTAATTTCATGTATGGGGTTAGAGAGTGTTCTAACCTCATTCTCATTTTCTTTGTTTTAATAAGCCTCGCACGATCCTTCATAGTGTCTCTACCAGTGTATATTCCCAGCATCAGGGGAGGAATATTCCCTTTTCTCCACACCTCCATCAGTTAGTGTTTGTCAAGTTTCTGACAATGGCCATTCTGAATGCTGAGATGAGTCCTTCCTATGGCTTTGATTTGCATTTCTAATTTTAGTGAAATTGACCTCTTTCCATGTGATTTTCTTTTCAAAGGTGAGTTCCTGTTACCTCTCGATTCAGCTTCCTATAACTTGGCCCTGCTTTAAATTCTTTTCTGATGACCACTCCTAGGACGTTTGTTGAAATCAGCTGTTTTTGACTTAGAGACCCTTTGGCCTTGAGAATGCTCAATGCCCATCAACACTGCTTTTCAAGCTGTTGTTACAGAAAATGGCCACAAGACAGCAGCATTATTCAGCCACACACATTCCTTACCCCCAGCCTCCCCATCGTTTCTGTGTGATTTTATATTGGAATAGAGGTGATTTCTGATTTTATGTGTGTTTCAGGTGTACAGAGATTGATGCATTAATGTATGACCACTTATCTATTTCCTTTCAGGTTCTTGTTCTCATCTAGGTGGTTACGGTGTGATCAGTAAACTTCCACCTGCTATTCAGTAGGTCGTTTTGGATCATCTATTGGATACATATATGTGTGTCTACATTGATTCAAATCTCTTAATTTACTTCACCTGTACCTAGAGATTGAGGGGTCCTGCAGAGGGCAAGAGGCATTCCAGGAACATCGTAGGGTCACACTGCCTGTCACATCCTTCCAGGACCCTGAGCCCCAAAACAACCCAGCCTTGGGACCCTAGCCTGCCCAGTCTCCAGTGATGTGATACCAGCCAAGGTAACCATGGGATGAGGGGAATAGAGTCAGGATATGTCTCTATATTTATTGTGTTTATTCACTTGTTTGAACTTTGAATTACAGGGCAGTGGGTTTTTTTTTTTTAATTCAGTCACTTGATTTACTCACACATAGATGTGTATATGTTATATTTCAGGGACTGTCCCTGTATAGATTATTACAGAAAGTGGAGTATCATTCCTAGTGTTACTCAGGGGGTCCTTGCTATTTATTTTCTAAATAGCGTACACACGTTAGTCAAGTAACTCATTTCTATGTGCGCAACACCTTTCTTCTCTGCTAATAGTAAGTGAGAAGAGTTTCTTCTAAGTCTGTGAACTGTTTATCTTGGCTCAAAGAGCTCCTATCTATCCCTTTTTAGATTCCACCTAGAAGTGACATCGTATTCTATCACTTGCTACGATCATCTCTACCTTCTGGCCCGTGCCTGAACATGGCATTTTTCCCTCTTCCTGATGATTCATATACCATTTTGTACATAGAATCCATTTCCTTTATTCATTTCTGTGTCCTTTCACACTTAGGTTGCAGCAGCGTCCTTCTTTTGGAAACTGGTCTGGCAGGGATGGCATGGGTACCCTTGTCTTCGAAAATGTTTCTTCTCCCTGACTGTATGCCCAGGCATGTGATTGCTGTTTCCTCAGTCACTTCCACGTTTCATTTTCTAATGATCCTCCATACTGTTCTCTCTAGTGGATGAACCAATGGAGATTTTTAGTAATCCTATCCAAATTAATTTCTTGATGGGAGTTTCTATTCCTAAACTTTTCCCATTTTTATTTTGCTAACCTTCATTATTGATTATTTCTTGTGTTTGTGGCTATCCATCCACTCTTTCTTTTTCAGTTGAGGTATAGTTGATTCACATTACTCTATTTGCTTTGGGATACAACATAATGATTCAATATTTTAATGGAATATATACCATTTAAAGATATTTCAAAATCATGATTATATTTCTGTCTGTTGCATACTATATCCTATTATTTTACTTATATTATACATAGTGACTTTGATCTCTTAATTTCTACTTCAATCTGGCAACACCCACAACAAAATCCCCACAGGCATCCATTAGTTTCTGGATTTGTGAGTCTCTTTCTGCTTCATAGATAGGTGCTGCTGCTGCTAAGTTGCTTCAGTCATGTCTGACTCTGTGCAGTGCCATAGATGGCAGCCTACCAGGCTCCTCCGTCTGTGGGATTTTCCAGGCAAGAGTACTGGAGTGGGGTTCCATTGCCTTCTCTGATAGATAGGTGCATTTGAGTCTTATTTTAGATGGAAATTAAATGTGATTTCCTATGGACGTTTTCTCTGTGTTTCTGACAACCTTGCCTTATGAGAATATGTAAATACATTTTCCTGAAAAGAGTATAACTTTCAGGAATAGTATAATGTCAAATGGACTTTTTTCCAGCTTTCAGCCCACAGAGTTTCTGGCCCGAAATATGAACTTGTCCATATATCAGCCTGGAAACGTGGGGGCACAGAGCTTCCCGCCGGAAATGGGCACATCTTGTCCTCCATCTTTCAGCCCCAAAACTTGAGGTGTACAGCTTCTGGCCTGAAATATGAACTCTTTTCCATTTAACATGAAATATGAACTCTTTTCCATTTAACATGAAATATGAACTCTTTTTCCATTTAAAATTAAGGATGAGTTTTTAATTGACTTTTTATTTGTCAGTCTAGATGCTTACTCTAGGAGCTGAAGTTCAATTAGAAGTTCAGTTGCCTTAATGGCAATTAGTGTCTCCCCAGAAGTGAAGCCTGAGATTTTGGAACAGAGGCTAAGGAGAGAGGGACCATCAGGTGGGATTCCAGAGGATGGAGCCTTCCTCATACCTAACTGCTTAGGACACACCTGACTCAGTGTAAAGCTGAGAGCTTAGAAAAATCAGGTTGACGCTTCAGAACACTAGGTTTCTTTAAGGTCAGGATTTTGGCTTTGGAATTTAAAATGTAGCATTGTGATGATATTTATGTTAAAAACATTTTCAGATAGTACAGAAGAGTATAAAGCAAAAGTTAAATATCCTTCTCCCCTAACACCTATCCTCTCATTTAAATGTTCTCCAGAGATATTCACTATTAAATTTGTGTATGTATATATGCAAATATATATCATGTATTTGTTTACATACATTAAATAATATAATACATTGTTTTGACAATTTGTTTCCACTTCTCAATATATATTGGGAAATTTTTCTATTTTCATCATAGATAAAGATAAGTCATTCTTTTAATACATTGCCATTTCATGTTGTATATTTAACCAACCTTTACTGAAAGACTTTAGTTTGTTGTTAGTGTTTTTACAATTTTGAATAAGTTTGCAATGAATCTTGTGCTCTATCTTTGGTACTTTTGTAAGTCTCTTCAAGGATAAATCCATAACTTTTATGTTTTGATGGATGCAGTGTGGTTCAATTGTCTTCTAAAGAGGTGTGGTTTAAAGTTGTCCTAATAGTGTCTCTTTTGGAAGAATGGGTTTTTGTAAACTTTTTTTTTTTCAGAGGGAAGAGCACTGGTGTTGATCTAATAGGGAGAAATAGTGTCTATTTTCATTTATATTTCTTTAGTTCAGAAAGAGACTGATATCTTATATTTTTATAGGTTATTTCTGTTTCTTTTCTGTGAACTTTCTGTTCTTTTCTGGTCCAGTTTTTCTATAGAATTGTCTCTTAGTGCTTTAGAAAAGCTTTTTGTATTTTAAGGAAATTTTCTAGTGCTTTTGTGGTTTTACTGTTTATAGGAAAATTTTTGATCATCGGTTTTACTGTGTGAGGAACAAGGCGGGACTCCAGCTTTGCTTTCTTCCAGATGGCTTGCCATTGTCCTGATGTCATTTATTGAATTCTTTCTCTTTCTATCCATTCATTTAAAATGCCTTTGTGATATACCAAATTCTAATATGTGTTCGGGTCTATTTCCAGCCTTTCTATTCTTCTCTAGTATTAAGTTACTTTGATGGCTGTACTGTTTGCTTTTTAGAAATCTGTTTGTTATTAATCTATTTTATATGGTTTTGGCAGTTTACCAATTAAGTCAGGTCTAGGGAAAAGCAGGTTATGTGAAGAAAAATAAGTGGGAGTCAAACAGATCATGATTTGATCCCAGAAATGTACTTTGTCAGCTGTTTAGCCATGAGCAAATTCTTCAACTTTACTATACTTCAGTTATGTTCACCTTTAAAATAGAATGAGGGTTGAGATGAGATGCTGCCAGGAAAGTACTTCCTGGTGCTCTTCAGCATGTGCTGGATATCAGGCTGTTGCCTTCTGGGCCACCAGGCACTGCCAGGGCCTGAGCAGGGGTGAGACATGTGCAAGATCAAGGGAATGTGTGACACCCCACCCCACCCCGGCCAAGTCCTCCGAGTGTGGTAATTCCCTACCCAGTCGGCCCTGAGTCCGTTACTACAGACTGCCCAGCTCTCTCCCTTGATCTGTTCTTCAGAGAGAGAACTGTCCCTGAAGGGTGGCCAAGACGTGTGTGGGTGGCGTGTGGACAGAGCATGGGCATTTGCCTTGGGGTGTCCACGTATTTGCATATGGGTCCCTCACTATACAGAACAGAGTGGGACGGGTGGAAATAGAAAAGGAGGACCGGAACTCCATCTATACTCTTGCCCTGAATCCTTCCCATATGAAGGTTGGGCCTGCTTGCTCTCCTTTTCCTCATGATGATAGACTGGGGTGGGGTAGGGAGAAGATGTATTCACATGTTCAGTAAGCAGATCCTAGGGACTGGCTGGGTGTATTAGTTTCCAAGGGGTGCACTAATAAAGTACTGCAAACTGGGGGGTGTAAAACAACACAAATTTATTGTCTCACAATCCTGGAGGCTAGAAGTCCAAAATCAAGATACCCACAGGACTGTGCTTTTTCTGCAGGTTCTGGGGAGAACCTCTTCTGTGCCTTTCTCTTAGCTTTTGGTGTCGCTGTCTTCCCTGGTGTTCCTCGGCTTGGAGACACATCGTTCTAATCTCTGCCTCTGTCGTCACATGGCATTTTCCTCTTTTATAATAACACCAGCCCTATTGCATTGGGGCCCACCCTAAAGAGCTCATCTTTACTTGATTACCCCTGTAAAACCCTCTTTCCAAATAAAGTTATGTGCATAAGTACCAGGGCTAGCACTTGAACAGATCGTTTTGGGGGACACAGTTTAACCCGTAACACTGGTAACACTGCCTCTTAGCAGGGTTAGGGTTAGGGCTAATGGAAGGCATCAGCACTTCTCTCCCTCTCCTCCTGCTTTTCCAGCCAGTGACCTGGGATGTGGCTTTGATTTCTGACAGAGATAAAAGCAGTGGGGAGGATGATATTTTTAGAAATCCAAGGGGCCCTAGGGACCACCTCATCTGGACATTCAACAGATGGGAGCTGAGGCAGTCCAGCAAGATGCTTGGTGTTCTGGTCGGGCTCTTTGTGCCGATGCAGCTGCCATGGGCCATGGACTGTGGCTCCAGCTGGTGGTGCAGATAGGGAGAGCGTGGCCGCTGGGTCCATTGTCAGCCCTGGATCCCCAGTTGCAGCCTGAGGCAAATGCTACTAAGGACCACTAACACCTGCTGAAAGCCCATGCTTTTCCCAGATGAAATTTCTTCTGGAGCTGCAGGGAAGGAGGAGGAGGCGGTGGGTGCCAGTGCTGCCACTGTTAATGTCTGACTCCCACTTGCACCAACCTGAAGCCTGTGGGTACCACTTGAGACAAGTTTCCTCGGCAGTGTCCCTGCTACGCCCCCAAAGACTCCCCTAGGCTGCAGCTCTCACCGCCTGCTTCATCTGTTATCCTCTCCCATTGGCTTTGCATGTTCTCAAAAATCAGGGAAATTTCTCCTCTGTTGGAGACTCTGCTGTTTTCTTTGCTGTTTTGATAGAAGCTGGTGGTGTGTTGATGTGTGTGTGTGTGTGTGTTTCCGTGTGCAAGTCCCTGCATGTAAAACCTGCCCTGTCTTCACAGTGCCATCCTGCCTCCCACTGTTAACAAGATCCTTGAGCTTGATGGGCCTAGAAAATCTCATCCTCTCCCCTTGGCCTCTTTGGAATCAACACTGGCATGCTTGCCAGACTTTGTGCCATGGAATGCGCTCTGGTCCTTAAATAGCTGATTCCAACTGGGATTCCCTCTGCAGTTTACAGGTAGGACTCAGGATGCCAGCATAGGCACCCATGGGCTAGAGCTGAGTGGCTGGAGTTTTTGCTGCCAGCATTTTCTGTGGAGTTAACAAACCGTGAGGAGTAGAGGATGCTAAAGAGGTTTGCATCTCCACCATTTGCCTATCAGACTCTCCATTCATTCCAAAAAATGTACTGAACATTTGGTATGTGTCAAATGCTGTACCAGGCATTGGAGGAAGTGCTGGTGAGCTGGAGAAAGTCCTTGCCTTCCCAGAGGTTCCATATGAACTCCACTACTGTGTTCCATGATGGGGAAGCATCAGGAACTCTAAGAGTGTTGAACTGGAACCTAGGAAGGGATCTGGGAAAAAGCTCCTTCCTATTGAGATTTGTGGAATGGGTGGGGGTGGTGCCAGCAAAGCCCGGAGGTATAGAAAGGGGAGGGCAGGGATGAAGACAGCGTGGTGGGCCCATTAACTCTTAACACGGCCATGTTCATTGTTGGGGTCCCTCCGTCTCACAGCACTTAAAGCTCCAGGAGGGCAGAGACTGTCTGTGGATCTGGCATGTGGCAGGGAGTCAGTGCTTAGAAAACATTTGAATGAATGAACTTTACAGAATTTTGTTTAGATCTTGATGCTACTGGGGACTAGAGTTTGAGTGGGGGCTAACCTGGTTAGTTTTATTATTTTGGAAGATCATTTAGGCAACTGTGGGAAAACAGGAGAATGGACAGTATGTCTGAGGAGCTTCCGCTGCTCGTGACTGAAGGGGAATCAGATTTGAACCTGGTACCCGAAGATGGAGGAGGCCACCTGGAAGAAACAAAGAGCAGCCGCAAGGGGCTGAGAAGGATCCCTGGCCAACAGCAAGTGAGGATCCCAGTCCTACAACCACAAGGAACTGAAACCTGCCAACAGCAGTAACAAACTAGGAAGAGGATCCCAAACGCCAGATCACAACAGTTGGAAACTTTGATTTTACCCTTGTAAGCACTGCTCAAAGAACCCGATCATGCCATCCTGGACTTCTAACCTGCAGGCCTGGGAGAGAATAAAAGGATAAGGCACTAAGTGTTCATGAAGTGAAGGTCGCTCAGTCGTGTCCAACTCTTTATGGCCACGTGGACTATAGTTCATGGAATTCTCCAGGCCAGAATACTGGAGTGGGTAGCCTTTCCCTTCTCCAGAGTGTCTTCTCAAACCAGGGATCAAACCCAGGTCTCCTGCGTTGTAGGTGGATTCTTTACCAGCTGAGCCACAAGGGAATCCCAAGTGGTCATATGTTACAACAACAATAGAAAATGGACACACCAACTGCTGGATACATTCACACGTGTGAGGGGCAGGTCGGGACAGGCCAGCAGAGAAAAGAGGCCCGGGAGGACTTGGAGTCGACGATGATCACCCCTGCCTCATCAGATTGTGGAAAGGATCGAATGCACAGAAAGTAAGTAGATAAACGGCCACTGGAGGTGGGGCTGGAACTGCAGAGAGACCTGGGTCCTAGATGTAGGGGGAGATCTGGGAGTTGCAGGAGAAGGGCTGCTGCTTCCAGACACCAAGCCTCTCTCAGTCGTTGATTCCATGAGAGGATGGAGAGAGCAGGTGACATTGTCACTGCCCAAGCTCTGCTGTATCCCCTGTGCTTGGGGTCTGTCAAGTGGGCTGGTCCCAGTCCTCTCTGCCCGGGCTAACACCTTCTCTCCTTTGAGTTTACACCTACCCTCTAGAGCAGTGAGGAATTACCGGGATTGGTTGTGGCTGTCTCTGGTTTATGAGCTTTTTATTGTGGTGCTCTGCTGACAGCTAGTTTCTTACTTTGCCTTTGGAGGGGGGTCTTATTGCTAGAATGTGAAAACTGGAAGCATCTTTGGGACTTATCTATTCCCTCTCCTTCAGTAACAGAGGCTTGATGAGGCTTGAGGAGGAAGGGACTTTCCCCAGACCACAAAGCAAACCAGGGGCCAGGCTTCCCCTCCTCCCTCAGTCAGTCTTTAGCTGGGCTTGGAGAGAGGTGGGATTCAAGGAGCAGCAGGTGGTCCCCTTCCTAGCTCTGTGCTCCTTTTCCTCAGCCCCCAGTATCACTGAGGAGGAACAGAAACCCAACCATACTCAGTTTCTATCCAGGCTTTCCTTTTCTATGCGTGGATGGAGAAATCTATTTTTTTCTTTCTTCATGAGAGGAGGGAAGACAGGCTGAAGTGGAGCAGACTGGGGAAGACACTGGGTTAAGAGTGTTTGGGGCTTGATAGGGAGACCTTGGGTGTCAGAGTCCTTTTGATTTAGATGAGGAGTCAGCAAATGTGTCTGTAGAAGCTCTGCAGGCTACACAATCTCTGTTGCAAGTGTTCAGCTCTGCTATTAGAGGATGAAAGCAGCACGGAGAGTACGTAAACAAATGAATGTAGAGTTTAGAATAAAACTTTGTTTATGAAAAAAAGGACCGTGGGCTGCATTTGGTATATGGGCTGTAGCTCACTGTAGTTCCTTGATTTGGATGATGGTGGTGGTGATGGCATGTCCTGTCCTCACCTCCTCGTTACCATCCATAACTCCCTGACTTGGAGCCCCGTGATGGAAGGTTTTAGATACCTAAATCACTTGCTGGCAACACAAAGCCATTAAAATATTTTTTAAAAAAATAGAAATATTATTGTTTTCAGTTTTTTAAAAAAATTTGAGTAAGTAATGTATTCACGTGGTTCAAAATTTTACCCAAAAGGTATACAGTGAAAAGTGTCCCTCCCAGCCCTATTTCAGTTTCTCATTTTACTAACCAACAGCAATGAGACCCATTTCCTACTTTACCTCCTATAGATAGGCCATATCTTATCTATATACAAATGCTTGTCCCCTTTTTATAGAAATGATAGCATGCTCTGCATAGCGTTTTGCATCTTGCTTTTTTCAGTAGGAGATTTTTTTCTATCACATTTTGGTATTTTTTTCAGGATAGCATTAGCAGATTATTTCATCAGATGTTTACAAGAGGTTGACATCTTCCTAATGTTGAATCTTCCTATTTGCTCAGATCTTTTGTGTGCTCAGTATTTCAAATTTTCTTCATCTTTATCTTGTTGAGTGTATTCCTAGGTGTTTAGATCCTTCTTTTATATCTTTGAGTGTTGTTGGCAAATACAAAAGCCACCATATTGACTTCTTTTATAGTTTGGAATAGTGTCCTGGGTTTTGGGTTTTCTGTGTTTTCGTATTATCTGCAAATGATGATGGTTTTATCTACTCTTTTCCTGTTTTTATACCTCTAGTTTCTTTCTCTTGTCCAACTGCTTTTGTTGTACCTCCAAAAAAGGTTAAATAATGAACAGAAGAAGACAACTTGTGTTTCTTTTTACTTTAATGAAAGTGCTTCTGGAAGATGATTGTTTGGGGTGTTTTTTATAAATATTTACCTTATTCTATCGATATTTTTATCAAGAGTGTTTACTAAAAATATATGTTGAATTTTATCAATTGCCTTGTTAAAATGTATTGATAAGACTTCTTTCTTATTTTGTCTATTAACATGGTACTATATATTAACAGAGTTCCTAATATTAAATCATCCTTGTCTTTTTGGAGTAAACATTCCTTGTATATTGTTAATGTACTATCAGAGGGTGTTTGCTTATGAGGTGAAATGTGGAAATAAAAGTGTTAGTCATTCAGTCATGTCTGATTCTTTGCGACTCCATGGACTGTAGCCCTCCAGCCTCCCCTGTCCATGGAACTCTCCTGGCAAGAGTACTGGAGTAGGTAGACATTCCCTTCTTCAGGGGATCTTCCCAACCCAGGGATCAAACCCAAGTCTTCTGCATTGCAGGCGAGTTCTTTATTGTCTAAGCCTTACTAGCATTCTTCCATCACTACTCATAACTGATCTCATACTGTGGTTCTCTTGAATTGGTTGTGTCAAACCTGATGCTTGAGATGACCAAGCGGAGATATGGAAGAGGCTGTGGGACCCATGTGTCTGGAACTCATGGAAAAGGGCTGGATAGAGAGATTTGTGAGTCATTTGCATATAGGTGTTATTTTGTGTCAAGAGATTGAATGAATCCCTGAGATCAGGAACTGAGTAGATAGGGACAAAGAGGGGAAGAGGATTGAGCCTTGGGGTGCTTCAGCATTTTGAGATTCAGCCTCTGCCAGGGAACCAGCAAAAGAAATGGAAAATTGTTTGGCAATAAAGAGGAATGAGGTACTGACACACACTATCATATGGATGAACACTGAAAAGATTATGCTAAATGAAAGAGGCTAGATGCAAAAAGCCACATGTTATATGATTCCATTTATATAAAATGTCCAGAATATGCAAATCTATAGAGACAGAAAGTAGGTTAGTGGTTGTGGGGGCTAGGGGAGAGAGAGGATGGTAAAGGTAAAGGGTTAAAGGGTAAGGGTAAAGGGTAAAGGGTGAGGACCGGTAAAGGGTTCTTTTCTAGGTGATGAAAGCATGCTAACCTGAGAGTATAGAGACCATTGCCCCACTCTGTGAATATGCTAAAACCATTGACTTGTATACTGTAAGTGGGTGGACTTTATGATATGTAATTATATCTCAATAAAAAATGTAGAGAAAAAAATGAAACTGAGAGGTGGCTAGCAGGTAGAAGGAAAATCTGGTGATTGGCATGAGGCTGCTGATCCATCATGGGTCAAGGTTCAAAGCCCCACCAGTGGGAGGCTAGTTCTCACCTTTTTGGCTAAATGGAGGAACATTAATTGGGGCTGAGAGTACTTGTTGGTAATAAGTTCAATTCTAGGCCATCATTCTTCATTGCTAGAAGGAGTTCTGACCTACCAGTTAAAGGGAAGGTCAATTTTAGAAGAAACACTTCCCTAGCAGGAAAAGATTTACTGGCAGGATGTGACAAAGGAAGACTGGTGGGCCCTGAGCTAGAGCCTAGACTAGCCTAACATAAGCTGGTGACCACACTGACATTGGCTGGGGAGAGAGCATGACTGGAGCTGGTTCTGGAAAAGCAGAAGCCGTTAGGACTGGGCAAGATTGGTACGGGTGTCCCTGGGAGGAGGAGGCTCTGTTGAGACAGGGAGCAGCCAGGATTATCATGTTGGATGTCAGAGTTGATGAGAGTTTTGTCATGGAGCTAGAGGGGAAAGGAAGGACATGGCCCTGGAAATCTGGCCCATGTCTCACTAGGCCAGTCTAAAGTATTTGTTGAGACCCTGGTGTGTGCCGAGGGCTGGCTTGGATTGGGCCCGGAATTGGTCCTCACCTGGAAGAACCACAGCTGTGTGCAAGCCAGATCACCTCTCAGGCATGGTGGAAGTCAGGCCTGCAGAGGGGCAGAGCTGTGAGCCGAAGGGCACCGCTGGGGCTTCAGGGGTGTTATCTTGGAGGAAACAGAATTTGGTGAGGGAGAAGGAGGCTCTTCTAGGTAGACTGAGGTTTGTGCCACCAAAAAGATTCAAAAGCCAGCAAAATGGGGCTTTTGCCAGTGGAGGTAGAGATTGCTGAGGATGCTGGGAGAAGGGGACGGGTGCAGTTGTCACCTGGGTGATGTACTAAGTGAGGTGAGGAGGGGCTTGGTAGACAGGTGTTGTGCCTGGAGATGTGAAGACTGGAAACTGGAAGAGACTGGAGGGCCGGAAACAAGTGAATGAGTGACCTGCTCTGTGGCTGGCAATGGGTTTGTTTTCACCCTCTTTACACCCACTTGAGTGCTGACTTGATTTTCAAATGAAGAAAATGGAGGCCCCCAAAGGGGAAATGACTTGTTCTAAATCCCAGAGTTGGGATGCAGGGGAGCTGGGATTTGAGCTGGGCCTTTTGATTTCAAAGCCAGATCTGTAGCTCCTGTATTGGAGTCTAGGGAGTAGGGGAATGGCCTAGGATAGAACTGGGCAAGCATTTCCCCGTATAGGATCAGATAGTAAATATTTTCTGCTGTGTGGGCCAAGAGGAAAATTTAGAGGGTATTATGTAGATAAGTAAAAATATAAGAAGAGATGAAGCATATTTCCATATAATTTTATTGACATAATTTAAAACATTACTTATAACTTTGGGTTGCATAGAGTTTGTATCATGAAGTATTATTCTTTTGATTTTTTTCATTCATTTAAAAATATTAAAAAAAAATCACTCTTGAGAATTCTCTGGCGGTCCAGTGCTTAGAACTCCGTGCTTCCATTGCAGGGGACCTAGGTTCCGTCCCTGGTCAGGGAACTAAGATTCCACAAGATTCAAGGTGTGCCCCCCACCCTCCAAAAATCACTTTTTGTTCAAAGGTGATACAAAATCAGACAGTAAGCCAGCCGGATCTAGGTTTGCCAACCCCTGGTCTAGGTCTGCGCTGTCTAGTATAGTGGCCCCTGGCCCCATGCTGCTACTGAACACCTGAAAAGCAGATAGTCTGGACTAAGATGCACTGTAAGTGCAAATACACACTGGATCTCAGGCAATCTAAAAAAACAAGCAAAATATCTCAACACTTTTCTATGCTAATTACATATTGAAATTATGGTATTTTGTGTAGATTAGTCTACATTAAATACATTATTAAAAATTAGTCTCACCCCTTTCTTTGTTTACTACTTTGCTAATTTTGTAATAGTCTTTTAATGTGGCTATTAGGAAGTGTTAAATTGTCCCTGCTTTTGCATTTGTGGTATGCGTCATACTGCTGTAGAGTAGTGCTGCTCAAGGAGTGAGACTGGGGAGAGGAGGGTGAGAAGGCCCTCCGTCCACTTGTGTTGAGGGAAGGGAGAGGAGGCGTTCAGGAGTGGTGTGTGGGCCGTGTGGGGACACGGTTTTCATTAAGGAGAGGTGGAAGGCCAGGGTGAAATGGATATGCAGACCAAGGAGGCTTCTGCAGGGCTAGGTTGGCAGCCATCAGAGGGCTGCAGTGGGATTGAGCAGTGGGATTGAGCTGTTCAGGGGGCAGCCATGAGAAGTTGGAGGGCAAGACAGCTTCTGAGATGCAAGAGGTTCCCGAGCAGTCAGCCAGGTGAGGGAGTGTGGAATGAGGACCGTGCCTTGAGGAGCTTCCATCCCTCAGATCCCCTGGATCAGGAGACAGTATGCACTTATCTTCTGTTCTGAGCCTAGATGGTGCCCCCTGCTTGGAGAAGTGGTTTGGCCAGTTCACTGGCAGAATGTGGAAACAGAATATTAAGTGGCAGCATCTACCCCTCAAATCCTTGCTTTTCACATGAGGAGAGTCTCACGGCTAGAGATCCTTCCTCTTTCCTCAGCCCCCTCCACCCAGCATTGGCAGCCCTGCCTGCGCTGGCCTTGTGCTGGGAGCAGGCATGACTGTCAGAGCTGTGGTTCCGTGCACTCGGTGGTCGCACCCAGGAGCTAGCTTTGCCAGGACCTCTAGGAGGAGAAGAGGGTGGGAGGTGCCAAGGAGATGGTACCTGTGTGTGCATTCCTGTTTCTTAGCTTGTAGGAGAAAGGTGGGATTTCCCTGTTCATATCTGTGGCCTCTTACACTCAGCACTTGAGGTGACAGGATGAAATCCTCAGCATGCCTCTGGTCTCTTGTTTCCCAAGTGCTCAGAGCTTGGAGGGTGCTAGAGGAGCTGAGAGAACACGACACACAGAGGCCTGGCTTCTAGGCCTGATGTCACTGGACATATTACTCCCTGCTACAGACTGAATATTTGTGCTCCCCACCAAATTCATATCTTGGAATCCTAACACTGCCCCTCTGCCACTCCCGGAGGTGATGGTGTTAAGACGTAGGGCCTGGGAGGTGATTAGGTCATGAGGGTAGAACTATCTAGAATGGGATTAGTGCTCTTATAAAAGAGACTCCACAGGGCTCTCTTATCCCTTCTGCCGTTGAGAAAGGAGTAAGAGGGAGAAGACAGCCATCTGAGAGCCAGGAAGCGGGTTTTGCCAGACATCCAGTCTGTTGGTGCTTCATCTTGGACTTCTCAGCCTCCAGAACCAAGAGAAATACATTCTGTTATTTATAGGTCATGTAGTCTATTGTTCTTCAGTTGCTCAGTTCAGTTCAGTTGCTCAGTCGTGTCCAACTCTTTGCGACCCCATGAATCGCAGCACACCAGGCCTCCCTGTCCATCACCAACTCCCGGAGTTCACTCAGACTCATGTCCATCGAGTCCGTGATGCCATCCAGCCATCTCATCCTCGGTCGTCCCCTTCTCCTCCTGCCCCCAATCCCTCCCAGCGTCAGAGTCTTTTCCAATGAGTGAACTCTTCGCATGAGGTGGCCAAAGGACTGGAGTTTCAGCTTTAGCATCATTTCTTCCAAAGAACACCCAGGGCTGATCTCCTTTAGAATGGACTGGTTGGATCTCCTTGCAGTCCAAGGGACTCTCAAGAGTCTTCTCCAACACCACAGTTCAAAAGCATCAGTTCTTCAGCACTCAGCCTTCTTCACAGTCCAACTCTGACATCCATACATAACCACTGGAAAAACTATATCCTTGACTAGACGGACCTTTGTTGGCAAAGTAATGTCTCTGTTTTTGAATTTGCTTTCTAGGTTGGTCATAACTCTCCTTCTAGAAGTAAGCGTCCTTTAATTTCATGGCTGCAGTCACCATCTGCAGTGATTTTGGAGCCCCCAAAAATAAAGTCTGACACTGTTTCCACTGTTTCCCCATCTATTTCCTATGAAGTGATGGGACCAGATGCCATGATCTTCGTTTTCTGAATGTTGAGCTTTAAGCTAACTTTTTCACTCTCCTCTTTCGCTTTCATCAAGAGGCTTTAGTTCCTCTTCACTTTCTGCCATAAGGGTGGTGTCATCTGCATATCTGAGGTTATTGATATTTCTCCCGGCAATCTTGATTCCCGCTTGTGCTTATTCCAGCCCAGCGTTTCTTATGATGTACTCTGCATAGAAGTTAAATAAGCAGGGTGACAATATACAGCCTTGACGTACTCCTTTTCCTATTTGGAACCAGTCTGTTGTTCCATGTCCAGTTCTAACTGTTGCTTGCTCAGTTGTGTTCAACTCCTTGCAGTCCCATGGACTGCAGCACACCAGGCTTCCCTGTCCTACACCATTTCCTGGAGCTTGCTCAAACTCATGACCATTGAGCTGATGATGCCACCCAACCATCTCATCCTCTGTCGTCCCATTCTCCTGCCTTCAACCTTTCCCAGCATCAGGGTCTTTTCCAACGAGTCAGCTCTTTGCATTATGTGGCCCAAGTATTTGAGCTTCAGCTTCAGCATCAGTCCTTCCAGTGAATATTTAGGGTTGATTTCATTTTGACTGGTTTGATCTCGTTGCAGTCCAAGGGACTCTCAAGAATCTTCTCCAACACTACAGTTCAAAAGCATCAGCTCTTTGATGCTCAGCCTTCTTTATGGTCTAATACTCTCATCTGTACATGACTACTAGAAAAACCATAGCTTTGACTGTACAGACTTTTGTTGGCAAAGTGCTATCTCTGCTTTTTAAAATACACTGTATAGGTTTGTCATAGCTTTTCTTTCAAGGAGCAAATGCCTTTTAATTGCATGGCTGTAGTCACCATCCACAGTGATTTTGGAGCCCAAGAAAATAAACTCTCTTACTGTTTCCATTGTTTCCCCATCTGTTTGCCATGAAGTGATGGGACTGGATGCCGTGATCTTCATTTTTTGAATGTTGAGTTTAAGCCAGCTTTTTCACTCTCCTCTTTCACCTTCATCAAGAGGCTCTTTAGTTCCTCTTCATTTTCTGCCATTAGGGTAGTGTCATCTGCATGTCTGAGATTATTGCTATTTCTCTCGGCAATCTTGATTCCAGCTTGTGTTTCATCCAGCCCAGCATTTCACATGATACACTCTGCATATAAGTTAAATAAGCGGGTGACAATATACAGCCTTGATGTACTCCTTTCCCAATTTTGAACCAGTTTGCTAGAGCAGCTTGAATGGACTAAGAGAGTCTCCCTTCCCTGACCTTTTGTTTTCTTCCCTGGTGATGAGTGATTTGGACTTCATCTTTGAAATGGGTCATCTCTTGATCCTTTCCTAGCCATTAGGGACTAATGTACTAGAAGAAATGGACAAATAGACTATGCTGCTGGAGGCAGGCATAGGAAGGAAGTGAGGGGGTCATCACCTGTGGTGGGATGGTTTTCTCCTTGAGAGAGGCAGATAGTGCTCGCCCTCTGCCTTCCTTGTCAGGCCTGGCATTCAAGGCCCTCCACCTGGTGGTTCTGGTCCAACTTTCCATCCTTACTTCCCATCTCACCCCTATGCATGGAGTCAGGATTGTAGCCACATACCCTCCTTAATGTCTCTCATCACCGCCTCCTTTCATGGACCATTGCCATCACAGAAGTCACTGACTTCCTGTTTCCTGTAGATAAATGAAACCCTTTGTCATGGCTTGTAAAACTGCCGAGCAACACAGTCTCAACTCCTCTCTGTCACGTAGGGCTACTTGCAGTTCTCTAAACAGTCTGCTTTCTCGGGTGCTGAGCCTTTGCTCAGTCGGTCTCCTCTGCCTTGCACCCTTTCTCCCCGATCCCTGTCTGAAGAAGCCCCATTCAGTCTCCATGGCACAACCCAGCATCTGCTCCTGTGAAAGCCTTGTCCTTCCCGCCCACTTCCTGGGCTTGGTTCCTGTCTCTCCTGTGCGTCCCTGATACGGTGTTCATCTTACCATGCAGAAAGTAGACTTGCTCCCAGCACAAGGGCAGGGACGGCCTCTGATATTTGCGGCACTTGGTGACGGTCCCTGAAAGGCAGGCTGACTGACGGAAAGCTTTCCTCTAGACTCCGTTCACTGTCTCTAACATGCAGTTGTTGAAGCCTAGTGTGAAAAACTGGGTACCCATTCTGTCCTTGCCTTCCATGTGCAAGTACTTCGGCTTATTTCTCAGTGCCCTTTGCAGTAACGCAAGGCCACAAGCAGAGTTCCAGCCAGTGGAGAGTGAGTGAGAGCCACGGGTGCCACTTCCAGGCCTGGGCCATCAAGCTTCACACCAGTTCCTCTCTGTGTGTTTCCTTCTGCCAGCTGCTTGCGATGACAAGGCCTGAGGGGCTGGTGGAGCCATAAGATGGAAGGGGCACTGGTCCCTAAACGAGCCTGTGGAAGAGAGCCACTTCTCTAGTTTGGATACCACCTGGGACTGTTATCTGTAAGAAAATCTTCCATGGCGTTTAGATATATTTGGTACACAGGGTATCCTGTCCTGACTGATATTCCCACAGTGCAAACCTTAGTGAAGGTGACAGTCATAAAGGCACATTGGGGTCCAGGTGATGGGTTGGATAGGGGAGGGGTGGGGAAAGGGGCATCAAGGCTGGTCCAGCCAGGTTCCTGGCTTGCACAGGTGGGTGGCAGAGGTATTCTTTGCGGCCAAGAGCACTGGCAGAGGGTCTGGGCTCAGGGGAACAGACATGCTGAAATGGAGGGGCCTTGGGGACATTTTAGGAGAGATGGTGAGAGATAGTGACTCATGTGGGTTTACAGTTCAAAAAACAGATCTGTCCTGAGGGGCACGTTGATGGCAGTTGAAGCCCGAGCTGTTAGTAAATGAATGAATATATGAATTGTTATGTAATCAAATACTACAGTTCAAATGGAGAGAACCCTGGGGCCACCCTGACTTAGTGGCAGGGATAAACCACACACACACACACACACACAAAAGCCTCCAAGGCTGCTCTGATGAGTAGGTGTTGCTGCCTTTCAGAAGGGAGATGGGTGTTTCCTGGTTTCATAGGTTTTCCCTGACCTGGTCAGCGGCACTGTGTCCTGAATCCATCTCTGTCCAATGGTCTGTGCCCAGAAAACTGTAAAAAGTGAGACTCTAGCCACGGGGGCCTTGATTTAGGGCCACAAGATGGAAGGGATGTGGGTCCTTTTCTTACAGATAACAGTCCCAGGCGGTATTCAGGCTAGAGAGGCGGTGTTCTTCCACAGGGTCATTTAGTGACCCACGCCTCTTCCACCTTATGGCTCTAAATAGTAGTAGTCTTAGAAGCTACACAGGAGATCTGTGACATGAAGCCGGGCTGGGCCCCTCTGTATGCTGTAGCCACTGAATGCAGCCTTGCGAGCTCAGAGGAGATTGGGAGGGTTAGGTCTGTACGTGAACCACATATTCCATTAAGGTCTGATTCCAGAAGGGTGTCCTAGGCAATTCTGATTGGTCTCTGCTAGGCAGAGGCTGCCTCTGAGACTCAAACTAGGCACAGGTGGCTGTTGCAAGAATGTGATCTTAGCAGGTGAGGGATACTGGCTAGAAGAGCTTCTCCAGGTCTTCCACTTCTGTTTTGAGGATTTGATTGTGATGGGGAGCTCCTCAAGTGAAGGATTTGTCCCTGAGAGCTAATATTATTATTGTCAGCAGTCCTAGCACTAACAATTTCAGTTATATCTACTGGCACTATACTAAACTCTTGGCAAACAGTCCCTGATCCCTGCAGGAGTGCTGAGAGGCAGGTGTTGTCATCCCTGTTTTACAGATGAAGAAGCTGAGTTTCATGGAGGCCTAGCTAGGGATTGGCACCCCTAATGATTTCAGTTGATGAGATGAGTTTAGAGGGCCCAGGAGCAAGACACTAGGCCCTTGTAAGGGCTGGAATGAACTGGACAGCACCTGCCCCACCTGCTGAGGAGCAGTATGACTCAGCTCCTGCTGAGTGTGAACATGTGAGACTGTGGCCTAGTGTGACTTCATCTAAAATTTTTCCAAAGTACCTGGAAATGTAACATTTTGTAGAAATATGCTTTATAAATGTTGGCAAATATATATATATTTTACAATGTTCAAGACATTGTATAGGCAAGCAAACACATCTGACAGTCAGATTCAGCCCATTAGGAATCCATGTGTCAGTTTGGGTTAGGGGACTCTTTTATTCATTCTGCAAGTGTTGTGGTGCCCACTGCGGGTGTCCAGGTGAAGGAGACAGCCCTGGTGCAGGATCTCATTTAGCTCGTGGGCAGTGTCAATACCGTGTGTCTGTGTTCTGAGAGGCTCCCTTCCTTGGGGCCTGACAGCACTTTCTGGAGGAAGCTGAATTCTGAGGTACGTTGGATTAATCAGTTAGGGCTGCTATAACAAAGCACTACCAGCTGAGGGGTGTATCAACAATAGAAATTTATTGTCTCACAGTTCTGGAGGCTAGAAGATCAAAATCAAGGTGTTGGCAGAGCCACACTTGCTCTGAAGGCTCTAGGCAGGAATCTGCTCCATGCCTCTCTCCTAGCTTCTGGTGCTGCTAGTAATCCTGGGTATCCCTTTGTGTTATGGACTGAATGTTTGTGTTCCTCCAAATTCATATGCTGAGATCCTAATTCCCATTGTGATTATATTTGGAAGTGGGGCCTTTGAAAGGCAATTAGGTTTAGATGAGGTCATGAGGGTGGGGTCCTCATGATGTAAGTAGCGCTCTTTTAAGAAGAGGTATGAGAGAGCTTGCTTCTCTCTATGCTTTCTGCCATGTGAAGATACAGGAAGAAGATAGCCGTTTGCAAACTAGGAGGCAGGTTCTCATCAGACATCTTGATCTTGGACTTCTCAGCTTCTAGAACTGTGAGAAATAAGTTTGTTGTTTAAGGCACCCAGACCATAGTATTTTGTTATAGCAGCCTAAACTGACCAAGGCACTTGGTTTGTAGACTTATCACTCCAGTCTCTGCCTCCGTCGTCACACAATGCTTTCCTCGTGTCTGTTTTTGTGTCTTCTCATAAGGCACCAGTCTTATTGAGTTAAGGGGCCACCTACTTCAGTCTGACCTCATCTTAACTGGATTACATCTGCAAAACCCTAGTCCCAAATAAGGTCACAGGCACAGGTACCACAGGTTGGGAATTGAACAGATCTTTCGTGGTGATACAATTCAACCCAAAACAGATATGCAGGGTAGGCAGGTGAAATCTGTGGAAGAGTATTTCAGGTAGGGGGAACAGCATGTGGAAAGAGACGAGTGCAGGTGAGTTCCAGGAAATAAAAGAAATCAGCACGGCTAACATGGAGAGCTGAGCGTGAGATGTGACGGGTGGCTCCAGCCATGTGGAATGGTCAGGTGTGACTAGGCTGCAATTAGAGATCTCACTGGCTTGACCCAGTACAGGTTCATTTCTTACATCAAGTCTGACATGGGTGAAACAGCTCTTCTCTATAATGTAGCTCTGCCAGGCTACTTGGTGTCCAGGAAAAAAGAGATCTGGGGGAGGTGCCCAACTGACAGGAGGTGTCTCAACTGACTCTTCTACTTAAGATGAAGAGAGGTTGGAGGGAGGAGGGAAAGGATTTCTGTGAGCCTCAGCTGTCTCTCTTACCCGTATTCAGGGTTAAGACTTCATCCTTAGAGTACTGGGGAGTCAGCCAGAGTTTTCATGCAGAGGGTGACAAGATCTGACTTGTGTTTTAGGAAGTCTTCTCCAGCTGGAGCCAGAGTCAGCCCAGAAGCAAAGGAGCTGAAGCCCATGGAGCTGTGGTGAAGGAAGTGGCCCATATGGGAGTCAGCTACAACAGTCAGCATATTTGCAATTAACTTTTGCAGGGTCTACCTTGTAGGCTCAGACTCAATCAATCAATCAATCAACAGAAAAATTCATGTAATTTAAACAACTTTCAAAATTCATTTTGTGTCTGTCCTCTCTTTTCTACGCTGTTGTTACTGGGCTCCTTGCTGATTTGAGAACCTCATTGTTTTAGAAGATGCCCTCAACTTGTCTGTAATTCAGACCAAATAACAAGAGTCCCTTGTGTCAAAGGGAATTCCTGCTGGTTCCAAACAGCCTGGTGACCTGCTTTGTCAGAAGCACTCTTGAGTACAATATAAGAACATTCTGTATTGAGACTGACCCCCATTTGTCTGCAGTTCTTTATAAAGTATGTTTCCTTTGAGCCTCAAAATCACTTAATCTGAGATCTAATTTAGACCAAAGAACTCAGCAGCTCAGAGCCCCCTTGTCCTACAGTAGTCAGGAGCACTGGAAACAATGTAGAGTTGGAAGTGTTGTAGTGTTGACTTTATGGCTAAGATTTTAGCTGTGTGATTTCAGTGTTTTTGTGTCTAAACTATGGATAATTGCATACAAAGTTATTTTGAAGCTCTTAAAAAACAAGGTTGGTGAAGGTTTTTACATACTGTGAAGCACCGTCCAACTGTTGTCATCCTTCAGACTTGACATGTCATTGAAAGCATTCCCAAATTGTGCTAATGGACTCCAACTGGACAAGAGATTTCCCTAGTGGTTCAGATGGTGAAGAATCTGCCTGCAATGTGGGAGACCAAGTTTCAATCCCTGGGTTGGGAAGATGCCCTAGAGAAGGAACTGGCAACCCACTCCAGTATTCTTGCCTGGAAAATCCCATGGACAGAGAAGCCTGGTGGGCTACAGTCCATGGATCTGCAGAGTTGGACACAACTGAGTGACTGACACACACACACAAATAAGTGGTTACGTCCTGCAGCTACACTTGACCTTGATTACCTGAATTTTCTTCATTGCTTGGTCAGTTGTGCCCATCATTGCCTGTAACCCAAAACCCTGGTTCTTATTTCTGTAGGTGAGCAAAGACTGGGGTGGAGAGTTTGTTAGGGACTTCCCTGCAAGCCTTACCACCAAGGTTTTATGCAGTGACCAAGGTTTTATAGAGATATGTGAATCTAGCCTGAAAGTGAAATGGTCAGGTGAGCCTTGGGATGAACCAGTGGCATTTGCTCACTTGCGGGTGGGTGTCCCAGCTCTAGGTAGTTGATACCTTGGGGGAGATGCAGCATTGTGTGGCTAAACCTTAAGATTTTTTGAAATTTATTTTTTTCCAAATGTGAAATTGTGACATTTTACATTCTCATGGCAACTTCACTGGGCTTCTCTGGTGCCTCCCGATAGTAAAGAATCTGCCAGCAATGCAGGAGACCTGTGTTCGATCCCTAGATTGGGAAGAGCCCCTGGAAAAGGGGCTCCAGTATTCTTGCCTGGAGAATTCCATGGACAGAGGAGACTGTAGCAACTATAGTCAGGCTCTTTGGGACCATCAGGTTGCTGGACACGACTGAGCAGGTTGGCTTAGGAAGTGAGCCTCAGACCAGGGCTCTGGGCTTGTTTTCTCCTTTATAAACTGATTGTCAACTTCCATAGGGTTGTTAAGAGACCAGATGAGAAAACAGAATGCCCAGCCCACCACACTGGGCCTGGCCACAGGATCCCAGCGGGAGATGTCAGCCACTTGTGTTCTGCTGTTATTTGGCAAACCCCGAGCTTCAGAAGTTTTAATCCTTCTTCATTTGCTATTTCTCACCCATATGGTTAAAAGGAATCATGACTATACAGGCCTTTCAAGCTTGGTCAAGAAGATAAATAAGTATTTTGTATATTAGAAGAAGAGAACTATTCTTCCCTTCCCCAAAACTGCATGATTTCAAGGAAATGGTGTATTCTTCTTAAAAACAGATTTCAGCAAAAATAAACGAATTGAAGCTATTAAGTAGTCAAAAGTAAAAATGTGATGCTAATCGTCAAGGTGGTGCCAAGCGACCTAAGAATGGGCAACACCGCAGTCCCACCGTTTCTCCCGCGTGGAGCACCATTGGCCACCCGGCGAACTCCGCCCCCTCCTCGCTTCTCGCTTCGGGGGGAGGCGGCAGAAGGGGCTGGATCCAGTGGCTTTGACGGCACCAAGGTCAAGGGGGACGGCTGGTTCCGTCCCAGTTTGTTGGGGTTTGGAGGAAACTACGCGCCCAATCTCCGAAGGCCGGGTTCTGCACTTCCAGTCGGGCGACCTTGGTTTCCGAGACTTCCTGGTGTCCAGTTTCCTCTTTTGGGAAATGGAATGGCCAAGGCTGCCTGTGCTGGTTTAGGGCGCACGGGGACCAGGGTCTACGGCCTCAGAGGCGAAGGGTCAGGCTTGCGCCTCTCTGGTGCTGGGCTCAGACCACCGGCCACTCGGGACGGGACCGTCAAGCCACCAGACCCCGCCACCCTCCGCAAGGCCCCGGCTCGCGCGGATTCTAAAATGAGGACAAAGCCCGCCCGGATCTACCGTGCGCGCGCCGCTGCGGCCAATGGGAAGCCGGCACGGGGCTGAGTGACAGACCGGCGAAGCCAATGAGCATGCACCTTGTTGCGAGGTGGCCTTGGCTCCGGTATTATAAAGAGCGCCACGAGTCGGCATTGTCAGGCGGCGGCACCGCGCGGCCGGGGCGAGCTTTCGAGTCGGTGGGTTCTTGTGGCTGCGGAGGCGGAATAGGCTAGCGCGAGGTCCCAGCGGCTCCGTCAGTAGACGGGGGAGAGGCCCGGCAGCGCAAGCGTGAGCGCGGCCGAGCCCGCGGGTGCCTCGGCGGGTGGGGACGAGCGGGCCCCGCGGCGTCATCGGCGGCGAGGTGAGCAGCCGGGCCCGGGGGCGGGAGCCTGGGCGGGAGTGGCGCCGGCCTGACGCGCTGTGGCTGCTCGTTGCAGGAGCCGCGCGCCTCGGCCTAGCATGTCGGAAGCGGGTGAAGAGCAGCCCATGGAGACGACGGGAGCCACCGAGAACGGACATGAGGCTGCCCCCGAAGGCGAGTCGCCGGCCGGCACTGGTACCGGCGTTGCGGCGGGCGCTGGAGGCGGGAGCGCGGCACCCCAGGCCGGCAACCAGAACGGCGCCGAGGGTGACCAGATCAACGCCAGCAAGAATGAGGAGGACGCGGGGTAAGTGCTGCTGCGGGCCGACGGGGGCGCCGCCTTTGTTCCGGGGCCGCCTTTTGTTGGCGCCACGCGGCGGGGGGAGGGGCGGGCGGCCGGGGCCTGCTCACGGCCCGCGGACCGGCAACTCCGCGCCGCCCGCTTACGGCGCGCGCTGGAGTTTGCAAGAGTTTGTTGGGTCGACTTTAGCGCCGCCCCGGGGCCGCTGGCGCGGGGACCTGCGGCAGGCGGCCCGGAAGGGGAGTGAGCTCGGAGCCGGGGCCTGGCGGGTCGCGCTGCCTAGGCTGCGTGGGCGGAGTTGGCGCGCACCCGGGCCTCCCTCCTCCGGCTCCTGCCGGGGGCGGAGTCCTGGTCTGAACTCTGACTCGGCCCCGGAAGCCTCGAGTTCCTTGAAGTGATCGGAGGTGGCAGGGACTGTAGGGTTTTGATACTTAGTTGTTAGACAAATTAGATTCCTTCCGGTTGTGAGACCTCAGGTCGTAGCTCTCCGGCCAGGTTGTGCTTTCTTTCCTCAACCAGCTTAGGGTACGGAGTCACCTGAAGCTATATTAGGGTCAAGGTTGAGTTTGGAAGGGTAGGGGAGACTCGTTAACATATTCCAGAGGTAGAGCCCTGTTCCGAATGGTGGCTTTATAATCCTTTCAGTGAGAGCTTTGTCAGGGTCTATCCTTCCAAAATCACAGGTTGGGTATAAGGCTTGTTGCTTTGTGTCTCACCCCACTATTTCAGAAAAATGTTCGTTGGTGGCCTGAGCTGGGATACCAGCAAAAAGGATCTAAAAGATTATTTTACCAAATTTGGAGAGGTCGTTGACTGTACAATAAAAATGGATCCCAACACTGGCCGGTCAAGAGGGTTTGGATTTATCCTCTTCAAAGATGCAGCCAGTGTGGAGAAGGTAAGCTGGGGTAGTTCACAATCAGGAGTCTCAGTGTATTCCAAGATAACCATTCTTAGCCCATGATTGGCTTATGTGTTTTGCACAGTTGAATGCTTTGGGAAGAGCAGAGAGGTTGAGAATTTATCGTATTCTTTTCCAGGGGATTAAAAGTAGAGATTAAGTGGAGCAGTGAGTATGGGCTGGGGTGATCAAGGAAGGTTTATGGTGGACCATTTATTATCTTGTGCCTATTCTGGATCTTGCTAAAGCAAACATTTCATTGAGAAGATTAGAAGAGAGCCCACAGTTGCTAGGAGATAGGCATTACTTTAACCTCATTTTGCAAAAAACAGAAGGTTAAATAGAAGAGATCACATAGTCAGTAAAGGGTGGATTGTGAGGATTCCAGCCCTAGCAGCCTAATTTTAGCCTGTGCTTTAAGTTTATGGAACTGGCTAGGCAAGAAAAGGGTTGCAGGGCATGGTCAAAAGTCTTGGGGGTGGGTTGATAGATTTCATAAACCAGGTGAAGTCTGGAGATTGGGTTGGGAAGTCAGGTTGGGGGCAGAGTTTGGAGGGGATGAAGCAGTTTTGTGTGCCTGTGTTGGGAGTCTTATGGCTAAGAGAAAGAAGGTCCTTGTCTTGGGTCATGCTGCTGAGTTAGACCCCAACTCCCTTCTGTTCGAACAGGTTCTAGACCAGAAGGAGCACAGGCTGGATGGCCGTGTCATTGACCCCAAAAAAGCCATGGCCATGAAGAAAGACCCAGTAAAGAAAATTTTTGTAGGGGGTCTGAATCCTGAAGCCACTGAGGAGAAGATAAGGGAGTACTTCGGCGAGTTTGGGGAGGTGAGTGTGTGGCCCCCACAGTGGTCTGCCAGCTGCAGTGATGTTGCCTTCTTATTGGTCCTTGACACCTTGGCTGACTGGAACTTTTTTTCACTGTGGTGTTTGTCGGCCTTTTCCTATGAGTTCCCTATAGGCTCTGAGGTAGAGTCTTGAGCTTTGCCTATGTTTGCAGATTGAAGCCATTGAGCTTCCAATGGATCCAAAGTCGAACAAAAGACGAGGCTTTGTTTTCATTACCTTTAAAGAAGAAGAACCTGTGAAGAAAGTGCTGGAGAAAAAGTTCCACACCATCAGTGGAAGTAAGGTAAGGTGTCCCCAGCTGTGTGTGCACTTAGCCTTCTGCTGGAACTGGCCTTTGCAGGTGTGGACTAGGGCTTGAACCACCTCCAGGAGTTCTCCAGGGTGGACCAGACTGTTTCTGTGCAGTGCCTGCTGTCCTGATAGGGACCAGTGGTCCTGTCCTTCAGCGCTCCCAGGCTAGCAGGACAGGACGTGAGGGAGGCAGGAGAATACTGGAGCATGGGCGGCCCCTCTGGGATGGGTAGTGTGTGAGCAGTCTCTTCAGTTACTGAAGAGAATTGAAGCTAGAGGGCAAGGTGTTCCGGATCTAGAATGCAGTGTGTATAAGTCCTGCAGTTAAGGTCTCAGATTTTAAAATTGCCACTTAGTGATTTCTATGGTGAAGTCTCTCCTGCTATGGACATTGTTGCAGAGCTTTTCTCTTATCTGTTTCCAGCCACAACCACATCTCTTCATTTCCATCCCCTTTGGTCGCTGGCTAAATTAACCCCTAGTCCAAAGATCCTTTCCAAAGAGCTCCCAGGGTCCTGGCCACCTTAAATCCAAGGCCAGTTTTGACTTCAAAGGAGCAGAGTCCTTTGCAGTGAGGGGCACCTTTCTTCTGAACTCTGGACAAGAGAAAGGGTAGGTAGTTCATGCTTTAAGTGTTCTCCTGGTGGCTGAGGCAGTTGGGAGTTGAGGGTGTGACCCACTGGCAGGGTGTGGTAGGCTTTGCCTGAGCAGGAGTGGCAGCCAGATAAGGTGGGACAGGTAGGGTGGGGCTCCTGGAAGTCTCAGTCCTAGCTGGGAGTTTGGAAAGATTGGATTTGTGATTGGGCCATTAAATTTTCTGTAAGAGAGAGAGGATCATAGGGGGCTGTTGGGTGAGAGCCATTGTTACCCTAGTGGACACTGACATGTAAAGAGGCCTTTTTCTCTGTGCCATATGTGAAATGGGCATGAAGTGCCCATTTTGCGGTGCTGTTAGTCAAACTGCTGATGATTGGTTGTGAAATGTGTAATTTAGGTGGTTGTATTCAGTTTTAAACCTAGTAGGATAGAGAACATGAGATTGCATCACTTGGTGGGGGTAATCTGCCAATTTTTGACTATGCTTGGATGAGGACATCTTATAGAATGGTTAGTTGGTTTTAATGGGAAACCAATGTTGTTGAAGTTTATTTTAAAAATAAAATAAAAATAAAATAAAATAGGAGTACAGGAAAGTCCATGGCGTTTCCACCCACAGTAGGCATAGTTTTGAGCAGAGAGGAAATTGACTCTTATGCCCTAGCTGGGGAGATACACCTGGCCCATCCCAATAGTAGATCAGTGTTTGGAGGAGGAAGGAGCAGTGGGATGGCCTTAAGGAATGCTGTCCTGAGCCCCAATGGCTTTTTCCCTCTGTAAGATAGAAGTCAGGGTTGCCACCTCAATAGTGTATTTGAGTGGAATATTTTATTTCTTCTTGGGGTGGGGGTGGGGGAGGGGGGGTGGGAAGGAACCTGCTTTCTCTAAAATCCCTCACCTGGGAAAGCCTTCTCTGACTTCCTTGCCCAAGGTGGTGTCTTGCTACACTGGACTGGCACTGGCCCAGCTGTCCCTCTCCTCCCACTTGTTAAGGTATAGTGTGGCCAAGGGTGACCATCAGCAGACCTGTGGGTGTGCCTCATTGTTTTTCAAGCAGTCTGGGAAAAGGCTTGAGCGAAAAAGGCCGGTGTGGCTCTTGGTCTGAGTTTCAGTTGGAGTTCTGAGCTAGTCCCAGTATGGTTTCCTCCCCCAGCATGTCTCGAGCAGACAAGATCCACCACCTTACTGCTCATCATTGAAGGCTTTTGTGTACCCTCCCTGTTGAGGGCTTGTCCCATTGGCATGACCCACTGTTCTCTTGACTTTCAGTGTGAAATCAAGGTGGCTCAGCCCAAAGAGGTTTATCAACAGCAGCAGTATGGCTCTGGGGGCCGTGGGAATCGCAATCGAGGGAACCGAGGCAGTGGGGGCGGCGGTGGAAGTGGAGGTGAGTAGAACCCAGATGAAGACGGGTCCTGTTGCCCTGCCTGCATGGAGCTTCTATGTTTGTCTTGGGGGTGCTCGTTGCAGCAGGGTGGGCGTGATGAGGAATGGCTCCTGAGTCAATGCTATGCTGCTGCTTGGATTGGAAGAGCCCATCTTTCTCACGTGGCCTGGGGCCCCAGGGCAGAGCGGGCCTCCGCATCACATTCCAAGTTTTGACACGGGGCAAGGTGGGAGTGTGCTTGGCTCTGTAGCTGTCCTGAGACTTGGTATACCCGTGGGTGGGCGGGCTGAAGGATAGGGCAGTGCTGTGCCAGGCGCTTATCCTCCATCCATCCCAGGCCCCTCTGACTCCAAAGCCTGAACTCCATCCTTTTTACGGCCAAGCTGCCAGGGAGGGTGGCGGTGATCAGTGGGTGATTTGAATGAAAGTGAGCTGCCTTGGTTGCCCCAGTGAAGTCAGTTTTCTGGCCTGGCCTCCTTAGCTCTAGCTTGGGTCTCTCAGGCCCTCTACACCAGGACAGCAGCCCCTTGGCTTTTCTGAGTTGCCATAGTAACCTCGCCACCCAAAGGGCAGGATTTCCTCCATCCTAGCTCCTGCGTGTGCTAAATGGTCCATGGGCCCCTGTGCCCTGCTCCCCCCACAGGTCAGAGTCAGAGTTGGAATCAGGGCTACGGCAGCTACTGGAACCAGGGCTACGGCTACCAGCAGGGCTACGGGCCCGGCTATGGCGGCTACGACTACTCGCCCTATGGCTATTACAGCTACGGCCCCGGCTACGACTACAGTAAGTAGGAGAGAGGGAGGCCCCCATCCACTCACCCACCCCGGGAGGCAGGAAAGACAGGGCAGGGGCCATTGGCAGCAGGGGCTTTGGAGTCGGACAGGCTGGGCTTTTGTCTGAGAGTGGATTTTGAGCTTTTGGGTTTCAAGAAGGTGGGGTGATATCCTACCAACAGAGTTGTTGGTTCTGGTGAGGATGCATATCAAGCGCCTGGCACAGGGGTAAATGTTCAGCAAGTTGTAGCTACTTTCATTGTTGTTCTTGTCCCTAGGTCAGGGTAGTACAAATTACGGGAAGAGCCAGCGACGCGGTGGCCATCAGAATAACTACAAGCCATACTGAGGCTTCAGCAGGATGACTGACCACACACGCTTTGTTTGGATATCGAGTGAACACAATTATGTACCAAATTTAACTTGGCAAACTTTCTATGGCCTGTCCCATGTGCATCTTATTTAAAATTTCCCCCCTGGAAATCACTCTCCTGTTTAATATTTCCAGAGCTCTAGTTGTTTAGGCAGTGTGTGGTTTCTCAAGAGGCCAGAGAGCGGCATTATGGGCTGATATTTTATTACTGGGTTACCCAGAACCAGATTGGAGGGTCTGCTTCCTGCTGCCACTCTGCAGCCTGGACCTGTGGACCCTGGTTGTAAAGAGTAAATTGTATCTTAGAAAACCAGTGTCACCTTTTTTTCACCTTTTAGTTTTATATTATTTGTGTCATACATTTCCTATAATGGAAGTGTTAATTTTACTGTACTTTTTGGTACCTTTCGGGAATCTAATGTATTGTAAGGTATTTTACACGTGTCCTGATTTTGCCACGACCTGGATATTGAAGCTATCCAAGCTTTTGAAATAAAAATTTAAAAACCCCCAAGCCTGGGTGAGTGTGGGGTACACTGTGAAGGGGGGCAGGTGCTCCAGAGCTCCAGTATCCTCCACGACCTCCGAAGGCATCCTGTCAGGCATAACCACACACTGTCTTCATCTTTGGTTAGTTTCCTTTAATGACTTGGCCCTGCTTAGGACTTGTGCAGCTTTAAAGAAAGTGGAGCGGCAGAGGTTTGAGGCAGTTGTTCAAGGAGGTGAAGACAGTACAGTGAGAGTTACCACCTTGAATGGGCATGCTGGCCCAGGCCAGTTGGAGTCTGGAGCACCCTGGAACACCTGTCTTGACTTGCCATTGAAAATGGCATTCTATCCCAGCGAAGTTGTGAAACCTAAAGACAAGAAGGGATACACAAAGGACCAGCTGGATCTGGGCAACAGTGTCCCTCCTGGTTGTCATGTAACAGCCCCATCTGGCAGTGGTATTTGCTGGCTTGGCTGGAGCGCCAAGTCTAGTGACTGAGACCTAAGATAGCTGGTTTTAAGATGCAGCCCTTGTCTGGGGCCAGGGTGGATATAGCCTCACAAAAGTTCTGTATCTTATAGAGGAACTGGCTGGGGAAGGAAATAGCTTTTCAGGGGTGAGGGATGTGGAGCTTAGGGCACCTAGAGCCTCCCAGTGTTGAAATTAACCTGTGGGAAAGGTTCACCACTTGGAACAAATACAGGAGCTGCTGATGGATGGTAAGGAAGCCAGCTCTGAGTCTTCTGGGAACAAGAAGCAAGGCCGCTTACCTAGAGAAAGATAGCTCTCAGCAGGGCTGCCTCAGGAGTGGAGCCTTAGGGTCTCACAACTTCTCACTTTCTCTTCCATGTCTGAAAAATACCACAGGACCACTCAGAATGGTCCACCTTCAAAAATACATTCCCTTCTCCCAGCAGGTCCCGTTCCACCTCCAAATGTCTCTACTAGGGAGAACTGGGGGCAGTACAGTAGAAAGTAATCTGGTCGGGGATGGTGGGGTGGTTGTTGCTGGGCTGTAGGGGAGTCAACGGGAGACCTTGACTTTCCTAAATGATTAGCAATGTGGAAAGGGATTTCGCGTTGAATCCGTCCTGAGCGCACCTCATTTTAGCCACTTAGCGACTGAAAAACAAAGCTGCTGCTACCTGTCTCAGGGAAGCTATGAGGGTATAAGAAGCTATAATGGAAATCTCCCACTTTGGTTCTGACAGTTGGGCCCAGCCCTGCTTTCCCTTGTCCTGCATGCCACACTGGTGCCTGCCCAGGGCTCCGAGTTTTGGGGGCACAGGCAGGAATAGGCCTCCCCACTCCTTACACTGCTCAGAGGACACCTGGCTCAGCTATTAGACCCCTGTCCCTGGGCATACTGGGAGGTTGTGGCTCCAGGCTCACCTGTCAGGATGGCATCTAGCTTTGCTACCACGTGTCGTGCGTTGTCCAAGCTGAAACACATCGGGGGCTTAAACTTTAGTACATTCCTCCCAGGCCCGTCGGTGCTCAACAAAATGTAGTTCTCCTTAAGCCTGTGAAGGTAGGACACAGCAGATCCTGCTGCCCACCAGCCAAGGGCACTTCATACAGATCTTCCAGACTTTTCTCAACCTGCTGTCGGCAGCCATACTGCTCTCAGAACCCCTCATAAGCCAGTTCCCACCAAAATAACAGCACTGGCCAACCCCCACCCAGATTTCCTGCCCAACTCTGTGGCCTAGCATCAAAGACTGCCCTGAGGCTGCTGCCCGCCCCCCCCCACCCCCAGAGCAGGGGTCTTGCTTCATCCATCCCTAGAGGCCCAGTGTAAGCCAAACAAAATGGCTGTGGGGCTACAATGTGGATGTCAAGATACCCTGCTTTTTCCATTTCAATGTATGGTTTATGTCATGCATGGTTTACTTTTTGTCATAGGAAGGGTCCAGCATTCACAAATAGAATAGTGCAGTGAATTCATGTAACCTAGCTTCAGTAACTCCTGCCACCCTCTTCTCTACCCTGTCCCCAGACTATCTTGTAACTCCAGCCTGGACTATCCAGTTTTAATTTCCAGTTCTTTTTGGAAGATGACTTTACTCTCTTTAGCATTATCATTGGTACCTAGTAATAACTTTTAATAGTCCACATTTATACTTTTAACCCAGGAAGGTATTTTGGCCTCTCAGAGAAGGGGTCTGATGTGACTGTATTTACATTCTCTGACCCGCTGCTCTCATTTTTTAGTGTATTACTTTTATGTAAGTCTTGTCAGGAACAGTGTCCTCAGCCTGCCTTTGGCTCCCTTATCCCATCCCGGTCTTCCTGGCACTGACAACAGCCATGCTAGAAAGCCCAGGTTCTGACTTCAAATCCAGCTCTGGCTCCTCATAGCAAGGGTGACTGCCGGTGA
This sequence comes from Oryx dammah, assembly GCF_014754425.2. NCBI lineage: Eukaryota > Metazoa > Chordata > Mammalia > Artiodactyla > Bovidae > Oryx > Oryx dammah. Next base: position 70,517,444 of record NW_024070189.1, on the reverse strand, counting down.
AACACTGGCACTGCTTTCACTCAACTGGAGAAACTACACGGGGCTGGGGGGTGGGGTGCAGAGAGGGGTGCTTGTAAGGTGGAGGCAGTCAGGCTTGGCTGAAGAGCTGGCTCCCTCTTTCCCAGAGATCATTCTGAATTCCTGAGTCCTGAGGCTCCCTGAGAGAATTGGTGGGCAAGCTGGTGGATGTGCTGCTGGTGGATGTGCTTCAGCAGAAAGGAGGCAGGGGTTGGGTGGCCATGCAGGAGGGGTCAGCCTCCAAATCCATGTGGAGAGATTTTTACATCAATAAAGTTTGTATGAATTCAAAACAGAATGGATGCACATTTTACAACTTGAATAAGAATACACATCAAACACTGGATGGGTTTTCCAAGGTGGGGGAAGTGGGTAGGAGTAAAGAAGGGAAGAAAAAAGGGAATAACTAAACAAGAAGGGGAAGGGTCCTGGGGCTCAAGTGAACATGCAAGCCAGGGTCGGGGGTGAGGGCTTCTGAGTTTTGCGATGCCGAGTCCTCAGACACTACCCCGCCGAGATGAGGAGCAGGAGTCCATCTGAAAACCTAGGAATAGGGAGTCTGCTTCTGCCACAGTCCCAGCTGTGGCTCTGGAGAAGCTGCTTCTCTCAGGCAGCCTGGGGCTGTGAAATGCAGGCCTGTGGCTGCCTGGGTCTGAGAGCTCCAGCAGCTTTGGTATTGTCTTGGTTGAAGTGGCTGCTCAGGCTGGGAACGGGCTGCACTCTGTGGGCCCAGCATGTCTGGGGGCGTGGGTCAAAAAGAAGAGGCAAGAGGGGAGCTCTTTCCCAGTCAGAGCAGTGAACACTACAAAGGCAACTTGTTTCAAGGAAAAAATACCTGGACACCACGTAGTTAGCCTCTTCTGTTGCTGGCATTCTTGTGGCCTCATCTTTGATCAGATCCACACCAATGAAGAGCCCAACACCCCTGGAGCAGAAGGTGACATCTCAGGAGACAAGGCTTGAGGGACCGAGGTCCTTGCTTTCACCCGCTGCCTGGGTCTCAGCCAAGCCCCTGTCAGAAAGCTGACCAGGGCTCACACCTCTACCCCCCAGGGAGGCTGAGAGTTGTAGGAACCCTCGGAGGGTGGTCAGTACCAGGAACTAAATGTGATAGGGAGGAACCCTCAGTGTGGACAGAGTAAAGTCTGATTCTGGCTTCACCACCCCACCTCCCACCAGGTGCCATCTTGGGCAAGAGCACCTATAGGTGCTTCAGTTTCTCCTCTGTGGAGATAAAAGTTGCCACCATCCCAGGTGAGGTGACAAGGTGAATGAAGGAACCATACCAGGCCCCTGGCAGATAATGACTGCTGTTTTTAGCCTCACCTGATGTCTCCAAGAATGGGATGTTTGGCTTTCTGCTGCCCAAGGAGCTCCATCAGGAAGCTGCCCACACAGGCTGCGTGAGCCTGCAGCTGCTCCTTCTCCAAGACATCCAGGACGGCCAGCCCCACAGCACAGGACACTGGGCTGCCCCCAAACTAAGCCAGGGGACAAAGGGCAGTTCAGGTGCCCAGCAGAGTGGGCCATGCCCCAGGGAGCGTGAGGGGCAGCAGAACTGCCACACACATTCCAAAGGCAGATGAGGACAGGCATGAACCAATGACTCAAGTGTTCTGGGCAGCAGATGGGGTTCTCTTGAGGCCCCCATGGATTGTCCCCGCCTTTCCAGGTACTAATGGAGATGCATTAGCAGATATCCAGTAAGAAAGCCAGGGATGCAGTAGGTTCCCCAGGAAGATGCAAAAATCAGAGAGGGTGTTCTGGGCATTCTCAAAGAACTGGTTTTTGTCAAAAGGCTTCCGGGTCCCATCTCATGGACTGAACCCAGGCCCACTTCATTGTACTACCCATCACCTCTTCCAAGGAGAATCAAGAGCAACATGCCAGAGCCACACCCAGGAAAAGTCACTCTGTGTAGTTTTAGCTGACAGCTTTACTGGCTGAGCTCAAGGTAGATTTTAGGGCGCAGACCACAAGCTGGCTGCCTGTGAGCCAAATGGAGCCTGAGGATTCATTTTGTTTGGCTTGTGTGGCATAATTAAAGGTTTTGAATTAGGTATTAATGTCTTAAGAGAAGGGACTTCACATAAAGATATGTTATGTCTGACTTAAACCTAGCCTATCTGGCTAGGGAACCTCCTACAGACCATCTTTTCTTTTTTTTAAAGTGTATCTTAAAACCTTTACTGAGGTATAGTATACATACCCAGGTGGTGCTAGTGGTAAAGGACCCACCTGCCAATGCAGGAGACATAAGATCCCTGGGTTAGGGAGATCCCCTGGAGGAGGGCCTGGCAATGCACTGCAGTATTCTTGCCTGGAGAATTCCATGAACAGAAGGGCCCGGCGGGCTATAGTCCATGGGGTCGCAAAGAGTCAGACATGATTGAGGCAACATACATACAATAAACTGCATATATTTTAAGTGTATATAGTTCAGTGTGACTTGACAAATCTATGCTTAGTTGCTCAGTTGTGTCTGACTCATATGACAAATGTATATACTTGTAGAAACTCCACTACCATGAAGATATAAAACATTTCTACCATTCCCCAAACTTCCTTGTGCCCCTCTCCACTACTGGCCCAGGTAACCACTGACCTGCTTTCTCGCCACAGTTTTGCCTTTTCTGGAATGTTATATGAATAGAATCACAAAATATGAACACTTTTGTGCTTAGCTTTTGCTCAATGTTTTTAAAAACTTAGCCATAATATGTGTATTGGTAGTTTGTTCATTTTATGGCTGTATAGTATTCCATTGTATAGACATACTACAATTTGTTTATCCAAATTCCTATTGATAGACTCGGCTTATTTCGATTTCTGTCTATTTATGAATAAAACTTATCAATTTATAATAAAGTCTTTTTGTTAACATGGTTTCATTTCTCTTAGGTAAATACCTAGGAACGGAACTGCTAGACTGCTTGATAAATGTACATTTAACTTTATAAAAAATGTGAAACTGTTTTCCAAAGTGGTTGTGTACCATATTACACTTGTACCATTAGTCTATGAAATCCCAGGAACTCCACATCCTCAAAAACATTTGGAATTGTGGCATTTTTAATTGTAGCTATTCTAATGGGTATGTAGTGGTATCCTGTAGACCATCTTGGAAATTTGTGTGCAGAATCTCATACCTGAGATCATAAAAACCTTCCTAGGTGATTCTGCTATGAGGCAGCTTTCTGATAATGTCACAACAAATTATATGTGGAATGGACACAGGGGATGAATTGAGGTTACTAACTGTATATTATTACCAACTGTGACCTCATTACAAGGTGGTATGTTCCACTCATAGTGTCATTGTTGTTTTTTTTTTTTTTGATGTGGACAATTTTAAAGTCTTTATTGAATTTGTTACAGTATTGCTTCTGTTTTATGTTTTGGTTTTCTGGCCTAGAAGCATGCGGGATCTTAGCTCCCTGACCAGAGATCAAGCCCATGAATTGGAAGGTGAAGTCTTAAGCACCGGACTGCCAGCGAAGTCCCTACCCACAGCATCTTTGGTTTAGAATTGTGGCCTGGTCAACATGCTGAACTAGCATAGCAGATAGGTCTTTTCTCCAAGATCACCACAGGGGAACAATAGAAGGAAAATGAAAAAAGCCCTGGGCTTTTTCCTAAATGCCCATAGTCCGGGGCATTTAAAAAGCCATGCAGATGGGTAGGGATATGTTCATACCCCATGCTATGTGCATGTTCAGGAAGCCTGGAAAAGCTCTAAGCTCTTACCATCAGCTAACTTGAGGGTTCACAGAAGAAGGAAATAAAGGCTAAGGCAGAGCTGTCAACTGCCTGGCTGAGTGTTGAAGGCATGTGCCAACACACACATAGGGCCCCTTGTCAAAGACTGACACAACTCTTGGTTTCAGGAATGTAAGATGTCTGTCTAGACATTAAACGATCACGAATCTAACCAAGCAGAGACTAGTGGTCATGCATGACAACACAGACTTTACAGAACTAGTTTAGAAAAGGCAATATAAAACAACAACAAACCATGAGGAAGAAAAATGATTTCCTACATTATATTATTTTAAATGTCTAATTTTCAACAGAAAATTGTGAATCATGAAAGCATGGTCCGTATATGGAGCAGTGGTAGTGGTGGGGCAGGTAGAATCAATAGAAACTGTTCTAGAGGAAGCTCAATGATGGCCTCATTAGACAAAGACTTTTTCTTTTTTTACACAAAGACTTTAAATCAGATATTATAAATATGCTTAAACACTAGAAGAAATCGTATCTAAAGAACTAAAAAGCTAAGCATGAATATAGTGTCCTGCCAAATTTGGAATATCAATAAAGAAACTGAATTTATAAAAAAAGAACTCAATAGAAAAGCATAGTAACTGAAATGAAAAATTCACTAAGAGGTCAACAGCAGATGTGATCAGGCAGATGAAAGAATCCGTAAACTTGAAGATATGTCAGGTCTGAAAATCAGAAAGAAAAAAGAATGACAAAAAAATGAACAGAGCCTCAGAGAGCTGTGGGACACAAACATTCCAACATATGCAAAGGAGAATTCCAGAAGGAGAGGAGAGGGAGAAAGGAGCAAAAAGAATATTTGAAGATGGTAAAAAACATGGTAAAAAACTTACTAAATTTGACTAAAAAAAAACCCAAATCGAACCCCAACAACTATTTAAACATCCAAGGAACTCAAGGAACTCCAAGTAGAATACTCCATACCTAGACACAACATAACCAAACTATTGAAAGACAAAGAAGGTGGGTGAAATGGGTTATAAAATACATAAATCACAGGGATGTACTGTACAGCATGGTGACTATAGTCAACAATACTGGGGACTTTGCTGGCAGTCCAGTGGTTAAGACTGTACTTTCACTGCAAGGGGCACAGGTTTGATCCTTGGTTGGGGAACTAAGATCACCCATGCCCGTGGTGTGGCCAAAACAAGCAACCAGGCAGACAGATAAGTAATACTGTACTGTATACTTGAAAGCTGCTAAGAGAACAGACCTTAAAAGTTCTCATTACAAGGAAAAAACACTAACTTTTTGGTGAGGGATGTCAAGTAGACTTACTGTGGTTATCATCTTGCAACATACACAAATGTTGAATCATATGGTACACCTGAAACTAATATGATGTTGTATGTTAATTATACTTCAAAAAAAAAAGAATATTGAAATTATCGAGAAGCAACTCATCTCGTACAAGAGATCCTCAAGAAGATTAACAGCTGATTCCTCACCATTATTGTTTCTAGTTGCAAAATCATGTCCGACTGTTTTGTGACTCCATGGACTGTAGCCCATCAGGTTCCTCTGTCCATGGGGTTTCTCAGGCAACAATAGTAGAGTGGGTTGCCATTTTCTTCTCCAGGGGATCTCAACCCAGGGATCAAACTTGGGTCTCCTGCATTGGCAAGCAGATTCTTTACCACTGAGCTACCAGGGAAACCCTTTGGAAACCCTAAAAGCCAGAAGACAGTGGGATGACCTATTCAAAGTGATGAAAGAAAAATACTGTCAGTCCAGAATTCTATATAAAGTAAAAGTATCCATCAAATATAAAGGAGATGGGAATTCCCTGGCGGTCCCATGGTTAGGAGTCCATGTTCTCACTGCCAAGGGCCTGAGTTCAATCCCTATAGGGAAACTTAACAGCCTACCTCCTGCAAGCCGCATGGTGTGGGGAAAAAATTTTCAAAAAAGATAAAGGAGAAACTTAAGATAATTCTAGATAATCAAAAAACTGAAAAAATTTGTCAGCAGCAGATCTACTTTACATGAAATACTACCAGTATTTCTTCAGTGAAAGGACATCAGACAGTAACTCAAATCCCACAAGTAGGTTGAAAGTGAGAGAGTCAATGTATGCCATGCAAGCAGAAACCAAGAGAGCTGGGGTGGCTATTGTAATATTCGACATAAAAGACTTGCAAGATTAAAACTGCTATTAGCAACATAGAAAAACATTTTATAATGATAAAAGAGTTATGTATTTAACAGTAGAGCCCCCATCCAATTAAAATAAATAAATTTGTATTAAAAAAAAATAGAGCCCCCAAATACATAAAACAAAAACTGAACTGAAAGGAGAAATATAGAACTCAACAAAAATGGTTGGGCGTTCAATCTCTCATTTTCAATAATAAACTGGACAGAAGATCAACCAGGAAATAAGCCTGAAAAACACTATAAGCCAATTAGATTTAACAGATATACACAGAACACTCCACTTCAAAAAAGCAGCATAAATACTCAAGTGCACATGGAACATTCTCCATGATAGATAAAAACAAGTGTTGATATATTTTAAAAGTCTGAAATCCTAGAACGTACCTTTTCTCACCACAGCAGAATAAAACTAGAAACAAAGAACAAAGAAAAACTAAAAAATATGTAGAAATTAACTGAAACAATGGGTCAAAGAAGTCATAAGGAAGATTAGGACATATTTAGAGATAAAGGAAAAAAGCACAACATACCTAAACTCATGGGATGCAATAAAAGTACTGCTTACAGAAAACTTGGTATCTGTAAATACTTTTGTTAAAAAAAACTCGAATGAATGACCCCATGGACTGCAGCCTTCCAGGCTCCTCCGTCCATGGGATTTTCCAGGCAAGAGTACTGGAGTGGGGTGCCATTGCCTTCTCTGACTTTCACTTTAAGAAAGTATAAAAGAGAAGAGCAAACTAAACCCAAAGCAAAAAGAAAGAAAATCATAAAGATTATATAGTGGAAATAAACAGAAATACAGAAAAACAACAGAAAAAAAAAATCAACAAAACCAAAAAGTGATTCCTTGAGAAAATCAACAAAATTTACAGACATCAGTTAGACTGACAAAGATAAAAATGAGTCAAATTATGAAGATCAGGAATGAAAGAGGATATATCACTGCCAATCTTATACAAGTAAAAAGGAGTTCCTATAGGGAATAATATGAACATTAAGTCAACAAGCTAGATAACTTCGATGAAACAGACAAATTCCCAGAAAGATAATAAGTATTAACACTGCTTTGAGAAGAAATAGAAAATCTGAATAGACCTGAAGCAAGTAAAAGCAACTAATCAGTAATAAAAAAAAATCCCACAAAGCAACTGGTGAATTCTACCAAAATGTTTAAAGAATTACCACCAATCTTTCAGAAAGTCTTCCAGAAGACAGAAGAGGCATGACCACTTCCTGCCTCATTTTTTGAAAGCAGTGTTACTCTGATACCAAAACCAGACAAAGATATCCCAAGAAAACTATAGATCAATATCTCTTAAGAACTAGATGTAAAATTCTCCAAAAATACAATAGCAAATTGAATCTGGCTACATATAAAAAGGATTATACACCATGATCATGTGGACTTAATCTCAGGAATGTAAATATTAACCATATGAATAGGATGAAGGACAAAAAAAATCAAACAATCATTATAATAAATGAAGAAAGAGAATTTGACAAAACCCAACAGCTTTTCCAGATTTCCCTGGTGGTCCAGGGGTTAAGAATTTGCCCTCCAAAACAGGGGGCATGGATTTGATTCCTGGTTGGGTAACTAAGATCTCACACTAGATGTGCGGGGCAACTAAGCGTGTGTGTCACAACTACTAAGCCCGTATGCTCTGGAGCCTGTACTCTATACCTACAGAGAAGCGTGCACCCTAGGAAAGCCTGGGGGTCACAACCAAGACCCAATACAGCCCCAAAAACCCCAAACAGTCTTTCATTATAAAAGCTCTCAACAAATTAGGGAGAAAAGGAACTTCTTCAACCTGATAAAATGCTTCTATGGAAACCTCACAGCTGATATTATACCTGATGGTGAAAGACTGAATGTTATTTCCCTAAGATTAGGAACAAGACAAGATGCCTGCCTTTGCTATTTCTAGTCAACATTATACTGGAGATTTTAGGGCAGTTAGGCAAGAAAAAGAAATTAAAGGCATTCAGAATAGAAAGGTACAAGTAAACTATTTCTATTCACAGATGACATGACTTTGTACATAGAAAATTCTAAAGAATCTGTAAAAAACTATTAGAGCTAATAAATGCACTCAGTAAGGTCGCATGATAAAAGATTGATATCCAAAAATCGTCTACATTTCTATATACCATAAATGAAGAATCTTAAAGTAAGATGAAGAAAACAATTCCCTTTATAAAGCCATAAAAAATAATACTTAGGAGTAAATTTAATAAAGGTAGTTCAAGACTTTTACAGGGAGTTCCCTGCAATCCAGTGGTTAAGACGCCATGCTTCCACTACAGGGGGTGTGGGTTTGATATCAGCTCAGGGAACTAAGATCCTGCATGCTGTGTAGTGCAGCCAAAAATTTTTTTTCATCATTTTATGAAGAAAATTATGAACATCATTGAAAAAAAATCAAAAGACCTACATAAATGGACAGATATGTTTATAGATTAGAAGACTTAATACTGCTAAGATGGCAATACTCTCCAAATTGATCTACAGCTTCAATGCAATCACTTACCAAACTCTAAGCTGCTTTTTAGATGGAAATTGACAGGCTGATTCTGAAAATTCACAATGAAATGCAAGGGACCCAGAACAGACAAAACAATCTTCAAAAAGAAGAACAAAGACTGGAGGACTAACAGTTCTTGATTTTAAAACATACTACAAAGTATAGTAGTCTAGACTATGTGGAACTGGCAAGAGGGTAGATATACAGATCAATAGAACCCAGCTGAAAGTTTATAAAGAAACCATTAAATCCATATAGTTATGATTGATTGATTCCTGACAAGGGTGCTAAGACCACTTAATGGGGTAAAATATAACAAAGAACAGTCTTTTCAGCAAAAAGGTATTGGGACAACTGGATGCCAAGTCGAGTAACTCCAGCTCATACCATCTGAAAATTAGCTCAAAGTGGATCTAAGACCTAACTATAAGAACTAAAACTAGAGAATTCTTAGAGGAAAATACAGGTGTAAATCCTCCTGATCTTTGATGAGGTAATGGTTTGTTAGCTATGACTCCTAAGTGCAAGCAACCAGAGAAAAAATAAACTGGACTTCATCAAAATTAAAAACTTTTGTGCTTCAAAAGAAGACAACTCAAAGGGAGAAAAATTTTATGTTTGATAAGAACATAAAAAAACTAGTATTTAGGATACACAAAGAACTATTAAACTCAGCAAAAAAAGGAAAAGACAAGTAACCCAATTTAAAAATGTGCAAAGGATATATTATTTCAAATACATATGTCATATATATTGGAATCTCTTTCATGAATCACATCCTTGTCATGGCAAAGGGGCTTGTGTAACTCAATAAAGCTATGGCCCCACAACTTGTAAGGCCACCCAAGACAGATGGGTCATAGTAAACAGTTCCGACACAACATGGTCCACTGGAGGAGAAAATGGCAACCCACTCCAGTATTCTTGCCATGGGAACCTCATGAACAGTATGAAAAGGCAAAAAGATATGACATTGGAAGATGAGGCCCCCCGACTGGAAGGTGTCCAACATGCTACTGGGGAAGAGCAGAGGGCAATTACTAATAGTTCCAGAAAGAGTGAAGCAGCTGTGCCAAAGTGGAAAAGACACTCAGTCGTGGATGTTTCTGGTGGTGAAAGTAAAGTCTGATGCTATAAAGAATGATATTGCATAGGAACCTGGAATGTTAGGTCCATGAATCAAGGAAAATTGGACATGGTCAAGCAGGAGATGGGAAGAATGAATGTTGACATCTCAGGAATCAGTGAACTAAAATGGATGAGAATGGGCAAATTTAATTCAGATGACCATTATATCTACTACTATGGGCAAGAATCCCTTAGAAGAAATGGAGTAGCCCTCATAGTCAACCAGAGAGTCTGAAATGCAGTACTTGAGTGTAATCTCAAAAACAAGAGAATGATCCTGGTTTGTTTCCAAGGCAAATCATTCAGCATCACAGTGATCCAAGTCTGTGCCCAACCACTGATGCCAAAGAGGTTGACCAGTTGACCTACAACAGCTTCTAGCACTAACACCAAAAAAAGATGTCCTTTTTATCATAAGAGATTGGAATGCTAAAGTAGGAAGTCAAGAGATACCTGGAATAACAGGCAAGTTTGGCCTTAGAGTACAAAATGAAGCTGGGCAAAGGCTAACAGAGTTTTGTCAAAAGAACATGCTGGTCAGAGGAAACGCCCTTTTCGAACAACCCAAGAGATGACTCAGTCTTTGAAATCAGACTGATTATGTTCTTTGCAGGCAAAGATGGAGAAGCTCTATACAGTCAGCAAAAACAAGACCTGAAGCTAACTGTAGCTCAGATCATCAACTCCTTATTGCAAAATTCAGGTTTAAGTTGAAGAATGTAGGGAAAACCACTAGGCCATTCAGGTATGACCTAAAAAAAAAAATCCCTTATGATTATACAGTAGGGGCAATGAATAGGTTCAAGGGATTAGATCTGGTAGACAGAGTGCCTGAAGAACTATGGATGGAGGTTTCTAACATTGTATAGGAGGCAGTGACCAAAACCATTCCAATAAAAAGAAATGCAAGAAGGCAAAGTGGTTGTCTGAGGAGGCTTTATACATAGCTGAGGAAAGAAGAGAAGTGAAAGGCAAGGGAAAAAGGGAAAGATACACCCAACTGAATGCAGAGTTGCAGAGAATAGCAAGGAGAGATAAGAAGGCCTTCTTAAATGAACAATACAAAGAAACAGAGGAAAACAATAGAATGGGAAAGACTAGAGATCTCTCCAAGAAAACTGGAGACATCAAGGGAACATTCATGCAAGGACCGGCATGATAAAGGACAGAAACAGTAAGGATCTAACAGAAGCAGACAAGATTAAGAAGAGGTGGCAAGAATATACAGAAGAACTGTACAAAAAAGGTCTTAATAGCCCAGATAATCATGATGGTGTGGTCACTCATCTAGAGCTGGACATGAAGCTGGGCAAAGGCTTCATGGGCAAAAGCTGGAGTGTGAAGTCAAGTGGGCTTTAGGAATATTACTATGAGAAAAGCTGGTGGAGGTGACAGAACTCCAGCTGAGCTATTTCAAATCCTAAAGGACAAAGTTGTTCAAGTGCTGCATTCAATATGTCAGCAAATTTGGAAAACTCAGCAGTGGCCACAGGACTGGAAAAGGTCACTTTTCATTCTAATCCCAAAGAAAAGCAATGCAAAAGAATGTTCAAATTACTAAACAACTGTGCTCATTTCACATGCTAGCAAACTTATGCTCAGAATCCTTTAGGCTAGGCTTCAGCAGTATGTGAACCGATAACCTCCAGATGTACAAGCTGGGTTTCAAAGAGGCAGACGAACCAGAGATCAAACTGCCTATATTTGTTGGATCATAGAGAAAGCAAGGGAATTTCAGAAAAACATCTACTTCTGCTTCATTGACTACTCTAAAACCTTTGACTGTGTAGACCACAACAAACTGTGGAAAATTCTTAAAAGACATAGGAATACCAGAGCACCTTACTTGTCTCCTGAGAAACCTGTATACAGGTCAGGAAGCAACAGTTAAAGCCAGACATGGAACAACAGACTGGTTCAAAATTAGGAAAGGAGTACGTCAAGACTGTATATTGTCACCGTGTTTATTTAACTTATATGCAGAGTACATCAAGAGAAATGCTGGGTTGGATAAATCACAAGCTGGAATCAAGATTGCCAGGGGAAATACCAACAACCCCAGATATGAAGAGGATACCACTCTAATTAGAGAAAGTGAAGAGAAACTAAACAACCTCTTGATGAGGGTGAAAAAGGAGAGTGAAAAAGCTGGCTTGAAACTCAGCATTTAAAAAACTAAGATCATGGCACGTGGTCTGATCATTTCATGGCAATGGAAGGGGATAAAGTGGAAGCACTGACAGATGTATTTTCTTGGGCTCCAAAATCACTGCAGACTGTGACCACAGCCATGAAATTAAACGATACTTGCTCCTTGGAAGGAAAGCTATGACAAACCTAGACAGCTTATTAAAAACCAGAGACATCACTTGGCTGACAAAGATCTGTATAGTCAGTGAGAGGTGGGACCATAAGGAAGGCTGAGTGCTGAGGAACTGATGCTTCTGAACTGTGGTCCTGAAGAAGACTCTTGAGAGTCCTCTGGACTGCAAGGAAATCAAACTAGTCAATCCTAAAGGAAATCAACCCTGAATACTCATTGGAAGATTGATGCTGAAACTGAAGCTCCAATACTTTAGACACCTCATGTGAAGAGTCTACTCACTGGAAAAGACTTGATGCTGGGAAAGATAGTAGGCTAAAGGAAGAGTGGGTGGCAGAGAATGAGGCGGTTAGGTGGCATCACCAACTCAATGGAACTGAATTTGAGCAAACTCTGGGAGAGAGTAGAGGACAGAAGAGCCTGGTACGCTGCAGCCCATGGGGTCGCAAAGAGTTGGACACAACTTAGCAACTGAACAAGAACAACAACATATTGGAATATATATATCATATACATTGGAGTGTGTGTGTGTGTGTGTGTGTGTATGGCCGATAAGCACATAAGAAGATTCTCAACACCACTGGCCATCAGGCAAATGCAAATCACATTAAGATACCACTTCACACTCACTAGTATGGCTATGATAAAAGATAGAAAATAAATGCTGTAGAGTATACGGAAAAATTGGAACCCTCATAAACTGCATGTAAAGTGGTATAGCTGCTTGGAAAAAGTCTGTCATTCCTTGGAAAGTTAAACTTAGAGTTGCCATCTAACCCAGCAATTTCATTCATAGGTATATGCTCCAAAGAATTGAAAACATATGTCCATACCAAAACATCCACACGAATGGTCAACTGCAGTATTACTCATAATAACCAAGGAAGGAAAATAGCTAAAATGTTAACTGAAGAACAGATAAATGAAACTTGATATGCTCATACAATGACACATTATTCATTTAAAAAAAGGAATGAAGAACTGATTCATGCTATGACAATGGATGGACCTTGAAAATATTGTGCTTTGTGACAAAAGTCAGACAGAAACAGTCACATATTGTGTGACTCCACTTACGTGAAATGTCAAGAACCGGCAAATCTACGGAGACAGAAAGAAAGTTAGTGATTGCCAGGACTTGTAGAGAGAAGGCAATGGGGAGTGACTGCTAATGGGTATGGGGATGGTTTGGGGGGTGATTGAAAATGTGTAATAACGAAAACTTAGACAGTGGTAATGCCTGTACAATGGACTTCCCTGGTAGCTCAGCTGGTAAAGAATCTGTCTGCAATGCAGGAGACCCCGGTTTGATTCCTGGGTCGGGAAGATCCCCTGGAGAAAGGAATGGCTACCCACTCCAGTATTCTTGCCTGGAGAACATGGACAGAGGAGCCCTGGAGGGCTACAGTCCATGGGGTTGCAAAGAGTTAGACACCAGTGACTAACACTTTCACTACTTTCATACAAGTACTGAATCATTATGTTGTACACCTGAAACAAATGTCAATTATAACTCAATCAAGAAAAAGATTCAATTCCCAATGAACATACAAAAACAAAAATGCACATACACTGGGAATTCCCTGGCAGTCCAGTGGTTAGGGCTCTGTGCTCTCACTGCTAATGGCACAGGTTCAATCCTTGGTAGAGGAACTAAGATCCCTCAAGCCAAGTGGCATGACACCCCTTCAAAATACACACACACTTAATAGCTTCATAATATCTGAAGTAAAAATTAATAGTATTATGAGAAAAAGTTGATCATTTTTCATCATAGTGTGCTATTTAAATAATCCTTAATTATTAATAGATTAAGTAGAAAAAAAATCCAGCAAGAATATAGAAGATTCAAACAACATAATTAACAAGTGTGACTCAAGAGATATTCAGAGAGTCTGGCAAACAACATTTAGAGAACCTACAATTTCCTAAGGACATGTAGAACAATCAAACACCAGATCACCTCACCACATTTTGCAGCAAAAGTATCAAAAGAAAAAGTGGTAATAAGTCAGAAGTTAATAAAAAGATTTGAAAAAACTAGAATTGAATGATAATGCAGTGGTTCTCACACTTTTGGTCTTAGAACCTTTTATACTCCCCAAATTTGTGAGGAAGCTGAAAAGGTTTTGTTTATATGGGTTATATTTATTAATATTGATGAAAAAAATAATTGTATTTACCAAAAAATTAGTGAGTAGTAGTGAGAAGGCAATGGCACCCCACTCCAGTACTCTTGCCTGGAAAATCCCATGGATGGAGGAGCCTGGAAGGCTGCAGTCCATGGGGTCGCTAAGAGTCGGACACGACTTCACTTTCACTTTTCACTTTCATGCATTGGAGAAGGAAATGGCAACTCACTCCAGTATTCTTGCCTGGAGAATCCCAGGGATGGGGGAGCCTGGTGGGCTGCCGTTTATGGGGTCGCACAGAGTCGGACACGACTGAAGTGACTTAGCAGCAGCAGCAGCAGCAGCAGTGAGTTTGTTTGTACAGAAGCTACCATGGTGCTTCCTGGTCTGGAGGTTTTACTCACCGTGTTGAAGTACTCGACGCCGGTGGCTTCAAATGCCCTTGCCACAGCTTGTGTTGTGGCCACGCAGGCTACAGGGTGGCCATTGCCTATGGACTTGCCCATGGTGACAATGTCGGGGACGAAGTCTTCCCCCTGCAGCTGGAAGGCCCAGAAGTGCTTGCCTACTCGGCCAAAGCCCACTTGAATCTCGTCTGCAACAAAGACCCCTCCGGCCCTGCGGATGTGCCTGTGGCAGAGGACACACGGCTGATGGGAGACTGTGGTGAGAGGGAGCAAACCAGGAGCTGAGATGTCCTGGGACTCTGAATCCTGGTGTTGCCAAAAGTAAGGTGGGGTCCTGAGGCAGGTATCTGGCCTTTTGGGAGCCACTATTTCTTCAGGGACTTTGACAACTCTGGCAAATAGGCCAGGCTGAGGTTGGAATTTGGAAGGAAGGCTGGGAGACCCCACCCTCAGGCAGCCTCTCCCACCTACTCACCCTGCCACTTCTGGGAAGTAGCCAGCAGGGGGAATGATCTGCCCTCCCACACTGGGCAGAGATTCAGCAAAGAACGCTGCAATCTGTGGAGGAGAAGGGAGTGGCGCTGTGGTGGGGCTGAGTGGCAAGCTGGTGCATTCTCTGATGCTGGCTCAGCGCTGGCTCCAAACATGAGTTACTGGTATCACCATGCCCCCACTTTGGGCTCTACATACTATCTGAATATTTGCAATGTAGTTTTTTCAGGCCTCAAATCAATTCTTACCACCTGGCAGTAAGATCCCCTGTACTTAAGTGTGTTCCAGATGAAATTCACTGACTTCTCTGCCATAAACCTGTTCCTTCCTTCCCCCCATATGGTGAATCCCGTTCCTCCTAATTAGGACAGAAATCTGGCCCCATCCTTGATCCAGCCTCCTTCTTCACCCATCAGCTGGCACAGCTTCTGACTCTTATCCCTGTAACATCTTTGTACCCTCCTTCCCCATCCTGGGCAGATCTGCTAGTTTCTGCCTTGCCCTCCTGCAGCTGCTTTCTAACTGGACATCTCTTCCAGTCCATCCTTCACTGGCCACCAGGGTAATGCCTCAACCCAGACACTGAGCTCATCACTGTCCTATTTAAAACCCATCACCGACCCTTTTGCTTACGGCAGTGACTTCCAAACTCTGCTCTGCCTTGGAGCCATTTCAGAGGCTACTGCTGCGATAAAGGACCACTGGGGTGGGAAACTGGTCACCCACCCATGCTAACCTTCAGAGCAATCTCTTATTAAATCTACTTCATTTAATACAAGTAGGTGCAGAGCATCTGAAATGTGTAAGCCAAGTTTCCCAGCTCTGATTCTGCCAACCTTTTTGGCCGGTCTTTTCTGTATATCCTGTGTTCAGTTGCCACTCTTTCAGCAAAGTCTTCTAGAGAGCCTTCACACCAATTGCTAGCTTCCTCCCTTCTACTGTTGCTGTGGCTGCTGCTCTTCCAGGGTAAGATAATCTCTCATCTCCCCACTGCTCAGGGCAACAGGGCCTTTGCAGGGCACCATGTCAGACTGACACCATTCAAGTGCATCCCCTGGTCCCATTACCTTCTCTCTTAAAACTCTGTAAAGGTCCCCTATAGCCTCTAGCCCCTCAGCTAGAAGGGCACTTGCAGTCCTCTGACCTATGGTCCCGCCTGCCTCTCTAGGTTTATTTTCTGCCTGCACAGCCTGACTCTGCAGACACATGGTTTCTGCACAGGCCACTGGGCTGCTGAAGATGCCTTTCTTTGTCTACCTCCTACCCTGCCTTGAGTAGCTAATGCCTACTTACCTTCTATTACTAAAATTAGTCAGTACCCGCTTCTCCCCCGACAGGCCCACCTTCACACCCACACCAGTCCAGCCTGGACCCCTGGACTCTAGTAATGTCCAGGATATATCTCTACCTAAACTCTCAATTGAACAATTAACCCCGCTCCTAGATTCCCAAAGGGCAGGCCCTGGTTCCAATTTCTCTCAGGGTTCCCAAGATCCAGTCCAGGGCAAGCAACATTTGCAGCTTCCTGGACCAGACCTGCATGGATATGGTTACCTTCCTGCCCTTCTCCTGTGCGCTGCTGACCACACGTTTCACCTCACTGGCGTAGGCCACAGCTGGATTGGGGTGGTCTTCCCGGTAGGGGCCCCGGTAGGTATCTGGGAGAGGTGCCTGTGGGGAGGGACAGCGCCACGTCATCCAGGCTGGGGTGCAAGCACGACCTGTTGCCCACTTGAGCAGCGCATACCACGTGGACCCACTCCTTCTGCCCATCCAGGTCCCGGAACTTGTAGGGGCTGATGTCAATCAGGGAGCTCAGATGACCGTGATAAGCACTGGGGAGGAAAAAGAAGAGGGGACTTAGGCTCGTACCTCCTGGCCTGGCCTTGACCACTGTCCATCCATCTCAGGAAACAGTCAGGCAAGACCAAGCTTTCTGACACAGCCCTCAAGTCCTGGGGCCAGGACTGAGCACAGGTCTTGGGAGTCAGCAAGCCTTCCTACAAGGCCACTCATTAGCTATGTAATGATGGCTAACTGTTAAAATCTTTGGGTTCAGTTCTCTCCTCTGTAAAGTTGGGGCAGGGTGCTCTTTCTCTCTTGTGGTTGTGATTTTAAATGTGATAATGCTCTAACCCTGTGCCTGGGTCTTGCACACAGCAAATACTAAATACCCTGGGAGTTACAGTTTTAATACCTAAAATGTGGGACCAATTCTCACCACCTTATAAAGCATTCTCTGCTTCCCAGAAGCTGTCATAATGGAAGAGATGCCAGGGGAAAGAGACACTGGGTATCCGCGTGGGGGTGTCTTTGTGGCCAGGTCCTCGTGATCCTCTGCAGGCCCAGGCCTCTCATCTTTCCTTCCCAAGGCGCCTAAAGTCACAGCCTCACTTATTCCCAATAAGCGGCGTGCCCATGCTTCTGGAAACGGCACTTACTGATCTAACACCACCACATCCCAGTGTCCTGTGTACTGGCGTGCCAGCCTCAGGGCCAGGTCGTTGGCTTCTGACCTATGACAGAAAAGGTGAATACTTCTTGAGCAGCTGTTCAGGGCTTTCCCTCCTGGATAACTGCTTCCTACAGAGAAACCTGGAGGGGAAAGGAGGAACCCTTCTAGCAGCAAGGAGATTCTTAGGACACCATTCGTTAGTCATTCACTTATTCATTCAATAAATATGTATCAAATGCCTTCAATGTGCTAGGAGCTGGGGGCAAAAATATTAAGTAAAACAGGCAGGCCCTGGCCTTCTTGGAACTTACGTTCTAGTATGTGTCATGGAAGCCCTAAAATGAAGACAGAACGATCATTTGGTAAGTGCTACAATGGACATAGGGCATCAAGAACTAGAAGGGGCTCTACCTTTGATAAGGGGTGTTAGGGGCTTGAATCATGAATCGTGTCCCCCAAAATCCATGTGTTGAAGCCCTAACTCCTAATATCTTAGAATGTGATTGTATTTGGGGACAGGGCCTTTCAAGAGGCGATTAACTTAATATGAGGCCATCTGTGTGGCCCTAAATGAATATGACTGGTGTCTTTAAAAGAAGACATTTGGACACACAAAGAGACATCAAGGATTGTGCATGATTGGAAAAAGGCCATGTGAAGACAGCGAGAAGGTTGCCACCTGCAATCAAGGAGAGAGGCCTCAAAGAAACCAAACCTGCCAGCACCTTGATCTTGGATTATGACTTCCAGAACTATGAGACAACACATTTCTGTTTAAGCCACCTTGTCTGCAGTGTTTTACTATGGCAGCCAAAGCTGACTAAGGCCATACCTATAGTCTTGAGAGTAAAGTTCCTATGCAGAGTGAGCAGCACACAAAGACCCTGTGAAGGAAAAGAGCTCAGGAAACCACAAGATGACAAAGAAGGCCAGGAGAAGCCTGAGAGAGGAAGTGAGGAAGACAGGTAGGGCTGCAGAAGGAGCCTGGGTTTTCTTCTCAGTGCCAGATGAAGCCATTGTAAAGTTTTAATCAGAGAAGGGACATGACTCAGCTCCCATATGAGGAAGCCTCTCTGTGTATCTAATGGAGTAGAAAACAATTAAGGTGCAAGTGAGGAGAACTAGAAGAAGGACACAAAGATGAGAGCAGGTAGTGGCCCTGTGGATGGAGAGAGTCGGATGGAGTTAGGAGCCAACGTGCAGACAGATGTGATGGGCTTAATGCAGGACTGGAAGGAACCTGAGCAGAGGTGCACACTCCTCTGTCATTTGCTAGGAGAGAGAGGGTGGTGGTGGTGAGCCACAGCCGGCCTTCTGGGGAAGGTCTGGGGCAGCTGCCTGGGAAAGTCAGGGAGAGCCAATGCCACGGTCCCATGGCAGGTGTTAGTGAAGTTGGTCAACTCTTGTGTCTGTTGGACAGGTGATGTTAGACATGTTCCAAAGTCAAGTGGGTGGTTAGAACCTTGAAGCAGAAACACACAGGGAACATCTGGGTCTAAGATACAAATGTGGGAGTCAGCAGCATGTGGACAATATAAAATCCACAGAAATGGATGAGATCAGGAAGGGAGAGAGCCTCAGAGAAGATCAGCCCTGAGAAATGGAAGGGGAGGAATCGGCAAAGGAGACAGAGTAGCAGCCAGAAGCTGGCAGAAAACCAGAAGCATGAAATGTTCTGGAAGCAAGACCAGAAAGCACTTCCAGAGAGTGGTAAGTATCAGTATTACTGAGAGACACAGCAAAACAAGGGCAGCAAAGAGACCAGGTCTCCCCACTCCTATGCCTCATTATTCTCTGTACTCTTCTCTCCAGGGCACACTGAGTTGGTTCTGTGTACATGCCTTCACCTGCCATTTCGGCCGCCACCGCTACTCCCAGCGTAGCATCTCCTGTCAGCCAGTCACTAAACTGGTGCCTAACGGTGTCCATTCTTGCTTTCCTCCAGCCCTGGTGACATCACTTACCTGATTAAAGCTCTCTGATGGCTTCCCAATGCTCTTAGGATAAACAAGTACCTTACTTGACTAAAGAAGCCCTGAGTGATGGGCCCTGCCTCCCTCCCCAGTGTCTTCTCCCACACTCTGCCCTCCCTCAATGGCTGTCTTTCAGTTCAACTGTGCAAATACTCATCCTGCCACATGGCCTTTGCACAGGCTGTTCTGTGTGATGACCAGCCTTGACAAGAATACTGCAAATGGAGTTGGCAGCAACCTTTCTTCCTCCTCATCCAGGTAGTCCCTAGTCAGTGCTTAGCCTAACACCACTTCTTCAGGGAAGTCTTCCCCAACCCTCTCAGAGGAGGCCAGCCCCCTCCACTGCTTCTATGCCTCACTATTCTCTGTACTTTTCCTCTAGACCAAGACTCCTCATTATTTTGTATTTCTTTGAAGAATCTTGGATGTTTCTGTTCCTTATGGAGCCGGGATTTTGGCTGTAGCTCCCAGCACCATGCCCCTATATTCTTAAAGCAAACAAAGATACATGTTACCTTGGTAAGCCCCAACAACAATCCTACAAGGGAGGTAATGGCACCCCTTACAAAGAGAACAGGAAACTGGATCTGACAGAGAAGCAGCAGGGCCTGCAGCTGTAAGTGTGAGTGCCCAGCACACTGAGGGCTGCCTCTCCCCAGACTCAGTTGGTTACACTATGCTTTGCCCATGTGAGCAAATTGCTGCCTCATCCTTTTACTGGGGGCTGGCCATACCTTAGTGCACTTACCCAGAATTCAGGAAATAAAACACACAGAGCTTCTCTGGCAGGGTCTCTGACAGCCTCTGCGCGTAATCCACAATGTTGTCATGCAGGTATCGGCTGTTGGTGTTGAGCACCTGGTTCTGTTCGTGTGCTGCTTGGACCACAAGAGGGTGGCAGTGCCCAACTGCAAGAGGGCCACCTCTATCATACGGTTGGCTCCGATCAGCCAATCCCTCCAGGCCTCCCCCAGCCCCAATCTGTAAACCCAACTAGAGGAGATGTACAGTTATGGAGGGAGAGGTACAGAGGAGAGAGGGGGGTCTGAAGACAGAGGTGCCAGTCTGGAAGGGAAGCCCTAGAAAGGAGTCCTTGAGATTCTGGCAGAAGGCAAAGTTCTCTAGCAGAAACCTGATCTAGAAGAAGCTTGAGGCCTTGCTTTTGACAAAGATGGGGGGGGTGGGATTTTGGGGATGAGGATGGCATTGGGGTGTCTGCTTGACATTACTAGTTAGGGAGGCTGGAGGTAATGATGGCCAACAGCCAAGGATTATAACCAGAGAATGAAGATGACTGGTGGCTCGCCAAGTGTCAGGCACACTCAAAGCAAGTTACATGAATTAACTCAATCCCTCCAAATGTCTGGAGGTGTGTACTTAGTATCATCATGTCCATTCTGCAAATGAGCAAACCGAACAGAGACTGAAGCTTGCCCAAGACCACAGAGGGAGTAAGTGGAGGACAGGGATATGAACCCAGGAAGCCTGAAACTAAAGCCCCTGCTTTCAGCTCTACTAACTTCCAATTTCCCTACTGGGTCACTGGACTCCCTTTCCTTCCACCAGCTCTGGTGGCCTCATCTGGTGAACTGAATTCCTACTTAAGTTTCCT